>NC_142588.1:34618352-34921382 GCF_965207765.1 Zootoca vivipara | reverse complement strand
GTTCAGGATCGTTAAAACAAAAAGGGACTGTGTAGAGCAGGCAAAGGCAAACTCAGCCCTCCAGATGTTTTTGAGACTACAATTCCCATCATCCCTGACCACTGGTCCTGTTAGCTAGGGATGATGGAGATTGTATTCCCAAAACTTCTGGAGGGCCGAATTTGCCTATGCCTGGTGTAGAGCTCCAAAAAGACCTCTAAAAACTGAATGAATGGATAGGAAAATGGAAAGTAATAGGTGACATGATGGAACAGTATAAAATTATGCATGACCTGAAGAAAGTAGATAGCAAAAAGTTTTTCTCCCTGTCTCATAATACTAGAACTCATAGACATTCAGTGGAGCTGAATGTTGAAGCATTCAAAACAAACAAACTAAAATGCTTCTTCACACAGCACATATGTAAAGTATGGAATACGTTTCTACAGGAGGCAATGATGACCACCAACTTGGGTGGTTTGAAAAGAGGATTGGAAAAATTCACGGGGGAATACAGCCATGATTAATTAATAGCCATGTGTTTATGCTCTGCTTCCATGCTTGGAGGTAGTGGGCTTCTGAATACCAGTTGTTGGAAACCACAGGAGTGGGGAATGCTCTTGTGATAAGGTCCTGCTGTTAGGCTTTCCATAGGCATCTGGTTGCCCACTGTGAGAGCAGAATGATGGATTAGAAGGCCGAATGCAGCAGGTTCTTCCAATGTCTTAAAAAAACTTATTTTAAACTGAGATCAAAATTATAATCTCAGTTATAAATTTCAAAGCAATAATTTCATCCAAATTATCCTATTTATTAAACAGAGTAAAAAATAAAGGCCAACCTTGTCTGATTCTAAATTATTTTCAGTAGAAGATATTTGAGGTTCAATAGTGGCAAAGATGGTTAAAAAAGTATATTCCTTCAAGTTCTGGCCATGACATTCTTCTTTGGGAGGCACATATGTCTTACTCCAAGTATATCCAAGCAAAACCGGTGGCATATTTACTTGAAATGTACCACAAATCTGTGAAAACATACATTATTTGGCTTACTGAAACAAATGCAAGTATTAAGAGTCTAAAAATCTGATGATATGGCTGCATTACAATCTTGCTATTTTAAAAGCAATTCATTATCTGCAGTTAAGTTAATGATACAAAATCTTTAAAAGCGTGATTCTTCTTCTCCATTACCTTTGAATGTTCCAGAAGAGTAGAGAAAGGAAACATAACTGATCCAAGCCAATTCTTTCTTACATAGGAGTGACCGGTGCAGTTTTTTGGACATGTGTCCTAACAAAGTTAATAATTTGAGTTAAACTTTTGTATTTTAGTATGTATTATTCAACTATGTTTCCTAAACAGCTGAATCTTAGAACTAGCTCACGTCTTTATTCACTTACTGCCTAAATGGATTTACGGTGTTTAAGCAGACCAAAAGTATTTTCCTAGCTGCAACTTATCGAAAACTTTGGGGGCACGAAACAATTTTCAATAATATTCTCTCCTCATTAAATAGCACCAATATTATTTCTAGCGTTAATAAACAGTTTGAAAAGAAATACAGGGTATATATTTAAACTAGAAACAAGAGGTAACATCTAATACTTGTAAAAATATCAAATGATTTATCTGGGTTATAAATACATTCTTAGAAAAAAATGCTGTCTAGTTTCAAATATGATGCTGAAATAG
The DNA here is from genome assembly GCF_965207765.1 of Zootoca vivipara. Taxonomy (NCBI): domain Eukaryota; kingdom Metazoa; phylum Chordata; class Lepidosauria; order Squamata; family Lacertidae; genus Zootoca; species Zootoca vivipara. The sequence goes on along the minus strand of NC_142588.1, from coordinate 34,919,709 downwards.
GGTTTGGTGTACAAAATACCAGACTTTTCTTTAAAATCTGTGATACGATACTGTACTCCACCATACTATAACCTTACTGTACTATAACCTTCTATGATTCCTTGTACACATTCCCCAAACAAACATAGTCTACAATTTACCTCATGCTTTTCAATCACAAATTCATCAAAAATGTTAATATTTATATTGTCTTTGATTTTAGATAGTCCTGAAAAAGTATAATCATGCCCTGGAGAGCTGAAACAAAAACAAAAGCAAAATAAATAAATCAAACATTTTGACAACAAAGTTACTGAAACTATGTACAGTCGTACCTCGGCTCTCAAACACCTTGGAAGTAGAACGTTCCGGTTCCCAAACGATCAAAAACCAGAAGTGAGTGTTCCGGTTTTCAAACATTCTTTTGGAAGCCGAACAGACTTCCGGAATGGATTCCAACTGACTTCCGAGTTATGACTGTAATGTGGTTTTGGTTTAATGTTCTGTAAGCAGTTCTGCTTGTGCACAGAAGGGTAACAATTTACATGCACTGCATCTTTATGCATAACCTCTCAAGCCATTCTGAATTGGTTCTTCCATGAACAGTTGAGGAGGTGGGGCAGCAGAAGAGCCCCATTGGGTCAGACTGAAGATACATATAGTCCAGCATCCTGTTTCTGCACTGGCCAAACAGATGCCCATGGGAAGGCTACAAGGAAGACCTGAGTGTGACAGCACCTTCCCCACTTGTGATGCCAAGAACCTGCTTCTTAGAGACATAATGCCTCTAAAAGCGAAGGTAGAACATAGCCATCTTGGCTAGCCATCGGTATCTTTATCCTCCAGGAGATTCTGCGGCTGCGGAGAAATCTGTGACTCCCTCCACTCACCAAATACATGATCAGAACTACTTCTACTCAAGAATGTGGAACCTGGGATCCAAACCTATATTTCTAAACAAAACAAAAAAGTTTGAAGCCTTCAACATTACATATTCTTCAGGCTCCCTGCAAGGCAACCCTTATGATAATATTCAGATAATTTCCACAACCATGCAAAATAAGGGATTACTGATTTTACATATACAACCAATATATACAGTTGAAATCAGAGACTTAAAATAATGGAACAGGCTGCAATGTAAAAAATATTTGGCCACAGAAAACTTGAAGTACTGTATACATTATTAAAAGTGAGATACACGTAACTTACATAAAATCAACTTGCAGTTCTTCATTCCAACATGGATGAGAGCCATCAGCAGTGCTAGTTTGATAGATTGTGTCCTGGAAGGTAACTTCTACAAAAGGGTGGACACCAACCTAAAATAAAAATGTGCAGTACATACTGGAATTTATTTTGGTTTTGTTTCATTTTCAGGCCTATTGATCATAGTCATTTTCCTTATTACAGTTATTTAGATTAATTGCAGACATTTTAAAAATCAATTATCAAAGTTACTCATGTAATGCATTTATCTCCCCGCTCCCAATATAATATACCCAGTGGGCATTACAAGAGAAAAATACACTCCAGTTCTCATCCTATCACAATAACAGCTGCCAGTTTGGTGAATTGACAACCAAACTGGTACCAAACTGTAAACTACATCCCTAACCACAGCCAAGGCAGATGTTGTGTAGAAGGTGTGGAATTTAGTCTTAGGGTTTTTTAACCTGGTTCAGAGTCCTACAGTATATAGACGAACTGAAGCTACTATGTCTTACTAGTGCCTTATTCTGTTATTGCCAAATAGAGAAATCAAGCAGCTTGTTAGAAGTTAGTTCTGAAATGTATAATCTCATACAACTTTGAGATTATCATACATCCCATGATCCCTAGCTAACAGGGCCAGTGGTCAGGGATCATGAAGCTGTAGTTCAAAAACATCTGGAGAGCCAAGATTGCCTATGCCTGACATAGTGTATCACCAGCAGTAACAGTCCACCAGTTTCTTCTTGTTTCTCTTCAGCACCATGTGTGTGTGGTTCAATCATAAAAAGACTGAATAGTCAAGTCAATAAGCTGTGGTTTCAAGTCATACACATTGCCCCGCCTCCATTATTTCTGTGGACACTCATGGAAGGTACTTCATTTTTCGTAATGGGCAAGGCTAGCACTTAGGATGCAGCTGTTGCTACTACTGTATGGCATCAAGTCTTAGTTTGTTCCTTGCTGATCCAACCCTAGAGCTCTGTGTTGCTAGAGCACAACCTGAGCCCTTGCATTCAGTCTGAACCCTTTTCTACCTAGTCTTATTGCAGAGGACGTTGTTATGTCATCAACATTAAAAACTGTTATGTATTAGTGTATATATGAACATGGACGATGCCATCACTGCGTGGGTTGCCGCCTGTCAAAAGTGCCAAGAGTCGAGACCTGCACCGCCAGCAGCTAAAGGACACACTTGAGAGACGCCTACTCCAAGTGGCTGGAGGTGGCCCTGATGACATCCACCACTTCCGAGGGCATCATCCGGGTGCTGCGGGTCCTGTTTGCAACCCATGGGTGTCCTGATGTTCTCGTCTCCGACAACGGACCACAGTTCACCTCAGGTATGTTTGAACGGTACCTCCTTGGACTGGGCATCTGACACGCGCTGACAGTACCATTTCACCCCACTAGCAATGGGCAGGCAGAAAGAATGGTGAGATCGGCAAAAGAGGCGCTTGCACGCCTAAACCAGGGGGACTGGCACGAGCGGGTCACTGAGTACTTGCTTGTGCAGCACATCACCCCTCATTCGGCCACAGGGCGGACTCTGGCCGAACTGCTGATGGGCCGCCGCCTTCAATCTCCACTCGATCGACTACACCCGGACTTTGGTGTGGCCGAACCCCCGGGCTGTGTCAACGCACCCACTCTGGGGAATCGGGATTTTGCCCGGAACTTTGTGGGAAACATTCCTTGGGTGCCAGCCACGGTAGTGGAAGTCACTGGACCCAGCTCATACCAGGTAGCACTCGAAGACGGACGCTTATGGCAATGCAGTTCAGTTCTGTTCCAGCTTCCAAATAAAGAGCTGCTTTGGAGAGATTGCTATGTCGTCTGCTATGCTTACCCACAACTTAACAAAAACAAAATTTTAGAATCACCTCATTCTCCAAAAATACATGTATTTTACTGCAATGTATAGGATAACTTTCAATCCCTATGCCACAAAGCTCGTTGAAGTCCTGCCAGCATAGCATGGGTGTTGATTCTAGCACAGATTGCTCCCTTCTCCCTTCATGTAATAACCAAATTCCACCCCCTGAATACTAGCATTCAAATTAGCTGAAATATCTGAGATTCAGAAGCAAAAAAGAGGCCTTGTTTATTGAAAGCAAACTTTTAACCACAAGATGAAACTATCCACCACTTCCGACTAATTTCTGAACACACAAAATAGACATGATTTGGAAATTAATTTAGAGGGGAGCATATAAATGTTTTTTCCCCATAATTACCTCATACAAAGGGTCTGCTGAATAGGCTGAATTTCCTGACAAAATATGCCTGCCTCTGGACATTCGATTTGGTAAATAGGATGGTGAATTAGCAACTCCAACCCTTGAGATAGTAAACAAGAATTACATGCATATTTCAGCCAGTTTACCTCATTAACATGCATCAAGATTCCCTGCTTATGTATAGGTACATAATTGGCTGGTTGTTACTAGAAATAAAAGGCAGTCGAAATGCCCTCCTGCTGGAGTGGGGGCAGGAAAAGACCACTTTGAAAGTTGACATTGCAGCATACACCCTTGCAAACTGAGACAGGAAAAAAAGGAACGTTATCAGCAGCACAATCTCAGCAGGTAGGCAGCCAGCTTGCTTTCCGTTAATTGCTAACCAGGTGAAAGGGGTTCAATGAGCAGCAAATCTTCTGAACTGGGGCTCTGAGCCAGGATGGAGTTGGCTAAGCAAGACAGAGACAGCAGGCGGCAGTACCCCATTGCTGTACCTCCACAACCTGGTAGGCACCCACATTTGTAGAGTGTTTGTGCTAAATTAAGATTAGTCTGCCTGTTGCAGGTAGCTCAATATTCAGTGGCTCAATAAAGTTATGGCTCTTTATTTAAACCACATCCATCCATCCATCCATGCCTTCATTCTGAGTTTGGAAGCAATAATAGTTAATAGTTTTCTTTGTGCTTTGCTACTTGAGCAAAATCATGAATAATGCATCTCTTAAGGGAGAAATTCAGCATAATGGTAATTCTATGCAAGTCAATGAGACTAAACCAGTGCAAGTATTTTGTGATGTGCCCCCTAAGTCAACCATTCTTGTTAAAATATTATTTAGATTCTCTGAAAGAAAGCTCTGTTTGCTTGCAGCTACAACATATTTTGTAATCCAAATTACTTGCATAGTAATGTATAAAAGAACAAACATACTTTCAAACACAGTACCTTGTAAAATTATTATTAGTTTGTTTCAGAATACACTAAAGCCTTGATTTTTCAACATAATTTGATTTAGTGGCTATTATGCTAACCATTTACACTTTCAAAAAATCCTTCTACATATCTGTACACTAAAATAGTATTTCACTGCACAGCTGAACTTCAGATAAAAATAGCACAAAATGCTAACAATGTGTTGATGATTAGAAGCTGCAGTAAAATATGCACTATGTTTCAATATGCTTTCCCTATAATTCTAATTGTTATACTTTAATTTCACTGTATTTTCCCATAAATATTTTTTCTAACTCAACCATTGTATCTGTCTCACTTCATTCAGTGACTTTTAAGATACTGAAGATATTTAACAAAATATTTGTAGCAATATTCTTAGCAGGTGAAATTGTTCCTTCATTCTAGATGTTATGTCCAAGTGGAAACTTTATACTGAGAGGCATACAGAACAGATTATGAAATATGTATGCAACTCCCAAGACAGGCGGAAGCCAACCATTATGCAATTCTCTATGACACAATGTGTTGATATAAACAGTCTTTCTTAAGAGTCAATACTATTATAATCTAGGAATTCTATACCTACTTAGCTGGTGGTGCCTTTCTTGCAGGAATATTATAGGCTCTCAATATTCTGATGAGAAGTTTTACATCTCCATCAGAGACAGCCTGTGCTGGAATCTTTCGCCTCTCTTTCCTTTGTGGTTTCAAATGTCTTTTGCGTTCACCTAGCTTGAAAATTGCATTACTCAATTCACTATTTAAAAAAAGGAAATAATTTAGATCAGACTTGCATATGCTCATATGAGAAAAATCTAAATCTTAATTATGCATTTTGTAACATAATTCTAGAAAAATAAGTTTTAAACTTCAATGTTTTTCTATAGGCTTTTCTGTAAAATTCAGAAACATTAGTCAGGTAGTCTATGGAAGATTATAGAACAGCCAAAAATATAGGTACATAGCCCTACACTAAGCAGCAAAGTGAATGGGGTATAGTCCATTAACCTTTTACATAATAAATGAATATTGTACCTCATAGATATAATTTCTTCATAATCATTCACAATATCTGATAAGTTAAACTTGTGCCTAATGGTCACAATTCGTTTTGTAGCTTGTTTTCTCATCTGTATATAAAAAAGAGACTCGATGAATGCAATCTGAAACTAAATCATAATGGGTTTAGCTACATAGACACCAACATTGTAAGGTCCAATATTATAGACTGCTTTTTTAGAATGTGATACGGATAAAATCTATTTTGAATTATTTTGAAATCAGATATTGCTTTTAGTTCTAAGTTGGAACTGAAAGGGGTCTTCCAGACCCCAACAGCAGACTGATAGCCAAAATAAATGGTGAGGAGAGTTAAGCACAGGTATGATCATTGTTGCAGGTGCAGTGATGACAATTTTGATGCTTCATAGGCATGCAATACTGACATGAAACCAAGTTTGACACAAGATGACTCAAACAGTCCTTGGCCCAACCCAGACTGAAATACCTAGCTGTATTTCCAGTACTTCTCTTAGCCATTTACTGTATGCTTCAATATTAAATTAATGGAAAATATCATACCATCCTAACAAAAGTGGCTGAACTATTCCTTCGTGCAGAAATAGGATCTGCATCTGTCATCATGTCCTTTTCTAATTGGTTCCCATATGCCTGAAATAAGAATTAATTCATTAATCATAAAGCATTAATTTTCACTGGACTGTGCAGCTAGCCATATACAAGTTAAGTTGCTACAATTATGTTCCATTTTTCATAGTATTTGGGGAACTCGCATAACTCTCAAGCATTTTGTCCTTCAGCTTTAGAATAATACTTTGCTGTATGAATTAATGTGTATCTTTGATTTCCTATATAAACATTATATATTTGATATTTCCTTGTTTTCTCCATATGTCATTCAACAGCCTGGGATTATGTATGCAGTCTTGAGCTTATTGAAAGAAAGACAAGATGGAAATAAACTTTTAAAATGAATTTACTAAAACTATGTAGAAAGGCATCATAAAGCTCCATTCCTCAGAATACATAATCAATATTGCCCAACATGAATGCGGATATTAGAATGAAACACATAGCCAATACTGTTTGTATTCAAGCAAACAGTATCCAAAATTGTAGGCCAACATTTGTTTTTAAAGTGGAATACCTGAAAGACTGTGTCTGGTATTTCTCTGTCATACAAAGGAATTTGCTGGAAACCATAGAAATCTAACTGTCCCAAGCTTCTCAGCTGCAACAGCTGGAAACGTTTACAATTTGTAATCTCTTCTGCAGTAACAAAGTTAAATTCTTCTTGCAGCTGTTCAAGACGAAAGTATTTTGATTCATTTTGCTCCAAGGATTTTGAATACTAGGAATTATAAAATAATTTATTTAGCAACTTAGTTGCCTACAACAAATAAATATGGCAGTTGTTTTTAAATTTAAACTAAACAATTATTCTCTTAATACCGCTTACAATGTTATGTTCTACATGCATGCTGAAATGATAAGCAAAACCATTGAAAACACAACTTTTGCACATCAGAAAGTGCAGGTGCATGGATCTTGCAAACCTGGTCCAGGAGCTCAGCAATGTGTGTCAGATGCACACCTCACATTTCCAAAAAGTCTCTGATATGACAAAGACCTAAGTATCAACTGAGTATTGAGACTTAAATATTTACCATGATTATCTCAATCAAATCCAAATAGTCAGGGTTATTTGGATCAATATTGGCTTCTTTTGCCCATTCAATTAGTTTCTGTATGTCAGAATGCTGCCAAATTCCAGTTCCTTTTCCTGAATCGATACACCTTGGCACACTAAAAGAAAAAAGAAAAAAGAATTAAAGGGATAAACAAGTCTCATTGTGATGGAACTCTATTCAGCAAATATAAACCTACCTAATGCAGGCACCATGAAGAGGCTGAAATGTGGGTGCTAAAGGAGCTCCTGTGTCATCAACTGTCCAAGATAAAGAATACATTAATTTTCCTGATGTCAGAATACATAGTTCTTCTCTTTCCTTTTCATCAAGGAAAAAAGATACATCTGTCAAAAACATAACTGAAATAAACCTTTTGATAACAAGACCTTATATTTAAGGTGTTATTGCTAACATTAATGCTGCAATGTGGATAAGCCCACACAGACAGACAGAGAGGGGGGGGGGAAACAAATATGTGATATAAACTACCATTAACACCCCCAAACATTCCTACTTTTGCATCTTTTGAGTGAATTAATGATACCGGTAACTGCCATACATCCAATTTATACCCCAACTCCTGAGCTGCTTCCCCCCCCCCCCCCGCCATCATTGCATATTGACTAGTCCTCACAGTGACTAATCAGAGGTCTAAAGGTAGAAAGCTAAATATCCTCAGAGTTTGGGGGCTCTATGTCAAAATCTTTTAATTCTATCAAATATATCACTGGATATAATGGGAGGAATAAGCATTTTTTAAAAGAAAGCCATTATCATACTGACAGGTGCAGCAGAATTAATAGAGGCACCCTTCCCATATCTAGTTTCCTGAACTGATCATCCACAGAGACATATTGTAGCATATTGGTTTGAATGATCCGCAAAATAGTAGCCACCACCATCATGCCTATCGAGTTAAATATATATATTATGAACTTACTGCTTCCCACTGCCCCATTGGAAGGTTTAACTTGTTGTTCACAACTAAACTCTGCCTCGTCCAAAACATCTTTGCTTTTCAATGTAACATTATTGGGAAGAGGTAAGTATACTTTGGCCAACAAAGTCGGTTTTTTACTTGATTCAAATATCTAAAATTGAACAAATCACCCAATGTTTAATGTTTTTAAAAAGGAAGATTAAACTGTGTCAGCTTAACGAAAGAAATGCAGAAGAAAAAGAAAAGCAAAGAAACCCTATTAAACACATATTAAAAGGCTGATATCTTATAAATTAATACTGTACCTAGTGCAAAGTGGATTCTTTTAAAATACTGTAAACAAGTAGTCATCAGTATAGCACAATACTGTGTAAAAGGTACCACTGATTTAAGGTTATAAATATGATCTAAAATTCACACATTACAAAATAAGTGGCTGCATCACATGGACTTGTTGTACTCCCAAAATGTAACTACATCTTTTCTTCTTTACCATATGCACATCCTACAAGGAAGCCACAGTTGGCCCTACTTTCCAGTGGCACGTACAGATAATATAACACAGCATCAAAGGTGGGTCTAGGGGAGTGTGACCAGTGCAGTCACTCTGGGCACAGAGTGTCTGGGGCGCTGAAGCAGGTGCAACAACTATGATATCCATTGGAAGGCGAGAGGCAGAGGGTGCCAGATTTTGGTGTTGCACAGGGCACCACGGAAATGTGAGATGCCAAAATCCTGACAGAATGAAAAAGACATGTGACATTTTCACACATTATTGAACACCATAGATTCACACAATTTTTATGCAGCCTACCTATTAAAATAAAAATACAGGAAACTATGCTGAGTATGAACAATAGTTCTTAAATTTTACATCAGAATACAAACCAATTCTCTTCAAAGTGCATGGTTTGTAAAGAGTAGCTTCAGCTATGGTACACTGTTGAACTATTTTTATCATCTAACTAGGCATACCTCTAATCGAAGAGATTCAGGCCAGTTTAATACTTGAATTCTAAAAATTTGCTGAAATATTACTTTAAAATCCTGGTGAAGAGGAGCTTCGGAAGTAGAGGAGACCAATTTATTGTTGTAATATATTTTAATAAAGTATTTTTCCATTTTGACTTTTTCTCTTCTCTGTTGTTCATCTCTAAACATACCGGAATACAGACCAGATCAAAGAATATATTAATATTTATATACACAACCAGCCAACAAATCAGAGGATACTTTCAAAGTACAATAAAATATGTGCTTACACTTTTCCTACATTGGGTCTCACTATGGCAAACAATTTAAATGTTTAATGTGTACAGAATTAAATTGAATATTTATTATATATTCCATGTCAAACCAAAAAGTGGGAGATTACAGCATAATCACGTATTTTCTTTAACTTGTGCAAAGTTATTAAAGATTTTGAAATCAATAATGAAGATACAATATTTTTCTGTCACTGGGGTTCAAAGTCACAATTCTCATATGTATATTTCTTTTTACCACAATAATTATTAAGAGCTCAAAAAATTAGGGAGCCATTGCTCACACAGTGAAACTGCTTCCTCCAACCTGCAGCTCCCCCACACCCCAAATCTGCTCCAAAGGGCTGAAGGATCCTCCAGAGCAGATCTGGGGACATTGGGGGGGGGGGGGAGAGAGACGGTAAACCAGAAGATTTATGTTGCATAAGATAAGCAGATGGATATAACTGGATTATACCCATAGTGCACTGTGTCCTACAATTAGCAGAAATTCAGAGTAACTGGCAGCCAAACATTCAGGAAATTTCCAGGTTTCCCCTTCAGTGATGGTCTTCACATAGGATTTGGCTCCCCCTAGTGCTTCAAGATGGGAACTGCTGAACTTCAGAAATAGTCTTGGAGGACAGCATTAATATACAGTAGGGGGCATAATGGTGGGGTGGAAAGAACCAGTGGAACATAGTTCTTTCTGGATATCAGGCACACATAGGCTATTGTCATTGGCATCTCCACTTTCAGAAGCAGAGTGAGGTGCGGGGTGGGCTGGCTGGGGGCCGGCTCACTTAAGGGGCATTTCCCCTTCCCCCACCCTAAAGCATTATAAAACTCAATAAATAAGCACAAAACAACAGGTGCACAGCCTTCTCTTTGTCTCTCTCTCATATATATATATATATATATATATATATATATATATATATATATATATATATATATGTAATGTGTGTGTGTGTGTGTGTGTGTGTGTGTGTGTGTATTCCCCCAGTAATATTTATACTACTGGGGAAATACATTTTTATATAATAGGTGCTTTGCAAAACTAAAAAAAAGGAAACCTGCAACTCACAGAGGGCACATGTCTTCTGCTGTTATTTCTGTTACAAAGGTAAGATGTGGTACCAAAAGAGGTTCATTTATCCCTCCAATGTCCATTGCGGTTTGAAAGGTATGAGCTGAATCCAAGCATCCCTAGAAATCAATATTTGTATTTTCATTGCATCCAATACATTATTCAAACAAACCACAATATCTGCATTCCAATTAAAAAACCTGGTGTAATAAGCTTAGAGTGGCATGTATGAGATAGAGCAATTCTGAATTTACACTGTATATAAAATATTCATAAGGTCAACCAGATTTCTATAATAAGCGCCAGAAATTAACTGAGCACAAACCAACAGGGAACAGTGCTAATCACATTTTCCTATGGCACAATGATTTACTATTCTACTACTCCTTCAACTTAAGAACCTTCTGTCTTCTTCCAGCTGCTGAAAAATTGTTTGATAAATCAGTATATCTTTCTTCTCTTGGAGCATTTTCATTCTCTTCTGATATGTTGCCTTCGAATTCATCAAGTTCTGAGATATATGTCAGCCTTATTGAAAGATGGGAAGAAAACAATGAAACCTCTACATTTAGGCTCAAATGTTATCTGATATTTGGTTGTACAATTCATCTCCTTTTTTAATGTGAAGAGGATATAACTAGAGAAAGAAAGTGCCTTTTTGCTACCTCTTTCACCCGACACTCTTCTCACACTCAGTTATAGCCCTCCAGTGCTCTCCCTCTCCAGCTATTATCTGAGTTTTGTTCCTTTGGAAGGAAATCATTGGAGGTCCATTGCATTTGGTAATATTGTATTTGAATTTATTTACAAATATACAGGTTAAGCATAGATGGAGGCACACAGCCTAAGCCAGGCTTCCTCAACCTTGGCCCTCCAGCTGGGATGCTGGGAATTGTAGTCTCAAAACATCTGGAGAGCCGAGGTCGAGGAAGCCTGGCCTAAGCATTCCAACAAAATCTACTGCCCTACATCATATCCTCAGAGAAACATACTCCTTGATCTCCAAATACTGTTAGTTTACTGAGTACTCAAAATCCTGCTTTTTGTCTTTTTAGATTTTAGATTAATTTTTAGAGATTTTAAAGATACCAAGTTGTTTATGAGTACATATAAACAAACAAACTGCAATATATTACAAACACACAAGGACTAGATTAAATCTTCCTGAAGAATTAAAAATCATATATGAAAGATAATCATTACCACTTACTTTTGAAATTGCAGCCTGACAGAAGAACTGACAAATCCTTGCTGTCTCCGTAGAGATTTTATTTGTTTCCATACTTTCATAATACTTTGTATTAAACATTTATCTCTTTGGTATTCTATGTCATGTAATATTCTAGTATTTCTGGTATTTTATAATGCAAAACAGCAGCAAAAAAAAACTGATCACAAACTTAAAATTCCATTTAATGATTTCCAGTTGTTAAACAAAAATCTAAAATCATGACATAAATTGTACATTCATTTCCCCTGCGATTAACATATTTTATAAATATAGTTACACACTACCCCAGTTTCCAAGCAGTGAGAGATTCTAGGGGTTCCAGCACTTGCCCAGAATTTGGTTTGCTTGGAATGAAGGTCAGCAGAGACTGTAGCGTCTTCAGGATAGATGGTTTTATGTTCACATATATACAACTTAAGCATATGATAGAAGGGCTCACCACATACTGTATCTGTGTCTCCTGCTTCTAGCTCATAGGCAAGAGGATGCCTGTAAATTCTATCCACACAGATGCAGGAGCCCAAGAATTGGAAGGGATTCATGGCACCATTCAGATTGACGCCCACCAAACGCATGCTACCCAGTTCCAAAAAAGAGAGGTCTGGGCCTAGACCAGGGGTCAGCAACCTCTTTCAGCCATGGGCCAGTCCTCAGACCAGGTGGGCCAGACTATGAAGGGGGGGGTGGTACTTTCGCAGTACATACAGTAGTTTCCACCGTACTGTATGCTGAAGATGCACTCCTTTACCTGGGCTTTGACACCCAAGATATATATTTTAAGCACCCACCCTATTCCTGGAACTGCAACTTGCTTTAACTTTTCTGAATTTTACATTGTTATAACCTACCCTGGTATCTGATGCTGAAGGGTGGGAAACAAATTGAAATGATGGTGGTGATGCTTGTTTTTTGTTTTATTTATAGAATTTATTTTCTCCTTGATTGGGGGGGGGGGTAATTCAATGTGGTTAAAACCTCAAAGCAGCTTAATCAGTTGCCTCAGGGAATTGATTTTGAGTCAATGCAGATTACTCACTATTTTCAACTTTGCACTCTTGGAAATCAGCATTGATCAAAGCAGTATATACCTATACCACGGTCAATTCCTCCTCCTGCCCCATTTTAAATAGGTACCTTATTTGTGATCTGTAATCCTTCAAAGTTTTCGTACTTAGCTCACTTGTTTTTAAGTTACTTTCCAGTAATTTTGTGGAACTTATTAATGCTTTGAGCTGTAATAAAAAAATAATTTATTTAAAATGCATTAATTTTTTTATTAGCGAATAACTTCATGTGGTATTTTGTTAAAATTATTAATATTTTAAAATGAAAGACTTTAAAATTATTATATTTTAAAATGAAAGTGTCACACTCTACAGGACAATATCCTTTCTGGATATTTAGGGTTGTTGGTTTTTTCCTGCCCTGATATGCATCACTATGCATTCGTTTACATGGATTTGCATTTGCCATTTTACTGCCCATCTTTCAGAATGAAGACACCAAGCCTTCAAGCTGTGACATCTTGAAGTCTTAAAGCCTTTTACATCATACCTTATAATTAAAACTGTAACATAAAGCATTTTCTTACTTTTTCAGATAGCAAGAGAGTAACGTTTTGCTGCTGCCGTTGTTGAAAGCAGTCATAAAGGTCAAGCAACCTGGCAGCCAGTACTTGCTCACAGTTGAAAAAAAAATGATGGCTAAACACAATACGTGATATGTTAAGATCCAGTTGATAAATTGTACTCTGTTCCTCTGACTTAGTTATGATGCAGTTTTCCAGTTGAGGTTGCATTGCCTATGTTTTAAAAAAAGTAAATTTGAGGTGAAGCTACAAGTTTTTCAGAGTTGAATATGGTTTGAATGAGGAATTACTTCATCTGGCATGCATGTTTTGGCTCTGATAGGTAGTTTTTGCTTTGTTTTCTAGGTTTTCACAACATTAAAAAAAACTGCATAACCTTCTTGACCAGAGATAGTAGTGGACAAAAATGTGTGCAAGTATACACTGTGGAAAGTGCTGCTTCTCTAGTATCAACTGACTCTCCTAAAAACTATTTCTGTCTTAATTCTTGGTTCCTAAACTAACTTTTACTCTTATTTACTACTTTTGAGTTCCTATATGATTCAGCCTTGAATATATGTATAAGAATTTATCACATCTACAAAAATATAAGGTGTATTTTACATGAGAGCACAAATATTACATATGTAAAAAGGCCTAATAAACATACCTCCAACCCAAATCAAAGGTGTTTATTTTGAGTCACTCTAGTGACTATTAGGGACCCAGGTGGCTCTGTGGGTTAAACTACTGAGCCTAGGGCTTGCTGATCAGAAGGTCAGCGGTTCGAATCCCTGTGGCGGGGTGAGCTCCCATTGCTCGGTCCCAGCTCCTGCCAACCTAGCAGTTCGAAAGCACATCAAAATGCAAGTAGATAAATAGGAACCGCTACAGCGGGAAGGTAAACGGCGTTTCCGTGTGCTGCTCTGGTTCGCCAGAAGTGGCTTTGTCATGCTGCCCACATGACCTGGAAACTATACGCCGGCTCCCTCGGCCAATAATGCGAGATGAGCGCGCAACCCCAGAGTTGGTCACGACTGGACCTAATGGTCAGGGGTCCCTTTACCTTTACCTTTAGTGACTATTAGTCTTACTTCAGATAAACTGAACCATTTTTAATATTAATTTTATTAAGACAGAGTACGTGTGATTTCCAGACACTTATGCACTAATCAGACCCTACCTATAGCTTGAATGGCCTTATGTGCCTTCAGACCATTCTTTAACTTTATGTGTGTTTGATTCCATAGCAAATTAATTTATAGCAATCACTAGATTTATAGAATTTTATTTGATCACTAGATTTTATTTCTATAAATTAAGTGTACAGTACTGTATGTATATAAAATGAATGAAGTACATTAAAATATTTTAGCTAAAACATAAGATATTATATATTTCTGTTAATATTAGCTCAAATATATTCATTCCATTTTGGTAGTACACTGCACAACTCCTAGTGCAGTAGAGAGCTTCCTCAACTTTAATTAGTTGTAAAGATGTGAATTAACAATTCCATCTAAAATATACTCCCAGCCCTACATAGTATTTCTAGCCCAGGAATAGAAAGCATTTCCTAGTAAAATAATAATCTTAAAAAGGAAGTGTTTTTGTTTTTTAAAGTGGAAAAAACAAACAAACCTTCCTGTATGTTGTCTTTAATCGTGGGTCAATCTCAGAAGGAAAAAACACTCTGTAGTAACTTGATGGTTTGATTGGAGAAGGCAATGACATTATTTCCCCGCTTTCTTCAAACCAGTTTTTCCCCTTAATAAATATGATTCAGAACCACAAACAACATTAAGCAAGTCATCTGCTTTTTAAACATATTATTTAGGTTACAGAACTTTTTAGGAACTAAGCAGCACATATTTACCCCATCTTGCTGAAGAAGACGGTTTTCCATTTTGTAGTATGTATTCCTAGATATACGAGGCTTTCTTGGAATATAAAACCCTTCATCTTCTAGGAATCGTGGTGCCATATTGTCTGGCAATTTACAGCTCTGTATAACTGAGAACAATTATTATGAAATTAGGGTGACATATAGGTAGAATGTAAGTTCTTGAATTAATTTATCCTCTTCTTTTTGTTGGTCAGATATTTAAATCTGATCCAGAAAAGTACAACAGTAACCCAAAACGAACTGCTTAACCACCTACGCCAAATATAGCAAATTTTATAATGAGCCCTCTCTTTCACTAACTTTTGCTCTTCTCTCTAATCCTTCCTTCTCTCTCAGAATAGTTGATACCGAAACGTGTCCTGTTCTGCTCCTGCAGATAAGCTCATGTAGCAAGGCAGGTCTATTATCACAGCACCAAGCAGAGCTGCTAGCAAACAACTTGCTTTGACAAGGACTGAAAGTGTTCTAGGACCTTTAGAGTTTCTGCCTCTAGCCCACCTCTCCTAGACTTTGCCCACTTTCGAAGAACTAGTCTCTTAATGGGCTAACCTGAAAACAGGCACTTTCCTTGCATTCCATGGCCTTTCACCTGGTGATGGGTGGCAGTCATTTCTGCATTTGTACCAGAAAATGAACAGGATCAGACTATCCACAGGCTACTGTGCATTTGTGTGTTCACATGCACATTTGTAGGATCTAAGTCACTGTCATATTTTGCAACATACATTACCTGGGGAAGTGCTTGGCAGAAAAAGTTGTTGGTCCCATTGTTTTTTCTTATCAAGATTACTCCATTCACACTTAGGAGATTTTACTTCAAGCAGTTCTGGTAGTAGTATTTCTCTCACATGATCAAGCAAAGGAGCTTGTTCGTTTAAGCCACAGACATTTTGAAGGCTGTCATTTATTGATTTCTGTTAATCATAATAAAAAATAAGTGTGATAGAAATATAGAGAATGATGGGACAGATACCAACAGGAAACAATCTACATAAACATGTTGCAATAGATATAGGTAATTTCCAGAGAAATTGCTTTATAATTTTATGAGTCCAGTATGTTTAATGTAGTGCTGAAACACCATTATTAGGACCAGTTTGCTCACTTCTTTCTGATCTTTCAATAGGTCCTAATAAAGGAAGCACCTTATTGTTACCCTTTGATTATTTATAATGGATAAACATTGATAGCCACAATTTTTCTTATATTTTACGGTTTTCATTGGAATTAGAAAACTCATACTTCAACTTTCAGGTTTAATGAACCGTATCCAAGTATGAAGAAATAAGTGATTCCTTAATACAGTACCTGGATCACTATTTTCTATCTCTATGAGAATAGGCATTTTCCACAAATACTTCAAAAATGAAGTATCACCAATACTGCTTACATTCACAATATGTGGGCATTTCAGTGCATGGTCTAGTCCAGGGGTAGACAACCTTTTTATACCTACTGCCCACTAATGCACCTTTCTTGATAGTAAAATTTCCTCACCATCCACCGGTGCTCGATGGAAGGAGGATTCATTCAGCTTGTGCCATAGAATCCCCTATCGCCCACCTAGAATCCTGAAATGCCCACTAGTGGGCAGTAGGGACCAGGTTGACAACCCCTGGTCTAGTCCATAGGTGTGTGGAAACAGGAAGTACCTCTCTGATCTCCTTGAAAAACTAATATATAGGGTCTGGTGCTTTGTGTAGCCCAACTACCTAACCTGTCCCAGTGTCTCTGCTTAAACACATATCAGTTTGTTGTTCACAAAGCAAGTGAAAGAAATGCATAGTGATTTCATCCAAAATGCTGTCTTCCTCACTCTCATTCACTTGAAAACAAAATAAACTTCTGTATTCATTTTCTATAGCTTCTCACGTTTCTTCTAAGGACTCTGATACAGTCATAAAGACAGTTGGGGCCATGCCAATTATGGTTCCATGCCTCTCCAAGCAGTGAGAGTCTCCAGGGATTGTGTTGCTCGGGCTCCATTTCCTTGGAAAGAAGGTCAGTAGAGACTGTGGTGTCTTTAAAATATTTTTTTTTATTTACATACCAGTACATATAACCTGAGCACAGGACAGAGGGGCTCACAGCAGTAATAGCTCAAAAAGTATTGCTTCTCCATTAGCCACAGCTTTGGATTCAGAACACAGCAAGACATGTTTTTGTCCCTAGTTCTCAAAGCATCTCTCTCCTTCCAGCTCACTCACAAGCAATCTCCAGCCCAGCCCATATTGTTACTCATTTTGGCACTTTCTTACCTATACTGTATACAACTAATTTCAACCCAGCTCATCCCTTTGAAGTGATCAGCAGAATACTAAAGTGGCCAACTGGTCTTTGCAACACTAGAAAGTGTAACAAAAGTCTGTGAAAAAGTTAAATATTTTAAAGAAAGCTCCAGTTGCATGACAATTGTTTATAAACGAAGTCAAATACTTATTTAGATCATGGTCAAATATATCTAGGAAATCTATGGTACAAGGTACTTTGAAAAAAAGAAAATGAATGAAATAAAAACTCTTTTTCTTTTGTTTAAGGATATATGGTTATTTTGTATATAAGTTTAGGGCCACTGAAGAAAACCTTTGAATAGCTTATTTCATAATTTTCCTTTGTTAACAGAGAAAGTGAATTAACTGTAGCTATAAACAACTTCAAATACTAGACATCTATTTGACAGAAGACTTTCAAGACACTCCAGCATCATAATGCAACAGAAAAAGATGCACTTTGTATGAAGAGAAGAATAGCAATACCTGGTCAATGACCTGATCAGTTTCTTTCGGCTTTGAGGAATCTTCAAAAGTTGATGTAAAAAATATAAAACCCTCATCAAAGGAGACTTCATTCTAAGATTTAAAATGTAGCTGAATAATTATCAGTCAGTAGTGCTAAATACTGGGTAGCCTTCTCTTTCTCCAGAAACTTAATTTTCCTTTAGTGTCCCGCATATCCATTGACAACATCACCATCTAACCTAGCACTGAGGCTGTTTTCCTTCCTCCCTCCTTCTCATATTCAGTCTTCTCACCGAGTCAAGTCACATTTTCTTATATAAAAACCCACCAATTCATCTCTATCTTTCTCAACTTAAATTTTGGTTCATCATCTTCTCATTTCCATCCTGTCTAATGAAACCTTTTCCTCTTAGGCCTTTCCTTATCATGCCTTAGTTCACACACCTCTGCCCATAGCTTTGTTGCCAAAATCATCTACCTTCTTCATCATTCAGATCTTAGCAGTCTGAACGTAGAGGGGAGTAAGCATATGCCAATCTTTCTGTAAACAAAGGTAATTCCTATCTCTCAGTCTTCTCCAGCTGACCTTCAACTTCAACTTAAAACACCTCTAGATCATGTTGCTTGAGGAAGCAGAATGCTTCTTTGGCTTTTTTCAAATTTGTGCAGCAGCAAGAAGAAGCTCTAGCTTACAGAGCTACCAGAGAGATTTATTTTTTTAAGTAAGTAAGTAAGCAAGGAAGAAAGGAAATTTTTATTTATACCCCGCCCTCCCTGGCCAAGACCGGGCTCAGGGCGACTAACATCAAATGTCAAATACATTAAAACACAATCAAACAATTGATTAAAATACAGCTTAAAAATTATAATCAGGATAAAATTAAATGACTGCCCATGAAATTACAACCACAGGGGTCGGGAACCTCAAGTATTAATCAGGGCCAGCTATCCATGTTGGTCCCACATGAGCTGATAAAAGGGCCAAAGAGGTAACTTACAGGGTCCCGTAAAGGTAAAGGGACCCCTGACCATTAGGTCCAGTCGTGACCGACTCTGGGGTTGCGGTGCTCATCTCACGTTATTGGCCGAGGGAGCCGGCGTACAGCTTCCAGGTCATGTGGCCAGCATGACAAAGCCGCTTCTGGCAAACCAGAGCAGTACATGGAAACGCCGTTTACCTTCCCGCTTGGAGTGGTACCTATTTATCTACTTGCACTTTGACTTGCTTTCAACCTGCTAGGTTGGCAGGAACTGGGACAGGGTCCCATAGAGGGGGGGTCAAACTGGGCCCAGACAGAAAGCCAGGCGGAACAGCGCCGTTTTGCAGGCCCTGCGGAAGGATATCAAGTCCCACAGGAACAAGTGGCAAGCATCTCCCTCTTGCTTCTCCCCTCCCCACCTCTCCGATACAGAGATTCTTGAATATGCACCATACATTTAAAGCACACACGCCCCCACCCCCAAGAATCCTGGGAAATGTAGTTTATACCTCACAGAGCTACAACTCTTGGCACTCCTTAAAATGTCAGTTCACAGGATCCTTTTTTGAGGGGATGGGGGATGTGCTTTAAAAAAAAGTAGTGAGAAGAGATTCAGGACTGAATGATACCCATCTTCTTGATTAAGGTGTTTTCTATATGTAATGGCAGGAATAACCAGAATCACACATTCTACAAAAATATGCTCATATTAGAATTTGTTGCACCAAGCTGAATATAAAAAGCTTATCAGTGTTGGCAGCAATTTTACAAATATTTTATTACCTCAGTGGTCACTTCAGAGTTGTGTTGGTATTCTTTAGTATCAGAGTACGGTTTGTCAGAAGATTTTTCTTCTTGTTCAGCCTAAAACAAAGGATATTTTAGTGTGCTTCTTGTTATTTTTTAAACAAAGAGAAAACAAGAACCGAGATAAAATGCAGGCTTTCCATATTCAGCACTTAACTTCTTTTTCTGATGTGCTCCAATTGGTGTGGGAGAAATGATGAGTCTTTTAAATTGGTTGAACTTTCCGTCATTTATGGAATCATACATACAATAAGTTACGTTTCATTTGAATGCTAAATCAAAATTCAATTAAAACTATTTACCTTAACTGTTCTCAACTTCCCTCTCACTCTATCCCGCAATACTTCAGTTAATATACTTTGTTTTTCTTCTACAGCCACAGCTATTATAAAAAGCACAGATATTTCAAACACACTTTGCAATAAAATACTTGAATATTATCAGGATATCTTCTGTAGTACTTTTCATATAGAGAATTAATGATCCAGTAGGTTTTTCAAAGTTTGTGAAGGATTTAGAATAGATTAAGTATTCTTTATCTGAGTCATACATTCACATTTCAAGCTTGCTCCTTAAAGTGCAAATTATAAATGAAAGTGCATTTAGTTCACTGCACAAGAAAAATGCACAAAACACATGATTTCTAGTTGCAACATTTGCACAAAAAGTTGACAAGAATCTAAAATTAGAATATTCTAATTTTAGCACATTAGAATAATCTGTATTATTTTTTATCAAGTGCTAATATTGTTACAGTACTTTAGAACAGAATGAAAACAGGAAAAGGTCATATGCAGGTTTGACGATTGAATAACATCTAAATTTAATCCGAGCCACATTTGTGGAAATGCCCTTGAACTTCATTGTGATATATTACCACTTGGTAAGGAGTAAAAACATTGAGCTACCTTCCTGTGGATTTTGGTCCGGGGTTTCTTTTTGTTTTCTATCAACATGTATGTCATCTTCAGTTTGCTACATTAAACAAAAGAGAAAAGTTGCAAGGAAATGATCAAAACTATTCCCTCACATTTTTATTCATTTTTTCAGCTTTCTACATCATATACCATCACCCCATCCAAAACGTTTACTAGTGAGCAGCCTACAAAAACTTCAAGTTGTGATGCAGCCTGCAGGCAAGGTTTATGCCATCATTCAGATAGTAAATGGAATGAACAAAGAAGAATAATATTCATATTAGAAACAAAATAACATTGCTATAAACATTTAATTGTCCAAGATGTCCCATGTGTTCAACAAATGTATCCATATGTATAACGGAGTTCTCAAAAACTCATTTCCATCTTAGTTCCTCTTGCTCAGCGGCGTAGCTAGCCGCTCGGGTGCCAGGTGCGGCACGCACGTCCTGCAGCTGGGGGTGGAGCGAGTCACCCATGGGGGTGGGGCAAGCCGCCCATGGGGGTGGTGAGCACTGCATGGAGCCTCTCCGCTGCCTCCCCCTCAGCTGTAGGGTGACTGAGGGAGAGGTGGAGGGCAAACACAAGTCCCACGCTGCTGTTTCAGGCAGCGCAGAGCCTGCAGGCACCCAAGCGACTACATCACTCCCAGGAGAGACACGTGGCTCAGGCATGCTGCAGGCCCCGCAGTAAGTGCCGGCCCCCACAGTGTGGTGTCCAGTGCCAGCCACATTTCGTTACATTCATTGACTGAACTAAAAAGCCCATTAAAAAACAACTCATATTTTTGTCATTTTGTCACACCTTCCCCCAGTGATGACACCTGGGGCGGATCCGCACCCCCTTCCTCCACCATGGCTCTTGTTGTATTTAGAACTTCTAAAGTGGCCTTTTGAGAGATTCTGAAGGACTAAAGGAAAATAGAGAAAGGCCCCCAAAGCCCTTGAGTGCTCCGCCAATGAGTCTTTGAAGTGAATGCAAAACCAAATATTATAATATGAAATGATTACAAAAACAGCAACCTTAGTTGAATTGCCTCACTTCCTAATGTCTAATACTGGCTTTCCAACCTAGTGTTTCCCTCTAGGTGCTCTGGACTACAGCTCCCATGATCCCTGACCATTGATCACACTGGCTAGGAATGATGGAAATTGTAATCCAAAACATCTGGAGGTATCAGATTGAAGAAAGCTGGTCTAGACTAGAGCAACTTACTCTGATGTCATTATATCTTCACCCACACGTGCACTAAAATGGCACTGCGCAGTTAAGATTTCACTTTCAAGATAAAACTGATTTGGGGGAAAATACATTTTCCATGAAAGCACTGTAGAGAAGAGAATATTTTTTAGAAAAAATTAAAAGCAAAGGCTTTTCAAATTCTTGCTTCAGTGCTATGTGATGGGGTAAAATGTATGAACGTACCTTTCTACTGATACTTCTTTTGTGTAAAGATTTACTTTTCCTTGCAATTCTTCCCTGAACCTTTTCTTTCTGGATAATAAAAAAGAAAACTATCTAAAATCATAATCTATAAGATACACAATTTCATAAACAAATGTAAATAAAAGGGTGGTTTTGCATAGAAGGATGGAGTCAGTTTTAGGGAACTCCTTCCTAACTGAACCTTTGGCGCCTACTGATTTTTTTTTTTACTCCACCAAGCATTTCATGTTATAAATTTAACTAATTTTTTAGTTTTTATATTGTATTATTGTAAACCGTTTAGAGACTATGATAGTCAAGTGGTAAATAAATAAATAAGAGGGACTACATGTAGATGGGTAATTTGGGAAATAAATATCACTAGCCAAGTTATCTTCTAAAACAAAATAACCTCAAGCTTTTCAATAAATTTCAGTACCATGACATGCTGCCTTTAAAAATATTTGATTATATTGTTAAGGTTAGGCTTCTTGCAACGTAGGGATGTTCACTATAACAATTTTGTTTGTTGTTATAAATAACAATTAATTTCAGGATTTTTATAAATACTTTTTATTAAAGATTTTATTGGGTTACAAAAGTACGTGCATTGCCTCTATTTGCAGGTTGTAGAGTCTATTATACAAATCTGTTACATTTGATGTATGAAGTTGGGGGAGAAGAGAGGTGGGGTTTTAATCAGTAAGCAACCACACCCTCACCTCCAAAGAGGCATCTGCTTGCCTGAGATTTTAACCATTAGGGAAATATCCGGAAAACAAAATAAAGTGTTGTGTGAATGCAGCCATAATCTATATGTATTTGTTTTTAAAATACACTTAAGTCTATTATCTATAAGAGTATTATAAGAAATTCAGAATAACCATATTAATTGTTAATTGTAGTACATTCTTGGGGTATAATAATAAACATATGCCTGTTATTATGATCACTATCTTATCTAGAATAAAAAAACTGATAAACAAATCCAAATATTAGGGCATTGTAGTTGGGTAATAATGTAAACATTTTAAAATAGTTTTCATAGCTTGCCTTTGTTTTTCTATCCAGTAATATTCCTAATTCTTTGTCAGGATCCATTTTATATAAAAACTGGATTCAGTTGGTCATCAAGGAAACTGGGAAAAATATGCAGAATATTAAAATGTAAAAACCAGTCCATCTTTACTCCATTCCACATATTTGTGTCTATCATGGCTCATCTTATTCTTTTGCGTAGTAAAGAATGTTTCTGCCCATTGAGTGCAGGTGTAGAGTGCAGAAGTGTGTGTTGATGTGCTTACAGAAGATCTTTGTAACCTGGAACATTCCAAGTCAACCACAGCTCATATACCAACTACACTTGAGTGGCAGCTGTCAATCACCTGGCAGGCCACATTTAAGGGCTTGTGAGTTCTATGAAATAGTTGTCCAGGTCTGTTACAGCGACCAAGCATTGAAAGCAATATTGTTTCAAGTGGCTGCCACAAGATAACAATGGAATGCAAACAGGTTTAATAAATAAGCACCCAACTTGAGAAGCCCTATTTGAGAACTTGAGAAGTGGGCGCATTTACTACCAGCAAGTTCTGAGAACAGGAGTTTTGCTTCTGGATTGCCAATAAACATGGTCCAGTAGTTTAGCACCAGAAAGTCGTAAGTTCTTAGAATTGCAGAACTGTAGAGTTGGAAGGGACAAGCGAGGATCATCTAGTCAGTCCTGCAATGCAGGAATCTCTCACTCAACAGGAGACTCAAACCCACCCACCCCCAAGATGGAGAGTCTCATGCTCTACTGACTGAAGTTATCCTAGAAAATAGAAATGCAGTAAGACAAAATCTTATTCTTCCCCTCTCTCTTTTTTTTAAGCTGAGAAGGCTCATTGCTAGTTAAAAGCTTGAACAATCAGCTTTTCCCCAGCACAGAAATGCTAGGCACGCACCCCTCTCGTCACTAACAGAAACTCCTTCTCACCCACCCCACCCCCCGCCCGAAGTTCTGACTAGCTGGACCGTTTCCTCCTGAAGTGAGCTAGAAGGGAGAGAACCGTCTCCTCAGCCGGCCAAGTCCCAGCTCCATTTAGGGTGAGGCAAAGTGAAACGCGAAACCGCTCTGGAGCAGAGAGAGACGTCCTCGCTCTCTCCCGCCCTGGCTATAACCGTAACCTTTCTACCGTTAGCGAAACAAGCACGCGCACCGCCTCCCTCCATCCAGCCACTCTTCCGACAGAAGCCGGCAAATGAAACGCCCTCCCCCTAAAACGGCCAAAAGAGGGCCCTCTCTGAGCATGCGCTCCAAATGCGCGCCGCCGGCCGCTGGGCATGCGCTTGAAGCTCTGACCGGCTGTGGGGCATGCGCATTACCGGAGCGTGAAGGGGAGAAGTTTTCCGCGTCGCAGGGTCCGTTCGCTTCTCTCTGGAGAGGGAAAAAACGCGTTTCTGAGGGTACGAGCAGCCGCCCACCCGCTTTTGCTGCCGCCGCCGCCGCCGGTCCTCTTGCGAGGCCTGGTGAAGGCCATGACGCAGCTCGGTTGATTTCTCGGCCCGAAGGGTTCGGGTGCCTGCCCAGATAGTTTACACGCCCCTCTTGTTTGGGGGCCCGGCGCCGAGGTCCCCAACCTCGGAGTCCGTCGCCGGGGAGCCGGGGCTTCCTATGAAGTCTGTGGCGCCACCTTTTCTCCCCACCTCGCTTCGGGCCCTTGGGGGTGATTCCTCCGTTCCCTTAAAACCCCCACCCACCCATTTCCACCTGCTCAAGTGCGTGCACTTAAGACCAAGCAAACGGTGAGGGGTGTTTGTTTATCGATCAGGCTTTTCTTTCCCAGTGCCCCAGTAGAGAGGGGCAAGGGTCTGGTTTTGGAAGCAAACTGGGTTTATTGGGACCCTCCCCCCCGTTTACCTCCCTGCAATCTGATCCCCCCCTCCTGTGTTCAAAGTAAGGTTGGTGTGGTATGGGGCTGGACTGTGGGGAGATAAGCGCTGGGTGAGGGTTCAGCTCTCCTCACTCTTTGGCAACAAAAGCTAGCCCTTCTGCTCCCTTGCTTTATGCATGGCTGGTGAGCTACCACCATTGCATCTGACATGGGCCTTTGAGGGCTCGCAGCTCTGTGAGAGTTGGAGGAAGAGACTGGCCCCGGGTTAACGGCCTGGTTCTCTCTCATTTGCTGCAGTGCTGCCCATTTTCTCTGCTGCCTCGCACTCTTGTCCACTCCTGCTTTCACCATGGTTAAGAAGAATAGTATTCCTGCTGGGTAAGTATCCTATAAATATTACATAGAGAGAGAGGAAGGGGCTCTGACAGCCCCACCTGTTCTCTCTTGCTGCAACACTATCTTTGCCATCTACCATAAGCTAAGGTAAGTATTTGCAGCAACATGAAATCACAGCTTACCATCCCCCAGGTAAGTATTTTATCCCACCGTGTTTGTGAATGCTCCTCCAGCAGCCATAGATGGCTCCTGTTTCTTCTCTCTTTATCCTCAAATGTGTGTAAAGAGGAATTAATTGAAACTACATTCTTAACATTTCAGTTCTGTGACATGGCAGAAAAATACCACATGATCATGTCATAAATGTGGTTTTTATTAATTACATGACATGCAGAAACATATGCTACCGTGTTTCTCCAAAAATAAGACACCGTCTTATATTTATTTTTCCTCAAAAAAACACACGGTGGCTTATTTTCAGGGGATGTTTTATTTATTTTTTATTACCCTGTTTCTCATATTTTAAGACATACCCATAAAATAAGCCATAGCAGGATTTTTAAGCATTCAATGAATATAAGCCATACCCCGAAAATAAGACATAGTGATAGGCGCAGCAGCAATGCCGGCCGCGGCAGGAGGAGGAGGAAAAAAATAAGACATCCCTTGAAAATAAGCCATAGTGTGTTTTTTTGAGGAAAAAATAAATATAAGACATGTCTTATAATATGAGAAACACGGTAAGTATGGTGCCTATCACTATGGCTTCTTTTCAGGGTATGGCTTATTTTCGGGGTATGGCTTATTTTCGGAGAAACACGGCACTTGACTAAGCACAGGCTATTTACATAAACCCAACTTTACCAAAGTAAAAAAATTCCTTCCAGTAGCACCTTAGAGACCAACTAAGTTTGTCATTGGTATGTGCTTTCGTGTGCATGCACACTGCTTCAGATACCAAAGTACGTATTCAAGTGTGGTTATTTTTAACAGTAGGATTGTCAGCATTGACTTGCATAATTATCTAACAGTTATTAAACAATAATTGCTTTCCTTCATCACAGCCCCTAAGGTCCCAATTTTTCTCCACTTTTGTGACATGCCAAAATATCCCAGATAACAACTTTTCTATGGAAAAGTGCTTTTAAAATGTAGAGATTAGTTTGATAAAGCTATCCAAATTTCAATATAAAATTGAAGTAATTCAGGAAGTGACATTAGAAAATTAAACATAGAATATTGCTAAGCAGTATTATTTCTAAAGGAGTACTGTTGCAGCAATTCAAAAGCAAAGTTTGTTGTTATATATATTTTAGTTTGAATTGTTCTGCGTCTTCCTCTGTTGCCTCCTGCTCTTGTACACTCTTGTAACCTGGCATTAAATTACAAACATAAATTGAGTATGCATTTAATGGACAATTGAAACATGCATTGATTTTCATAAACAGATCAACTTGGTAGTCCAACCCTCAATAGAAGGATAACTTGGTTGGAATTCTGCATTGAGAACAAAAGCTTAACATTGTAAGGAATTATTAGGAAGTTAGGTACCAATTAAAATAGTGCAAATAAAAGTGAACTGTAGTTGCAAGATTGGTACATTATCTTTTAGGCTAGAACTGTTAGCGTAGTAGAGCTTGATTTTTTGTCTAGAGTCCAATCGTCACAACTTCTTCAGTGTATAGCTGCTAACCAACAGGACTTCACCTCTTCCAGCTTGGTAACATACTATGAGAAGCGATCCATGGCTATCACAATTGTGCACTGAACTAGGTGCAGATAAGTTTTCAGTACTGAAGTTACTATACAATTGTAGCTGCACATTACAGGCTCTGTGCACTGAGCTGTCTGTGTTGTTGACAGTTATATTAGCCATCTTAGTATATGCTACTACCGCTAGCTGGAACTCATTACTGGCTGAGTTTACTGGCAGCAGCTGTTCATTTAAGGGGTTGTTACACAACCTGCCATCTCTCATTTGTTCTTCTATGTCGTTGCTGTTCTCTATGCATTCACAGTACACCCATACAAATACCAGCACTAGAGTTGTAGTACACACAGACTATAGCACCCCAGATACTTCTTGGCTAGTTGATCCTTGGTGAGGGGTATATGAAAAAATCTGTGATAAATTGGTTGAAAGGATTATATAAAGAATGGACATTAGCTGCTTTTGCTAAGAAGATAGTGCTGGGGGTTTTCAGTTTTTAAAAGGTTTCCATCTCGCCTCTCAGTGGAAGTTTCCAATGATGGTAACACATTGATTTAAAATTGAACATTAACATAAAAGCAAAAACAACACCAATAAAGAGCATCAGTAAGAATAGAAGCGACCTTTTAAAATAGGGAGAAGTATGGCTGTTCCCAGTGCCAAAAACGTAGTGAAGTTACAAATCTGGAGCACACCAATGAAAAGGTCCTATCTCTGGTCCAAAGCCAGGTGTAAATGTGTAAAACAGATCAAAAATATAAAATGCATATCAGTCGGTTTCCTCCCTTGTCAGAGGGTCTTTGAATGATGCTCTCTTTCAAATACCAAATATCAGAGATGGTATTTGTTACAATAAGGGCAAGGACATTTTTTGTCTTTGCTATAGAATGGCTTCCCCAGGGTAGTATACCTGATGCCACCATTGCTATCTTTAGGCACCAGACAAAAACATTTTGTATTTACTCAGGCATTTAAAAGAATTCTTCTATTCTAAATATGTATGTCTGCTGAGAATGAAGTTCAGTGGGACTTCCTCTTCAGTAAGAGAGCACTATACTGTATAGGATTGCTGTATTATATGACTTAATTGTGCTTTTATCTGCTGCTGCTTTCTTTTTATTTTTTTGTACACTGATTTGTACACTGATTAGATTTATACACTGATTTGAAATTATTGATGAAAAGAGGTATATAAATATTTTAATTAAAGGAAAATAATGCAGAAATAGATTTACCTTCCCAATATGATTCAGCCCTACAGAATATTAGGCATATTTTACTGTAGAAAAAAAATACTGATAACTTTCACAATAAGCTGAAGGTTCCAGTTTTTACGTCCCCCTTTAATTGTACACTATAGCTGGACTATTTCAAATTGCACATCATTATTTTGTTTTATTATATGTTAATTGTTATACCTATAATGAATTTGCTAACAATATACTGTAGGTGAATATACATTATCCAAAGTGCTAATACACATAACGTGGAATGCATTATCATTATATACTTCAGGTATATTAACAATCTAATAAAAATTAAGCAATTCATCTTGATAAATATTTTCTGTTTTCATATTAGGAAAAATACATTCAACTTAAACAGCTAAGTTATTTTAGGCAGCTAAATAATAATATATAAGTAGGAATAGAAAGTGCAGTTGAATGTCTTTGTTTCCTATTGTAAGAAGGAACTATACTTCTTTATTAAAAATGTTATGTTACTTTGCAATTATTCATAAGACACGTAGGCTAGCAAACATTTAAAAATCACCTTTTTGTTAATGAAGCACTTATTTACATAATTTCAGGTGCTTGCATGATCATTCTTTTAACAGGTGATAACATACTATCAATTTTGGATTGCCTAAACAGAATAAAGACAAATTTCCCTTCCATTAATTTTTTTTTATTGTAGAGTCTTGTGGAGGGCATTATAAGATAGTTCTTTACTCTGAGCTTTTTGCTTAAATGGTTCTCCTTTCATTCCTTATGATTTGAGGGACAGTTGAAATATTCATCACTTAGTGTATTTCTGTAACACAGTTTGAAGTATTAAATCAGATGTTAATTGGGGTCACTGCAAGTAGTCCTAAGTTTTTTTCTTATTATGAAAAAATAGGTTTAGCTCAGATGAGGAATTGTGTAAAACCATTACAGCTGCACTGCTGTCCTCCACAAAACCCAATTCCACCTTCACCCCTGTTGATTTTCTCCATCTGACAGTCAACTTTACATAGGTACTGAGTATTCTCAGGCCTCATTGAGGGCTTTGCCACTTGGGTTTCTTTTTAAAAAACATATTTTTTATACTTTTGCAAACCATGGGGTCCCACTGAACATGCTGGTACCTCTCTTTTCTCTCTCTTATTAGTTCCATTTCTGCCATCACTTACTACCTGATTTCTTTGTTAGAGGAAGTGATGAGTGCAACTTAAGTGTGCATGAGATGGATTTCATTCCAAAGTTTTCACTCGATGAGTGCAATGAGGCAAGACTCCCGCTGTGATGGTATAGTGTTATTGCTGTAGGGTGCCTCACCAACTCTTCAAAAATTTGACACCTTAGCTTGCAAATGCACCTCTTCTTCTTTGGTGTGATACAATTGCAAGAAGGCCTTATAGCTCAGGAAACGGGAAGAAAGGTTTCTTCCTGTTTCCTGTGTTGTCTTGTAGTGGCGTTGCACAAAAGAGAGAAAAGGCTGCTTTGGAATGTAAGAAGACATTTGAAACTGTTGGCTTTTCGTCTCCATTATAGCATTGAGATAGGAGGAAAGCCTCCTATCCTAGCACTACAGTGCAGAGGAAGAACGCTGGAACCTTCACTCCTCCTCTGCTGGTCTGTCCCTCTCCACCCCATTCTACTGCATGTGTGCTTGCCTCTATGGTGAACTGTATGCCAGCATAGCTGAGTAGGAGAGTGTACACATGTTCTTTGGGCACATCACCACTGGCATGCAGAACTTGGAGGGGTGGCAGCCCTTAGTGTGGCCCTCAGGGTGAAAAAGATTAGTCACTCCTGTTCTAATTGATCCTAGACTAATATAATATTAACGTAAGTAGGATTTCACCACCTATTTAATGTTCAGCATAATTCTAACATTCAGTTTTTTGCATGGCTCTCAATGGCATGACAGGCAGAAATCTTCAAGAAGACGAGACAAAGCATGTTTAAAACTAGCAATTATGTTCTCCCCTTAAGACAGAGGTGTCCAAACTTTTTTCAAAGAGAGCCAGATTTGATGAAGTGAACATGCATGAGGGCTGACCAAAATTGTTGAGCTTTTTAAAAGGATTTTACCCCAGGAAATAAACTGCCACAGGGACCGGATTAAAAAGACCGCGGCAGGCCAGATTAGGCCAGACTTTGGGCATCCCTGTTTTAAGGAGTCATCCTCAATTCAGAGTAAATCCTGGCAGTTTGCCCAATCTAGTATTTAAGCAGGAAATGATACTTGAGAACATATCTCTTTTCCTCTTGCCAGATGCTTCCTTGTATAGCAAGGTAGCAACAACTAAAACAAAAAACTTCAGCTCTGCATGCCAGTTTTAAGATAATGGATGACAATGACCTTCCTCACTTTTTTGGAGAATGTAAAGAGTCCATGACAGATGAAGGATTTTCAACGGGGAGAGGGCTTTGGTTTTGGTTTATCTGAAACTGCCTCCATGTGGTGAGATGTTTTGTATGCATCACTTCACTATGAGGATCAGGCTCAACTATTTCATTTATCTCCGTGTTCACAGAAGCTGGAATTTTTGGCATTGGTGCGGAGACAAAATGTGGTGGGAGTTGACCAGCAAGGTGAGGCAGTACATATGAAATGGCTCACTGCATGAGGCTGTTGCTACCAAGGAAGCAATTTCAAGCAGTAATATTATGTGTGGCAGCTATAGTATGAGAAGCTGCCAAAAGGTGGCAGATAGTCATTTCTGCCCAGGACATATTGAGTCAAATGTTTTTAAAAATTGGTTTTGATTTCCAGCTTGGGTTCATGAGTATTGCCTCTTTCTCCCAGTATCTTAAGAAATGTTTGGTAGCCTCTTCAACCATTTGAGGTGGTTCAGATATATTTAATGTAGGTTAATATCAAAAAGCCTTCTGCTTGGGATGCAACTACCATGAAATGAATATAGTTATAAAAAAATAATATTAATAAATTTTAAACATGTTCAGGAATAAAAAAGACTTCATAGGATACTTGCATTCATACTTCTGAGGCAAGGTTCACTGATAACAGAATCTTAAGACAAACCAATATGTCTTTGAGTCTTGCTTTTATCAAATATCATATGCTTGGTTAAAGCACAATTTAAATATTAACTCATCTCCTTGTTGGAAACTCAAGCTGTGACTTTGGATCATAATCAGTGGTTGGGTGTGCTGTTTGAATTCAGTAGTGCTTGCTGGATCCCAGTCCAGTTTGGGTAGATTGATAGCTATACAAATAGAGAATGAAAGCCTATCCCTACGATAAGAGTTTTAGTGTTCAAAGATGGTAAGTATACTTTGGTCAGTGAACAACTGTGTTGCATCGGTATGTGGCAGCAGATAACGCTTGCTTATTTTATCTTCATTAAGTGGTTACATACGTAAACCTTGAAATTACTCCATACAATCTTTAAATTAATCTGAAGAAAGCCCCACAATCTTGCATAATTTGTATTTCAGACAAGCCGATATTTCTGACAATAAAATATAATAATTCTACCACCTCTGTGTCTCTTTATTTCACCTGTCAGCTATACTTTTTTAAATTCATTTTGAGAATGGAAGCTTAAGCTTACACAATGGAAAACATTTCCTGAAATAAAGGAAATGTTTACCATTTTTCTATAAAAAAAAGGTTAAACAGTATATAAATCTTTTTTAAACAATAAAATTCAACCAAGTTGCTTTTTTGTTGTGGATACCAAGCATTGTGTCTGAAAGAGTCTACTACAAAAGTGTAATAGTGTAACCTTGCAGGGTCACTGTCCATCAGTGCAGACAGTACTGTAGTGAGTTATGTGAGCCAATGGTCCAACCTTGAATAAGACAGCTTCCAATATTCCTAACCTCTAGCCACATTCATACACATTGAGTGGATTGCTGCTTCTCCTATCATCAGCATCATTTTCAATATAGCTATGGTTTGGATTGGCATACCACTAGCAACCGATGAGAACCTTTAAGCTATGGAAACAATCTGCCAAACTGTTTGAAGGTAATGTGGCACTCTCTTTGTCAGCTGTAGTAAAAGCTGGCTAACAACATACAAAGCTCTCTTCTATTCAGCCTATTAATAATTTCATTATTGCATTTTTATCCTACCTTTCCTTCAAGGAGCTCAAGGTGGCTAGATGGTTCTCTCCCCATGTTATCCTCAAAGTGACCCTGTGAGTTAGACTGGGATACAGTGCCTGACCCAATCAGATCCACTCAGTGAACTGCATGCCTGAGGTGGGGATTTGAACCCTAGTCTCCCAGATCCTAGTCCAACTTAAAGCAAAATAAATTTATTTTTTAAGCAAGTGCCACTAGGTACAACTTAGGAAATATGCACTATTGACTGTTGGACATAGCGATAAGTGTTCAAACTTTGGGAGCATGTATATAAAGCAAGAAATACAGGCTTTGCTATCCATTGCCACTGGTATTGAGTTTTGAATATGGAGTGCCTATATTTTATTTATCAGAGAAGTTCTGATAAGATTGTCATTGGTATATAAGGGATGAGAAGATCTTTATGTCAAAGCCTTGAGTGTTGTAGCACAGTTTATAGTTGCATTGCTTTATGCAGTAATGAGGAACCTTTTTCAGCCTGGGCTCCAATCCCTTTGGGGAGCATGCTAGTAATGGATGGGGCCAGAGGCAAGCAATGAGCATGGTCAGAGGCAGAAGTGGACTGAGAATTGTGAAACTTAATAGTGTAGTAAACTTATACACTTCCACACCTCCGTCCCTCAGGCAACCAAGAACTATCTAGAGTTTAAAAACATTTCAGCCAGGCAAAAATACTTAAGGAGGGATTGAAGCAGGACCAGTAAGAGGTGTGGCCAGGGGAGAGTTCTGTGGGCAAGGTAAATAGGTCTTAAGGGCTGCATTTAGCCCCTTGGGCTGAGGTTCCCCACCCATGAATTTATCTTAAGTCTGCTCTTGCTTACTCCACATTCCTAAAACACTGCTTGCATTTTTAAATTGGTGTTGGAGGCTAATGTGCCTTGCACATTCAACAAGAATGAGTTGGAGATTAAATACTGGTCTTGTATGCCTGCACATGCCCTTGTAGTCATACATGGGCTTATGAAAAAATGGACAGCTGAATCTTCAGATATTGCAAAATATGCAAATGTGCTTTTTCTACTTCTGTTACTTTGTTATTTTTCTACTTCTGTTACTCATGAGAGGATAGCCAATGAATTATTTAGGGTACTGAAGTCCTGAACCTGGTCCCTGGAAATGCTGCTCTTCTAAGATTCATCATGTATTGCATACACATTTTCAAAATTACCTTCACATATATCCATGCTCAATACACATATGTATGTTTAATAAGCAATTACAGGTGGTAGCCA
The DNA here is from genome assembly GCF_965207765.1 of Zootoca vivipara. Lineage (NCBI taxonomy): Eukaryota > Metazoa > Chordata > Lepidosauria > Squamata > Lacertidae > Zootoca > Zootoca vivipara. The sequence goes on along the minus strand of NC_142588.1, from coordinate 34,886,294 downwards.
TGTTGGTCTGACGTTGAAACAACAAAAAAAAAATTCCTTCCAGTAGCACCTTAGAGACCAACTAAGTTTGTCATTGGTATGAGCTTTCGTGTGCATGCATGTTACCTGAAGAAGTGTGCATGCACACAAAAGCTCATACCAGTGACAAACTTAGTTGGTCTCTAAGGTGCTACTGGAAGGGATTTTTTATTTAATAAGCAGAATATACATACTGCACAGGGACAGGTTATGAAGGATGGTAGAGCATAGTTGTGAATCCCGATTTTTTAAAAGCAAACTAGAGGGCCTCTTGGCTGAGTTTTATGTTCAGTTGCATGCTGAATCCCCAATAATAGTGCAAGAGACAATGTCACATGGTTAGGTGTCCAAGCAATACTGCTTTCTGCAGGATAGCTTAACTATCCAGGCTTCTGTTTTCAAATCCCCACCCCATATCCTGTATTAACACCTACAAATGTGAAAAACGTTCCTCACAATATCCACAGTAAAAAGATGCCTACTTTGCACAAAGAAGTATGTGTGCTTCCCCTGTCCTTTTGATGCTTATGGTATGCTGAACCAAGATTTGGCTTAGCGTGTCCAAATCTGGCCTTGTGGTTAAGCTCTCTCCTTGCTAACCGCAAACTGTAGCCAAGGTTTGCTCTTAGCCATGGTTTATTCTTGGGTACAGCTCATGGTTTGCAGGGGAAGAGCTTAATCACGAGCTGGGGTTCAGATGACACGTTAAGCCAAACCTTGGTTTAGCTCAGCATGTTGCTGGTGCGAAAAAGACTTAGGAGGAGCAAAGCAGCTGTGAGCTCTGCTGCAGGAGCCTGCACATCCAGCAGTCCCAGTAAGCCATAGTTTGAGGCTACCTATGCAGCAACCTGGTTTGCGCAACGTGGGAAGCCAAAGACTTCCATAGTAGCAAGAGATACTTTTTACCTACCTCTCACTTTGCCAGAGGCTTCCCATTACTTTTGCAAGTAAAATTTCTATTTTCTAGTTCCATAATAGGGTATCTCATATAAAATACAAAATAAAAGCCAAAATTAAATTATGAGTCCCGTGAGTTTTTATGCTTACTATATGTGCTCAATACACAACAGCCCCCTAAATGTAACTGGCAACAACATAGAAGCTGCTGCAGTACAGCTGCTTCTTGTAATGTTTATAGGAAGTGATTGTAGACATTGCTGGAGCAATGGTTATTTCTCACATATCAGAGATGATGGCTTGGGATATAAACATGTTAAACCAGCTCACAATTGCTTCCTTCAAACCCTGCCAGAAATAGCATTGGAACAGCCACATCACAGTGACTCCCATTTTTAAAAAATTGCTAAAGATGCATTTTAAGCTTTGGAGCCTGCCAACCTCATTTCTAGTTCTATATGTTACTGCATTAAGTAATGTATATTTTAGCTTTGCTTTAAAAAAGTAACTTTTGAAATGATAAAGGTTTTTGTCCTGCTTCCAGCCCAGATTTGGTCCTATGGCAGGAGATGGATAGGGACAGTGTAGCCCTGTTGACCTTCCTGAATCTCACAATGGCATTTAATGTCATTAATCATATCAGTGTATTCTAGACTGCCTCTGTTTGGTTTGGGTGCTTTTTACATAAAAATGTCCTAAATAATTTAGTAGTAGCAGCAGCAGTAAATGCCCCATGGAATTGTTGTTGTTGTTTAGTCGTTTAGTCGTGTCTGACTCGGAGAACGCTGTCCAACCATCTCATCCTCTGTTGTCCCCTTCTCCTTGTGCCCTCAATCTTTCCCAACATCAGGGTCTTTTCCAGGGAGTCTTCTGATGAGGTGGCCAAAGTATTGGAGCCTCAGCTTCACGATCTGTCCTTCCAGTGAGCACTCAGGGCTGCTTTCCTTCAGAATGGATAGGCTTGATCTTCTTGCAGTCCATGGGACTCTCAAGAGTCTCCTCCAGCACCATAATTCAAAAGCATCAATTCTTTGGCGATCAGCCTTCTTTATGGTCCAGCTCTCACTCCCATACATCACTTCCATACATCCCATGGAATTAGTGGTAGCAATAGTAGTAACAAGTACTATAGCAAAATGTGCTATTTGGCAACAAAAAACTTGATTATCATCTCACAATAATAGCAAGAGAAAATGGTTTCCTGTCTCACTGCATATGTTAATTAACTCAACATCACTAAGTTGATTATGTTAACATTTGTCATAGTTTTGGGGAATGTTCACTCTATAGTGTTGTTGTTTTTTGCAGACATTCTAACCCTAATTTAATTCTCCTTTGTAAATTTTGAAATTCCATTTCTCTTTGATTTCACTGCTGATAATCCTCTTCCTACCTGCAACTGAAGAGAGCACTTTATACAACTGATAAAGCAGACTCTCGCTAACAAAAGCTTATGCCCTCATAAATTTCTTAGTCTTTAAGGTGCCTCAAGATTCTTTTGTTATTTGTGCTTTGACAGACAAATTTAGCTGCCCTTCCAGAAACCTAATCAAAGATTGAGCACATTTCTGTAGGAGAATTTTGAGCTCTCTCCCATTAAAATCAATAGGGCAGGCCCATGCTCTGAGATTTCAGTAAGCGTTACATGCTTACCTGTTTGGAATGGCATGACCAACGCTACAGAAAAGGAGAAATCAACATTGTTAACAATGTTGGATTGGAAATGAAGTGTACACAAATGCTTGCCTACATAGCTTCTGGGGCACAGTAACATTGGCATGAGGATTACACGTACAGCACCAAGTATGGTTGAACCCTGAGTTTGGTCAGAGACAACAATATGTTGGGGAGGGGGAGGGAATCCAGAACCTCCTTCCTTTCCAGCAGTATTATGAAAGCCAGTTTCTGCTTTATGTGCATATCTCTGGATTGAAGTCCTTATGTAAAACACTGTTGTCATAACCTCTATTTTTCCAATGCATACAGAATTAAATACAACCCTATTTCGCTTTTCTTAACAGATGGCGGAATGTATCACCAATTGGACAACCTATTGCAGGAACCCGGTTCATTCCTTTCAAAGCACCCATGAAAGGGGTATGTATAAAATTTTGCTTTCATACATTTATATTAATCACAAAGCATAGCACATAAACTGAGGTACATTTTATCTAAGTGTTTGACTATTAACTTATCCCCCTTTGGATAATCCCATTCAGCACAATATTAGATAAGAGCAACAGAATTGTCTTTAAACTACAAGACTAATCTTTTCGTATCCTCCTATCCCTACTCTGTGTTTTGTATGTGGCTCAAAACTGCCATGATTGTAGGGTATTCCATTGTGTTCTGTGTGTTGGCCCTTTGTCTCAAAACTCCTGTCTGCTGCTCAGTTGCGTCTGAGAGTTTTATTAACTGAGATTAAAAGAAAGAAAGCACTTTCTTTCCAGAACATACAAAGGTCAAACCTGTATCCTATGTGCACCTACATCACACATTTCCATATTTTTCAATGGGTCAGCATAACACTTTTCCAGGAATCACAATTTACACAGATTGAATTCTGTCTTGCTAACTCACTCCTTAAGGCTGGGGAAAAGGAAGGGGGTGATATGTAAATTAAACTTAAGAAAAGAAAGGTGAATAGGGGAGAGAATTTTCTTCCAATTGAGAAGTGCTGTTTCTTACCCTGTCTGTACTGGGTGGAGTTGCTTACAAGCTCAAGAATGGGAGGTTTGGTTTGCTATTTACTATCTGATAAACACCAGTGTTACTCTAGATGATGCAAAGAGGTGTTTTGTGAAGGATGCTTCAAATGGTGAAACTGTATAATGAAAGATGTTTACTCCACAATGATCTGCTCCTGTTGCTTATCAGTTTCTCTCCAAAGAAGCAGGCAGAAGTTCCAGTGACTTCACTTGTTCAGGTTGTTGCAAAAGTCAGATATTTGACAAAATACCACAGGTTCAATTCAGGGCAATTCCATTTGGGCTCTAAATTAGCATTATCCTTACAGCAGCCAAGACAGAAACCCCTTCAACAACCTTCTGTCTGTGAATTTTCATATTACTTGTGCCTCCTGTTTATTTTTTGGTAAATAATTTTTGTGCTTCAAAGCTACCTGTTACTTTTGAATGCTTCTGTTTCATTTCCTAATTCTCAGTTTTATGAGTCAGATTTTTCCATTTCCATAGGTACATTTTCTCATATACAATTACTTTTTTCTCCACCCTAGGAAATCAACCAGCGACTGACACCAACTCAAAAGTTCACTCCGAAAGATCTGATAGCTGCTATAAAAGCTCTAAATTTAGAGCTTGGCTTAATTATAGATTTAACATATACAACAAGATATTATCATGTGAAGGTAATAATAGTAAATTTGTACTTTCGAGTTTTGCTGCATACTTTCTAATGCTGATCTTAAAACATACCAATTCTCTATGTGTTATGCAGCATTCAACAGTGGAGGAACTTGATGAGCTCCTAATGCCAATTATTTATTTATAGTTGCCATCTATATGCACAGTGCTTTGCTTAGTGTAACAGGATTAGATCCATGCCCCTGAGGGCAGTCAAAACAGCAGAGCAAGGGAAGAGAAGTAGAGGTAGGGAGAAAGAGTAAGAATGCATTTAGGCTTCGTTACAATAGTACATTAGAATCAATGAGCTGATTCGTTTTAGTGGATTATAGTGTGACCGAGTTACTTAGACTGGTAGTGAGACATAGTGACAGGATTATGAGAGTAAGATTTGCCAGTTTGAAACCCAGATATTTCTGTTCATTGATTTTAATCAAATTATGAAATGCACATAACACAATGAAATTCCAAAAATGTTGGAAACAGAGAGAAGCACTCATATTTTCAGCTGACATCTGTCTGTGTTTTGGCAGATGATTATAATGATGCCATGACGCTCAAACCTTTGAAACTGGATACTTAGCCATGTTACTATGTCATATGTTTAAAACTCTATAGGGCTTTCTCCAAATACGGTCTCATGAGGCAGGTTTCCTGGCAGATCTTGTGCAATAAATAAATAAATTTCAGTGCAAGGAAGACAGATGACACAAAAGTGGTTGGAGTTGTTGCAATCACATTCCCTTTCTGAGTTTGGGGATTTGTACCAACAGTAATTATGACTGATGCAAGAGCCTTTTGGAAAATGATTCACCAGACATAATTGTGCACTTTCAGCTCCTACAAAATGAACTTTATTCAGAGCCAATTTTTAAAAGTTGGATCAATCTTAGAGATATGCAGTGATTAAATTACAATTTTTTGCTACAATTTTGTTCTTGTTGATAGGATTTGCCTAAAAATGTGGTCTATAAGAAACTTTATACGATTGGATTTGAAGTTCCAGGTGATCATACTATTCTACAATTCAAAAAATTGGTCAGAAAGTTCCTATGGGAAAATGCAGAAAATGGTAATTAACAGCATTTTTCATTTTGTAAAACACTGACATTATTTGTCTGTATACAGTATGTATAATTTACTAATTGCTGTTGGAATCTGTGAATACGGATTCACAGTTTTCCAATGTAACAAATCTGGAATTTTACAATGTTTCCATTTTCCCCCTTACTATCAGTGTATTTTTCAATAAGAAAAGTCAGAGACACTAAATACATGCATTTAACATATTGTGTAGTTTGGCCCAGTTTCAAATGAGGTTTGCTACGCAGCATGCAACTGCTATTCAAGAAATACAAATACAAAGCCCTTTTGTGCATGCAAAGCTGTTTGTGTGTTTATTTGAATCTCGGCTATTGTGTAGAAACAATTCCCATTAAAAATGTGCATCCACATCATTGTCTCAGCCCAGAAAAGTCAATCCATATGCAGTAACAGATTCCTGCATATGTGGATTAAGCTGCAGGGAAAGCCTTGCATTCAGTTTTGGACCCACAAAAGCAATTATTCGGGTAGAATTCAATGTCACGCTAGCTCTTCCAAATGTTCCATCTGCACAAGCATTGCACCTTGCCTTGCTGGATGGAATGATCATCCCTCTCCTCCTTTGCATGCTGTTCTGGGAGTTCTCCTGATCCCAGCCCCCAGAACATTTCCATGCGCTCTGGCACTTGTCACGGTGTCCCGTTGTCCCATTGTCCCGTTGTGGTTTAGTCATGCTGGCCACATGACCTGGAAAGCTGTCTGTGGACAAACGCCAGCTCCCTTGGCCTGAAAAGTGAGATGAGTGGCACACCCCATAGTCGGCTTTTTCTGGACTTAACCATCCAGGGGTCCTTTACCTTTTTTTACCTGATCACCCCACCATGCCAATTTTATGGGATGGGATGGGCAGAAAGGCCCACAGCAGAAGCAGAAGTCTTTAGGTAATTCTGCTCCATGTATATTGCATGCAGACTACCTAAGATGCCACCTCAGTCCTAACAGTCCTAAACTAATTACTAGTTAAGCAGAAAAGGGGGGAGAAGTTGGCTCAAGACCAGGCATCCCCAGACTTCGGCCCTCCAGATGTTTTGGACTACAATTCCCATCATCCCTTACCACTGGTCCTGTTAGCTAGGGATCATGGGAGTTGTAGGCCAAAACATCTGGAGGGCCGCAGTTTGGGGATGCCTGCTCAAGACTGTCAGTTTTCAGAGTCTTCACCACATCTTAGAAGAAGTTTTGCAAGTGAAGCAGAGTGTAAATAGCCATTTGCTGAATTTATGGTTCTCTAAGTGGGAGCCAATACATTCAGCATTAAGGGATTAAAGATGCACTACTACTGGGCCAGTTCTTTAAACAACAAGAGTCTTTACAAAACCTCTTTGTTTTATTGTGCACTTATTGTATTTTTATATTCACATTCTTTTATTTTCATTTTGCTTTTTAAATAGCAAAGCTCATAGGAGTACACTGTACTAATGGAATCAATAGAACGGGTTATCTTATCTGTAGGTAAGTATAATATAAAATAATAAACAGTTATTTTCACTAGAGTGATATGTTCTGCTTGGTGATCTGCATCTGTGCATATATTCCTTTAGATATCTTATTGACGTTGAAGGCTGGGATCCAGAAACAGCAATCCAAGGTATTTGTGTGCCCCTTGATCAAAAGTCAAGGTTCTGCATGCACTGTGTTGTTATATCAGTTGCCATAGCTGGGATCCAAAAGGCTGCCCCCCAAAAGCCACAATCGTACTGAGACTTTTGCAGCCTCCTTTCTTTGTTTTGTTTTATGCAACTCAAAAAAACTTCTCCTGGAGGAGCAGCAGGATGCTATACCAAAAGTGCAACATTCCAATCTCTCCATATGTGCACAGAAAACTTTACACTTGTGTAAGGGAAAACAGAGCCTCCTTAATGTGATTTGGCTTCATGTAATTTAGCTCATGATAATTCAGTCCTGATACTGTCTGCAAAATGTCTGTAAATCTTTTTAATGTGTTATGTTGTGGAGTTCTCATTTGCATGATCACCGTGATGTGAACCATGCAGATACTGGATACAGATACAGCAACCTCCACTATCTCTGACTTCAGTATATATTTCTTCATATGTTAGAGGCCACAGGTGTATCTAAGAACTCAAAGTTTCAGGTTTTTATCAAGTTGCTCATCAAATGGATAATTCTCATGCCTAGTAGGGTGGGGTGGATATAATAAGCTGTTTTTGTGAGCGTCCATGACATTGGTTAAATGAAATGACAAACTATAATTCATTGTTATGAGAATGAGCCTTTCTGACCCTTCGGCTCATATATCCACTTCACTTTACTTTGTATATGAGGAAGAGGTCAAAAACCTCTGCTTCAACAGTCATCAGATGCCCCCGTTACATCAAAAGTAGGGAACTGCAGTTTGTTCCAGCTGTGGTTTTCTCAAGATCCCAAACAACTGCGGTTAGTTAAAAAGAAGGATGATTCTTCTTTATAAGAGTTTAAGCCTAATTAGTTTTAGTAACCACAGTTAGAACAAACCACAGTTCCTTGAGTGTGAATGAAACAGGGAGCTATGGTTAATTCTAAAGCAGTTTTCAATTTTCTTATGCAAGTGATGGAGAAGAGGTAAGGATGAGAGTGGAGTATGTGAACCAGAGGCTCCTGCTTGTCCATCTTCATAATGACAAACCATGATTTGTTATATTGCAGCTGGGCACAGTTTATCTTTTCAGAGATTGAAAATATTCTGTCCATAGCAGCAGTGGCAAATAGCACCCACTGGACCAGTGCAGTGTAGTAACACTAGTTCTCTGAGAACCATGCTTGGCAAATCAAGAGTCAGCCTTGGAAATACACATCCCCACCTCATACCTCCTCTCCTTCTTTGGCCAAATTCTCCCTTCTAACTACTGTTTCAGAACATGTTCAGAGGCACCCTGTTCTTTAATTCTACCTCTGTGTCTTTGCACATGAGTCTGGTTGTTACGGTAGAACCCGGGGCTCTAGTAAAAAATGAAGTGGATCTGAGATGTCCCGTCCCCCCAAGACACCGCAATTCTAGGCAACAGTTTACAGAACAAATAATATGTCAACACCAGCCTGATGCAGTTATTATCGTGTTGTGTTGTTTTAAAACAACATTATTCATGTTAAAACGAAATAAGTTGGGGGAGGGATCCACACTTCAGAGTGAGGTTGCAGTCTCCTTCTGGACTACCTTCCCGGATCTCCAGTCAACTCCTACATAGAGGCTGTGAGACAATCTAGCAGGGTTCCTACAATTTAGCACAAGAGGAAGGGAGGGAGGAAGGAAGGACTAGATGACTCAGAAAGCAGCAGGGAGAACAATAGTCCCAGCAAACTTCAATCATATCTTTAAATAGCAATGGGCCAAGCCAGCCAAGCCCAAGGTCAGGTGAAGGCAGAGGACAAAGAAAATCAGTACCTTGGATAGCTCCAAGCAGCCCTGCTCTGCTAAAGCTCTCCACTACATAAGGTAGCTATGAGAAAATTTAATACTAGCAGGTAGAAAGCCAAGTGAAGATTTATACAGTATTGGCTGACAGGACCTGTATTGTGGCTGTGCCTCCCTAGGAGCAGTCTGGGTTGTTAAAGGGACTCGTTTGATTTTGTAGTGTTTGACTTCTGCTAACCTGGGGAGGAGATCCAGCAGGGGACTCATCACTGAGTCCAAGGATGGTGACAGGGCTGTGTCCTCTGACCAGGAAAACTGGTGGTTCTTCCTCTCACTGCTCCCCAACCCCTGGAGGAAGGGACCTCAACTTTATCCTCTACCATGCACTGCAAGGTTCCAAGCTTGGTGGGTCATAACACTGTGATGCATTCTCTCAACCAACATGCTAGCAAGGTGGTAGCTACATTCCTATCCAGGGAAGAACTGTTTAAAAGTGATGAACAGGATGCTGTGTCCTCAATGTGAAACGTGATGGCTCTATAAACATCAGAGGGTGCCTGCTGTGACTTGACTTTGTCTGCCTTGACCAAACTTTGCTGCTTGATCTGACCTTTCCCATTGTGAGCTTTCCTTTATCAAATAGTACCTGCTTTACACCCAAGCCTCAAGCTCCTGTGGAAGCCAGAGGAAATAATTCCTCACTCAGTCACTGAGGAATCAATTTCAGTGGCTTTTTGTGACAGAGCACTTCAGAGCAGAATTGCATGCAGCCATCTCTGCTATCATGACATTACAAAATTAACCTCTTTGCATCCTCTGATGGGGAGCTTTGGCAAATGGGCTCTCCAGAGAGTTGTTGATCTACCCAGAGATGCACTGCTTTTCAAAAATCCCCAACCTAGATTGCCTCCTGCGCTCAAGGAAAGAAATTCTGTGCTCACCTGTGACTCTCTGTTATTTTAAAGTAAAGGAGATTAGCTAGGCCCCATCATTCAAGCCGCTTCCCTGGGAGAGAATAGCTCCTTCATTTCCGCCCAGCTTGGCTGTTTGTGCTCCTATCCCCTTCCCCTCTCCTCAAAGCAAGTATCATATCCATAGGGGATCTCATCAAAGATCTAAACTGATCCTTGAACCATCTACCTTTGCCTTGGGATCGGGAGGGGGGGAGGGGGGGACCTGCAACCTCTAGAAGGAGACTGCCTCCTTTTCCCCAAGGCATGGAACTTTCCCCAACTTAGCTGGTCTTCTTCACTTGAGAAGAACATGTAAGTATAACATATGCCCATGTAAATATAACAGAATTTGTTCCTAGCATGCAGTGCGCTGCGGTTTTTGAACCCCTATCAACAGTTCCCCCACTGTTCACAAAATAGCATTCCATACAACTAATGTTTGCAAAATCTGTTTAGCTTTTGGGGAGGCTCGTGGTCACCATATTGATGGGAAAATATACCTGGCAGATCTCAAAACACAACCAATGAGAAGGTAAGTAAATACATAGTTTTTCATTCCATTTCTGTTATTGGAGATTCTAAACAAGTTCAGCGTTTCCTTCTTCAGACTTTGATTGTGATAACAAGTTTGTTACATTTGTCATGGATTCTGCTCCATATTGATTCAGAGCAGACCTCAGTGTATGGTTAGCAGAGTAAAAACTAAAACACAATGCAGGGTTCCTAAAAAAGAGACCAGAGGCAATCAACTTCACCCATCAGAGCTTTTTACTACTGAAGGCAAATGAGCTTTATGGTCACAAATCCATAAATTTCAGGATTATCACAAACCATAAGAAATCCAGTTGCAGCAGACTTAATTTAAACTTACAATAAGACTAAAACCTCAACACTTAAGCACAGTCCTTTTTTCTGTGGGGAAGCAGGGGTATGCATACCCCTAAACATTTTGTGAATCCAAGTTTGGCCTCATTGAGGGGCAGTATTTCAATATGAGTAGAAAAATGAGAGTACCCCTAAACATTTTTATAGAAAAAAAGCACTGCTTAAACATACTATGTACAGAACAGAAGGAAAGAGACAGGAAGTGAAACCCAGGCTCCTTTTGGCCTATTATTATAGTCAGCATCACCTTGACAGAAAGAGATAACAGAACCCCTTTAAACCAGCTGTTCAACTTCTCTGAAGGAATAAGCCAAACATCAGGAACCTTCTGCTTATTTCTAGGCAGAATAAAAGCTTGCTTGTTAGCTAGAAACTTCCAGCTTGTATCACACAGAGAAGCTTCCAGAATCAATAGAAGCTTCCTTCTTGAATCAATGGAATAGGAAATATCTCTACACTTTAAACCGATAATTTCTGTACACACACAAAATGCAAACCTGACAACTTTTTTGTTCACTTCCTGAATATACACTAAATATACATTCTGATAAACTGATAAGTGAAGAGTAACATATCCTAATATGAAATCTGGGTGTCCTACATGCTGATTAAGCACATCTGTCCCTTGCTCATAAAAATACTACTGTACAGCTACGTGAAAGTATAAACATATTTATATACAGGTGTGAAACCGATAAATATGGCTGAAAACTTCCCCCTTTCTTCATTATAATGTTGCTTTGTATTTTTCTATCAGTAACTTCAGCAAACAATTATTACATTCTGCTTTGACATTTTCTAGCAATCTTGGAATGAATTTATGGGATGCTGATGGAGATAATGCACCACCACCAAATGATGTTGATGGACATGTTGATAGATTCCCAAATGAGGAATATCCTAGGTAACCTGCAGAAATTCATTTTTATTAAGTAGAAAGTAGAAGTATGAAAAATATTTTGGAACAATGAAATCTGTATAGTTCTACTGTAATGCTTAAAATTAAGCCATAATTTAATGATAACTAGGTTTTAAATTGTGGAAAGTGCAGTAAAAGTCATAATTCTATTCAAGGATTTCTTCTACAATGAAAACTGACATGCAAACATTAAAACTATGTCCAAAAATATAAATTGTAAGTGTGATACTCTTAAGAGATGAGATATTTCTTTACACTTTGATTTTATCTGCTGTTTTCAATATTTTTGCCTTTCTTAAAATGAGAACCCTTTCCTTAACAGGCCTGGGGAAAGAGTAAGAGTTTTTGACTATGGCCACAATGAATTACCAGAACAAGTTCAATTGAGAGAGTTCGATTTCATTAACAAAGGTCCTGGACAACGGCGAAAACCGTATCATGATCACCAATTTCAAGATGATTTGCAGCCACTAGTACAAATAAGTCAAAGGCATTTTCCTGACTGCCAGTATTATGATGATGACTATCAAGAAGAAATGCGCCTGATGGATTTAAGGGGATCAGAACATAGGCTGAGTCCTTTCCATGGTCAGTTTTCTGGTGACTTTCCAGGAAGGGCACCACCAGAAGATCTTGTTAATGTGGGTCATGATCATTTTCCTGACATCCCTGCTCTCAGAAGTATGCTGCTAGATACGGAGATTGAGGGGGGCCATGTAGAAAGGCGGAGACCATTTTATGAACCGCAGTCTAATGATGACTTTCAACCACATGTGCAGTTAAAAGACCTAACATTCCACAAGAGACCTCTGCAAAGAATTAGACATATTCATGACTGTCCCCCTCATGATGATATGCAGCCACCAGTAGGAGACTTTGAGTTTGTTAGTAGGACCCATGGACAAAGAATGGCACCTTTCCCCGACCACCAGCATCACATCGATGACTTACAAAGAGAGGTGCCACTAGAAGATTTTGATGATAGAGATTCTGGATCAAGATGTAGACATTTTCATGGTGATCAGTCTTACAGTGATATCGCTGAGGAAACACAACTGAAAGGTTTTCGAAATAGGGGACCTTTTAATGACCACACGCCCCATGATGATGTGCCATGTGAAGGATATTTTGAAAGGTAAGAATTACCCTACTAGCTCACAGTATACATCTCTCTAGATCAGTTTCCTGTCTTTGACAGTAGCTGCTATTAACTAATACAAAGGAAGAACAGTACAAAGCAGTTAGGAAGACTCCATTTCCGTTTATGTACTGCTAGATTTCAGATTTCTGAGGTCAAGGAGCCTGATATCCTGGCTATTTTTGATATTTCCATCTACAATGGAATTCTGTAACCTAGCCAGATTAGCAAATTATAGTTTTGATTATTTATTGTATTTATGGAATTGGGAACATGAATTCTGGTGAAAATTATCAAGTTTCAAATACTGTTTTTCTTTAAGCTCCATATACAATTAACTTTCTGACTGTATAAACTTCATATTCCATATATATTTTAATGTGCCAATTATTATATATATTATTTATACTCAGATTGCTTCTTACTTTCCACTATTTTAATATGTCTGTTTTGCTCCTTATAGAGGTCATCCTTTTCTTTCTCATGAGCACTTCACAGAATCTTCTCATGAGGTACTTCACAGAGAAAATGATTATAATAGATATTGCAGGTAAAGGCGTTGTCACGGAATTTATGCAAAGCATGTCACTGATTCACATTCAAAAATATAAACTAAAAGATTGACATATTCTAATAATATACATACTCCTGCTTTGTTTTTGCAACAAGACAGTTTCCTGTGCACACAATACATCCTTTCATAGAATTACTTCATTCTTGAGGAACTCGGCTTTGAAAATAAAGATTTTTCTTTAGAGGCTGGAGCAGGTACAACTCTTGGTTCCCTCTTAGCTATAATTAGGAGCAGTCTCTGAAATCACACCCTATATCTCCTCCACCCTCTTCTCAGTTCCCTTCTCCCACCGTGGCTGCTGTTAAGCGATACAACAGCACAAACTAATTCATCGGTTCCAGTTTAAAATGGATTTTGATCAAGATCAAACTCTGGCTTCAAATTATGCTTAACTGGAAATCCTGGTTAGAATTAGATGTGGTTGGGGGTCAGTCCTAATGTATCCATTTTGTAGTTAAGGTAGTGGAGTAGTATGTGCATCCAACAGAGGAGGGTTTGGAGAGCACCCTACAGCTGGTTTCATAGTATCTTAACTGTGGGTAGGAGAGAGGTAGCATTGTAGCTCCAGATAACATTAATTTTACTGGGTATAATTGGACTCAGAATTGTAGCCCTAAAGAAGTTTTCATTTATTTATTTTTAATGATGCCCTCTTAGAATTTGGATGGCATATCGGGATCAAGTGGCAGTGAAAGCAATATAGTTCTATTTAAAGTATGGCTTTAAAGAAAATCACAGCATGACATCAAATGAGGCCTTAGTAGAGAAGGCCTGAAGTCACTGATCCTTAGGGTAGATAACTGGGCAGTGTGGTGTGGCTTCATGCTGCTGACCACAAACATGTTTCTCTGCCTGTGTGATATATAACATGTAACCTACCGTATATTATTATTTATACAGCAGGAAGTAACCATTTTTGATTGCAACAATTCATTATAAACTAAAGTAATTTACACTGGGATGAAGCAGCAAAATAGTTAAGTATTTGTGTTTGGGGATATTTCTGTTGAGACAATGTGTTTGATCATATTCTTAGGAAGATATTTGACAGTCTCAGCAGAAGACAGAAGGGGAAGCAATTAAAGGGGGGAAATCCTAATCCAGTCCGGTGGGGCTGAACAGACTGGCAAGGGCCACCACTCATAGGTGCCAACTCCCAGATTGAAAAATCCGGGATCGGAAGTCGTGCTGCGACCGGAAGTCGCACTGCAGCCATTTTGGAACTGGGCAGAGCAGCACCAGAAGTCGCTTCTACGCATGCTCTGCCCATTTCCAAAATGGCCGCAGCGCCAGAAATCGCTTCTGCGCTTGTTCAGAGACTCCAGACATGCGCAGAAGGAGCCTCCCTGGGCTGATAAGAATCTGGGGGATTTATGGGTTTTTTTAAAATCCAGGCTGCCAGAGGGAAACGGCTGGAAAAACGGGGGTTTCCCGGGGAATACGGGAGACTTGGCAGCTATGCCACCACTACATATGCAGCCCTGCCATTCATGGTGGCCGGGATAGAAAGTGGGGGCAGGCAGATCTTTGCATCAACCTGGAGTGGATCCTCAGCTCCCCCCTCCCCTCAGAGCTCTCTCCTATGTGCCAGTGGGGCGGGGATTCCACCGGTGGTCCTCACATCTGCCTGTTTGGCAGGTGAAAAGAGAAGGTCTGCACTGACATTGTGATACTGGCATCACTCCACAGGCAGCGGGAGGTTGTTGGAGCAATACCTCCACTCGGTCCAACCAACCACACCTCCAGACCAGCACAAAGAGGCTTTGGATTGCTCGGTATCACACTTCAAAACACTAATGCTGTATTATGTCATCGCAGTCCAAAATTCTGAGTGGGGTGGGATATATACACAAGGGTCTCAGCATACATGAGACTTATTGTTCTTCACATAGCATGATCGTCTCACTGTGTGCATGGATCATATTACAGAAGAGACCCCTGAAATCTCTTCTTGAGTGGAGGCTGAGCCTTGTGTGCAGGTATGAATCTTCCTATGCATTGGGACCTATACTGGTAACATTTTTCCTATGAAATGTATTGAAACTAAAAAGCTTCTAGGAGGGAATTTCATTATCTCACACAGAGAGGCTGCACTACACATCACTTGGAGAAAGACGCCTTTTACATATTTAATTTGACATGTTCCTTTCCAAAGAAAGGAAGTATTAAGGAAAATAATGCATAATGCTTATGTTTCAATGAACAATTCATAGCTCTTTTTGTAAAGTGCAACCTTTTATG
This sequence comes from Zootoca vivipara, assembly GCF_965207765.1. Lineage (NCBI taxonomy): Eukaryota > Metazoa > Chordata > Lepidosauria > Squamata > Lacertidae > Zootoca > Zootoca vivipara. Next base: position 34,870,851 of record NC_142588.1, on the reverse strand, counting down.
CTTGTCTTTCCTGTCTGTGATGACTGCCTGATCAGTTGAAGAAGTTTACAATTAATAATTGTTTTCACATTATAGACCTGATTGCCCTGAAGATTACAGGAGAAGCGGCCTTTCTAAGGATGAAATTAGCAAAGAAAGAAAAACCAGATTTGCACCATATCCCTCACAGCCAATACATCACTCTTCATCCGTGCAACAGAAAGTTACCGGTAGTTCAGTTTCAGTGGACCATGGAAGGGAACTTCAACATAAAATTACAAGGGAGACAGAGCAAAGGAAAAGATTGCATGTAGTAACAATTGATTACAATTATGGTTTGCCTTTAGACTATGCAACTGAAGACGAAGATAGATCACACTATGATTTACCTCCAAAACTGCACCAGATTTGGAAATGAGCCAAGTATGTGTGGCCATGCATGTTTACCCATTATCCCTTGTGTGGGGACCAAACCTTTTCTCAAACTGAAAAAGCCTATCTTTAAAAATTACAGCACTCGTATCAGTAGTAAGACTAGTTTCCACAAATGTTTGGGGTTTTTTACATGTAGATAGTGGTACATTTGTTACGTGTATGTGGAAACAAATGTCCAACTTCTGTAAAATAAAATAGTGGTTACCTATAGTGAAATTGGAAGACCGCAGCTTACAGCATCACAGAAGCTGTGTTCTTCTCACTTCCCCTATTTTGAAAAGTATATATATTGCTTCAACTTATGAAATGTGTAATAAAATAATTTAAAGACAAATACTGCTCTCAATAAACTTTTACTATGAATTTGAAAGGAAATAAATCTGCAAAATATGAAAATAAAATAGTTATGGTCAATTCATTTGATGGTAGCAATTTGAATTTCTCAGCACAGTGCTACCTTGGTTTATTAACTTGATCCGTTCCAGAAGTCTGTTCTTAAACCAAAGCCTTCTTAAACCAAGGTGTGCTTGTATATTACAAACAGGCAAATAAATTTCAGGCTTGAAGATAGCTGTGTAGAGTCCTCACTGTCATTGCAGGCATTCATCATTTTTGTCCTGTTATGCTTTTGGAGGATTTTTAAGTACTACTATAAGCAATATCTTGAAAAAGCCAAAACTAGAATCTAGAAGCAAGATCCGTATCAAGACTACAGGACTATTATTTTATTTTATTTTATTTTAATTAAACTTTGTGTTAAAATAGGGATTTAAAAATTGCTTAACAAATTGCTTTGGGGACAGATTTGGGGAGGGATAGGGCAGCACAAAGCAAATTGACCCAATGGGGGGCCACAGATTCGATTGGAGAGGTCCGTCCACAGCCTTAGCTGCTACTCGTTCCTGTGGTGGTAAGTAAGAAAGAAAGAAAGCACTTGAAGAGACTCTTGGGTGGGGTGTTTCTTGCAGGGACAAAAAACTCCATGATTCATAAAGCTCAGTTGCTTGTGGGGCCAAACCACTACCACCAAATATTGCCTTGCTTGCAGGATTTATACTGGCTACCAATCTGCTACTTGGCCAGATTTAAAGTGTTGGTACTAACACGTAAGACTCTATAACTCAGGACCAGGTTACTTGAGAGGATGTCTTTTTTCTTCCAAGGGTATTTTACGAGCAGGTTCCCCACTTTATCCTCACACTCTCAGTCTTTAAACCTGACATGGACAAGATCAGTGTTCGTTTCGTATCTGACTGGTGAATGAATTGAGATTTTCCTGATGGAAGCACAAGACTATATCCACCACAACACACTTCCATATCATGGGCTGGAACATCCAAGGAGAAGGGAAGGGCAGATAAAGTAAAACAGAAAACGAGAAAATAGCCCAACTCTTAACACAAGGCCACTGGCTATTGAAAAAGGTATGGTGGGACAAAATGGAACTAACAGCGGGTGCTGTGCAGCATGGGAGACAGCAAGTAATACCACACTGGCAAAGCAATGACACCAGCACGAAATATGGGAGTAGCAGCCATTCATTGGGTGGCACAGGCTAGTTAGAGGAAAAGCCATCCAATCTGCAAATGAGGATGTAGCCACCCCCAGTCCATTAATCCACACACCTTTCTCCACTGTTGGAGGAAGCAGGGCTCTCAATATGCTGCACAGCAGGCAGAAAGAGAAGGGTGGGCAAGGCACAGAAGGGTGATCAAGGCAAAAGAAGCCACAGCTGCATAGATTTGTGTTATTGTGGGGCTGTAAAAGGGCACACATGCTCTCTGGGTTGTGACCTGGCAACCCTATTTGGGGGCTTAAGGCTAAATATAGCATAATGTTATTTAATCTTTAAATCTAGGCTACATATAGTATCTAGGTCCCATCTAGGTTCTGAATCAATCAAGGAACTGCCCAGGGAAGCATGTTTTTAAGGTGTGTTTAGGTCACATCATTAAAACAATGACTTGCTGAAAAATGTATGGCATAAGGCAAAATTTGAACACAATGTAGTATGTAGTACGACCTAAACAAATTGAATGCTACAAACATGGTAATAAAATCCAACAGTGCTCTATTTATGTTTCTACAGTCATAATGTAAGGGCTGTAATTTAAGTCAATTGATTTAAATGGGTCTACTCTTACTATGACTTAGTTGGAGATTGATGACTGCTGAAATTTAGGGTTGGGTGGAATTAACATTAGCCTATAAATTATCTCTCATGCTTTCTGTTACAGGAGATGATAATATGTGGGCATGTTTGGGGCTTTTGTAATAAGGACTATAAATTATTAGTCTTTAGTCTGTCTTGGTGGAGCTGATATTTCAGAGATCACTAGAGTTTTCTAGGTGTTATTTTGGTCGGGTTGTGTAAAAAAAAGTTAAAATGTGGCCTTTTCATGATTGGTAATTATTTTTGTTGAATTTAGGCTATCCTTTCAGTATCTAAAAATATGCACCTATAAAATTATGGAATACTGTATGTGAAATTTAAGGTGATTACAGTAGTTGGTGAGAGCTGATGAATTAACTAAGGCTGTATTCACATTCCTGTTTACTGTGCACTCACCCTGTTTCCAGTGCTGGGTTTTTAATCCATGTTCACATTATCCAAAATATATGTGTGTCCTTTACCCATAGCTGCCAAGTTATCCCTTTTTTAAAGGGATTTTCCCTTATGCTGAATAGGCTTCCTCGCGAGAAAAGGGAAAACTTGGCAGCTATGCCTTTACCTGGCTCTAAAATACTAAATATCTGTTGCATTCTTTCTCAAACCAGTTTCACACTGATTGGAGTGCTTAAGCTCTTCCTAATTAATCTCTAGCCAAGGTGTGAACACCTTTGCATAGGGTAAAGATGGTGCAGACGCAAACAGAAATTAATTTGACACTAATGAAGCCATGCTGATATGAATAGCTGGGGGGGGGGGAGCTGTAAAATGCACCAGAAAAAAAAAATTCACTGTGTTTTGAGGTGGTATTGCGAACATACGCCAAGTTATTGAAGTGGCAGGAAGAGTGCAGCTTTGTTAGCAGTTACCTACTGCAGAGTCTCCTTGTGATGACAGCCTATATTTCTTGCATTTTTAGATCTAAAATATGTTCAATAGTACTTCCCCCCCATATATATATGTTAAAATTTGGATATATATATTTCCAAATTTTTAACATTAATATATCAACTTAAAACACATTTTAACTTTTAGCTCTGCCAAGCTCTCCGCTTCCCTCCATCCATCTTCTGGTTTTCTAAGACATACGGTATCTTAATTCCACACAATTATATCATCACAATTCTACATTTTTCTAAATTATTCAGATTTTTAAAATACAAGTAGAAAATTTCTTCTTATAAACAATGCAAGTTTTATCTCAATCCTGCTAGTGTTTTTAAATGTGTACACTGATTTTCTATATATGGAATAAATTTACTCCAGTCTGTCTGGAACACTTGCTCACTCTGATTCTTCCGCATAGTCCATCATCTTTGTCTGCCAATCCTGTATCGTCGATATTTCTTGTTGTTTCCATTTTTGGGCAAGTAAAGTTCTTGCTACTGTGGTTGCGTACATAAATACAGTAATTTCTGATCTGATCTGGATATTTCAGCCCCTACCATTCACAACAGGAAGGCTTCGGGTTTCTTAGGGAAAGTATATTTTAGCATTTTCTTTAACTCATTATATATATTCTCCCAAAATGTTTTAACCTTAGCATATCACAAGTCCACTACATATGATAAAAATCTCCTTTTCTCATTACATTTCCAACATTTCCTATTTTTCATTCTGTACATCTTAGCTAATTTAGCTGTAGTTAAGTACCATATGTACATCAGTTTCATTATATTTTCTTTCAAGACCGTACACGCAGTGAAATTAAGTCAATTTGAATATTATGCCCAATATCTTTTGCCCATTTTATCATCATCATCATCATCATCATCATCAAATGTGCTCAACTTTCATGGACAGTGTAGTGTATAAGTCTGAATTGTTTCGTTACGGTCTACTTTTTCCTTCTGAAACTGACCTAAAACTGAACTCATTAGCATTACATTCTATCAGCAAGGGGCACAGTAGCCAATTCCTTCACCATAAATAGTGCAAGCAAATGTAGAACTGCCATAGTAGTAGTGCAATCCTAACCATGTTTATTCAGAAGCCCTAGTGCAGCTCATTCCTAGGAAAGTGGGGTTAAAAGCACCACAGGCTACTCAGTTCCCCTCTGTAACTGAAGTGTAAGCTAGAAATGCCACAGTCCTATGGGCATTTTCTGGGGGGAAACATACAGTAGTAACATAAGAAGAGATTGCTGGATCAGTCCAATGGCTCATCTAGTCCAGCAACCTGTTCTCACAGTGGCCAACCAAATGCCTGCGGGAAACCTGCAAGCAAGAACAGGGGACAACAGACCTATTTCTTCAGGAACTAACATATTCACCGCTTTATTTTCCAAGTTAAGTTTATTTTCGAAGAAATTGGGAGAGTGGGGGGGGGAGGATATATTATTTCCCTTTATTCCGCGGGGGGGGAAACTGCTAAAACTACCGCCTCTTCCTTTCACTACCACCCCCATCCAGGTGGCCGAATGGTACTGCCCCTTAAGCATGGCCGCCGCCACCACCGCCGCCGCCTCCTCCTCCTCAGCGGGCTCCGCGAACTCCATGGTAGGCTTCTCTCCAGCCCCTGCTTGTCCCCTCCCCCGCGCTTCTCTTCAGAGGGCGCTTCCCATTGGCTGCGGTCTGGCGTCCATGCCAATCAGGAAGCGGCTTCCATGGAGGAAGGGAATAAATACAAGATGGCTGCTCATATAAAACCAGGCGTCGGGCTTCTCCCTGGTGATGGGAGAATAGAGGCTTTAATCCGCGCGGGTGGAGTTTCTGGTCGCTACTGCTCGTACAGGCGCCCGAAGGGAGGAGGGGGGCTCGAGCCGCCGCGGGCCGAAGCCTCGCCTAGTCGCCATCCCGCCCTCGGGCCGCGCCGCGCTTCCCGGAGGCCCAAGCCGGGGCCCTGTCCCCGCTCCTTCCTGCCAGCAGCTCGGTGGCTCCCTGCCTGCTCAGCCGGGCCTTAGCTCCGTCTCTCGTTCGCCATGGCCGTCTCCAGGTCGGTGTGAGGTGGTGGGGGAGGCGTGGGGTGAGGGGGCAGGCGGTGTCCTAAGAGGGTTTTCGGCTCGTTCTTCGTTCAATTGCTCTTTCCTCGGCTTGGTATAGTAGCCCGGGATATCGGCATGCGCCTGCCTTTCTTACTCCGGAGAGACGCCTCGTGGGGAGGTGGCTGCTCATGGAGTCGTGGTAGGCAGGCATACCCCCCCTATTATTATTTATTGAATTTATATGCTGCCCTATACCCGGGATTCTAGAAGCTTTGTGGAGTCTAGAAGCAAGGATGAGTGCAGGCGAAAGGATCTTGCCCCCCCCCCCACTAAAGTTAGGGACTCCCAAGCTTTAAGGGGGTCGGTGGGTGGTAGGTGTCAAACTTTATTTCAACACAACTTTAAGTGATTTTGAATAAAGAAGGGCCGTGGAGAAATCTGATGAGACACACACACAAAATTATGGTTTCTGGCTACACGAAAGTGAATGAGAAGTCATCAAGGCTGTTAGGGTTTCCCTGTCTGAATGTGTGTTCCTGTCTATGCATGATGTGTGTGCACGGAGGCCTCCACTGTATATGGAGAAGCTGTGCATCATGCCCTTTCCAGTGTTTGAGCATCCTGGTGCATGAGGTCCCCACATAGTAACGATGCTTTCACTGCAGTCCTAAAACAAATTTAGGAATCTAGAAGGCTGAAGCTGTTAACTTGTGGCTCATTGTGTTCATTTGGTCAGTGTTTTATTTATCATGCGTTTTCCTTCTGGTTATTCTTTCTGTTAAGCAGCAGTGCTGTTACCTTTATTCATAAAAAGCCTGATTTGAAAAACTTCTAGGAAGTTGTCATGTCCATCTAGTTGAGTATTGCCTATACCAGATCTGCAGAATATGTGGACTTTCAGCTGTCACTGTACTATATAGTTCCTGTTATCCCTGACTCTTGGCCATGCTGTATGGGAATGATGGTGATGAACTATGACCAACACTGGGGGCAGGCACAAATTCTGTGCAGACTAATGACCGGTAGAAGCCCTCCAGGGTTTCAGACAGCCCTATTTGGAAATGGGTATCCTAGGGATTGAACCTGGGAACTGCATGTAAACCATGTGCTCTGCCTCTGTTATAGCCCCCACCATTTTTCTGATCATGTAAATTAAAACCTAGCTGCCTTGTGCTACACTGGCTTGGCAGTAACTAGTGAGCTTCTGCCAGCAGTTCTTTACATAATTGTCTTGCTGTAGCTTGTGACGATACTGCAGTGTTATAATTTGAGCTTTATAGAATCATATAACTGGAGAGTTGGAAGGGACCACAAGAGTAACCTAGTCCAATCCCCTGCAATGTAGCAATTGCAACTAAAGAATCGCCAAGAGATGGCTAATCAACCTCTGTTTAAAAACTTCAAAGGAAGTCCGAGGAAGTCCATTCCACTGTTGAACAGCTTGTACAGTCAGAAAGTTCTTCCTAGGTGGAATTTCCATTCTTGTAAATTGAATCATTGGTTTAAGTCCTAGCTTCTGGAGCATCAAAAAACAAGCTTGTTCCATCTTGCATGTGGCAGCCGTTCAGATCTTTGAAGATGGCTATCGTATCTCCTCTGTCTTTTCTCCAAGCTCAACATACCCAACTCCCTCAACTGTTCCTCTTAAAGCTTGGCTTGCAGAACCTTGATCCTATTAGTCACCCTCTTCTGCAAGCATCCCAGCTTGTCAATATCCTTCTTAAATTGTGGTGCCTGGAACTGGACATAGCACTCTAGGGTCTGACCAAAGCAGAATAGAATGGTACTGTTCCTTCCCTTGATCTGGACACACTACTTCTGTTGATGCAGCCTAGAATAGCATTAGCTTTTTTTGCTGCTTCATCACACTGTTGTTGACTCATGTTAAGCTTGTGTTCTGCTAGACCCCTAGATCCTTTTCACATAGCTCTCTAGTAGAGCGTATGTTTTGCACAGACAAGCAGCTTCATTTCAACCTTAGGTCCCCAGATACTATGTTATTAAGTTGTGGTTTAGTTATATACCACTTTTTGGCACAAGGGCCACCTCAAGCTGTGAGTAGCATATTAATACCAAAGGGTACAGTAAAAATACAAAAATAAATAAATAAATCACCAAATGTCCACCAATCACCTTGAGCTCATTGTTTTATCACAGAGCAGCTCCCCAGCATTCTAGTTCTGCTGTTGGACTACAGTCCTCATCATCCCAGCCAACTTAGCCAGTGATAAGCGGGGGGGATGATTGAAAGCATCTTTAGTAGCAAGTTGACAAAAGTCACTGGATATTTCAAATGTCTACTGCTAATTTATATTTGATTTTATCCTGTAAACCACCCTGAGATACTGTGATGAAGAGCGGTATATAAATCTAATAAATAATAAAATATTAGTTAAACTTATATCTTGCCCTTCCCCCCCCCAAAGGGTCCCCAGGGTAATACCGTGGTACCTCAGTTTACAAACTTAATCCATTCTGGAAGTCCGTTCTTAAACTGAGGCGCATTTTCCCTAATGAGGCCTCCTGCCGTCGGTGCCCTTCCACCGTTTGGCTTCCGTTCGTAGACCGAGGTAAAGTTTGTATACCGAATAGTTCATAAACAGGGCTGTTCTTAAACCGAGGTACCACTGTATCAGCATAAACAAAACAATATGCAGTAATTGTGTCATGAAATTCCAATGTCTGGCCATCTACATTCCCTTCCAAGGGCCTGCACAAACATAAACTTCTTCAAATTCCACCTGGAATTTGCAAATGAAGGTCTACCAGATGTGTCCCAGGAAAGAGTTCTAGAAGCAGGGTGCCACCACAGGGAAAGCCCTCTCGTGCATTCCCATCCTCCTTGCCATCCATGGTGGTTTCACTATGAAAAGGGTCTCACCCCCTGGTTATATACATTGTGACTCGGGGCATATAGAGAAAAGTACTTTTTCAGGTACTTGTGTCCCAAGTCATAAAGGGCTTTGTACACTAGTACCAGCATCCTGAATTAGGCCTGGTACTGTACGTCCACTGGCATTCAGTACAGTGTTTTCAAAATTGGAGTGATGTGCAATACTCTAGCAGCTTAGCAGCTGAACTCCCACATTCTGCACCAGCTGCACCTTCCAGATTGTTTTAAAGAGCAGCCCAACATAGAGCACATTGCAGTAATCTGTATGGGAGGTTATTGGAACATGGATCACTGAGGTCTAATTAAATTGTTCTAAGAAAGGCCATAGGGACTCAGGTGGCACTGTGGGTTAAACCACAGAGTCTAGGGCTTGCTGATCAGAAGGTCGGCAGTTCGAATCCCTGCAACGGGGTGAGCTCCCGTTGCTCGGTCCCAGCTCCTGTCCACCTAGCAGTTCGAAAGCACATCAAAGTGCAAGTAGATAAATAGGGACCGCTCCAGCGGGAAGGTAAACGGCGTTTCCGTGCGCTGCTCTGATTCGCCAGAAGCAGCTTTGTCATGCCGGCCACATGACCCGGATGCTGTCTGCGGACAAACGCCGGCTCCCTTGGCCTATAGAGCGAGACGAGTGCCGCAACCCCAGAGTCAGACACGACTGGACCTGATGGTCAGGGGCCCCTTTACCTTTAAGAAAGGCCATAGCTTGGCCAAGACACAATTGAAGTAGGAAATAGTGGGCCCAAATGGTCATTTCAGTTCAAGGCAGTTTGTTTGTTTTTCCTACTTTCTGTAACCAGCCAGTAAAGGTCATTTGCAAATTAGAAGATGATAGGTCTGAGTTAATCATGATATTGTTCTTAACATTTTAAAGCAGGCATGGGGAGCCTTTGGGCCTCCAGATATTGCTGAACTGCAACTCCCATCGTCCCTGACAATTGGCCATACTGGCTTGGTCTGATGGGAGTTGTAATCCAACGACATTAGGAAGTCCATGGATTCCCAGTTTTAAAGCCATGATTTCCTGAAATGGTTGTACATGTTTCATACAAACATTAATGCTCACTAGCAGCTAAAGAAAAATAGTCCCTTCTCAATTGAAAGGTTGAATTGATTGTTCTACATCTTTTGCCCTAAGGTTTATAAGACATAAACCACTATCTTGTGCTGTTAGATAATGAATGAGACAAAAAAATGAAGCTCTATAAGATTTCTATTTGCTTAGCTATGAAGCACCTACAATTTTTTATACAACAATAGGTCTGGGAAAGCAGTGTAGGAGTTTGAGCAATTAAACATCCAAAGAAGGCAGGAAACCATGAAGTAGGGAACCTTGTGGTCAAAGTGATACAAAAATAGAAACTGATGAATAAAATTGATGTCTTTGCCAAACAAAAATATATAGCAGTTGTCTATGGACCTTGTTGACGGATTTTCCATCTCTCATTCTGTTAGTAATTACAGGCATAAAAGAGTTTCCCCCTGTCTAAATGATGGCTCATATGTACCTCATACTGTACAGTACATGAAGATGCTATTTTTTAAACAGCTGCAGTTGTAGCATGAAGTCACAAAGTAGCCACTTCTTGATACAAATTATTAAACTCATCTCTGCAAGTGTTGCATAAAGCACACATTTTACATATTATGCAGAGAGAAACATAGGTTTGCCAGCACAGAAACTACTGCCAACAGCAGTTGCTGAGTAGCCAAACATGGTGCCCCAATAACAGCAGCATTCTTGGGTATAATGAGACCCCCTTCGGCAATTATCATTGTAGCTTGAAATTGAACCATTGGATTTATTTATAGTAATTACATCCCCATGTAAGGCCAATTAAAGCCAATCTGACACCTGGCAAAAAATTCCAAATGGTGAGCCTCTGTGTGGCTTGTACCTAAAGGTAAAGGGACCCCTGACCATTAGGTCCAGTCGTGACCGACTCTGGGGTTGCGCGCTCATCTCGCATTATTGGCTGAGGGAGCCGGCGTATAGCTTCCAGGTCATGTGGCCAGCATGACAAAGCCGCTTCTGGCAAACCAGAGCAGCACATGGAAACGCCGTTTACCTTCCCGCTGTAGCGGTTCCTATTTATCTACTTGCATTTTGACGTGCTTTCGAACTGCTAGGTTGGCAGGAGCTGGGACCAAGCAACGGGAGCTCACCCCGTCACAGGGATTCGAACCGCCGACCTTCTGATCAGCAAGCCCTAGGCTCAGTGGTTTAACCACAGCGCCACCTGGGTCCCTGGTTCTTAAAACGACAGGTTCACACTGTCACTTGGTCTAATGAAAATATTCAGAGACTTCGTTGGGAGTTTTTTTTTAAGGTCTTCTCTTACTTTTGTTAGGCTTTTAGATGGAGGACACAGTGTTACTGTAAAAGGAAATACTAAGACTTTAAAATGGAGCAAAAATGCAAGAGACAACTAAAATGTAAAATGTTCAGCAAGAAATATTAGTTCTTATATGTGTGTTAAATAGTTTTATTTTACTTTTTGTGGTATAGGTGGGTTTTTGTTCTAGTCTATCCTATACATAGTATACTATACATAGTAACAGTATTTCACTAGAATTTTGCTTAACTTTATTACAGTGTTTAATTTTCCAAATTAATAGATTATCTGGATCTCATGGTAAAAGTATTTAAAATGGTTTCACTATTGACATATTCATTCTGTGCCACTAGGAGCCATGTTGAGGGGGCCAAGGGTCAAAAGTACGTTAATTATGAATAGCAATGTGTTCTTGAACTCTGCTTCAAGTAGGACTTGGTATTGCGGGAGCCCAAATCCACTGATTTGTATCTATTCTTCCCATGTCTGGAACAAAGAGCATTGTCTTGGTTCTTGCTTCCCATTCTGTGTCCTGCTTCCTCTTGCTTAAGGACACCCTGAAACTGACTATGCCCATTTGCCTTGTGTGTGAAGTGATAGTGGATGGGAGTGGAAGGCAGGATATGGGAGCAGGAGGTAGGATAGATAGTTATCAAGTGTGATGGAATTGGTATTACAGTAATGGAAGAGCCTGAGTGCCCTCCCCCATGTGTCTCTACTCAGTCTTCTGGGAAGATCCTGCAATTTCATTGATTTATCACACATAGAGATGTAAAAATTTCTATAATTTAAGCCATACGGAAAAACATTTTCCCAAGTTTTTTCTCTGAGATAACCAATTTTTGGGAAATTGAAATATAAGCAGTATAATTTTAACAATATAAAATCAGGAAGAACTGGTTAAGTAACAGACGAGTAGCAATAAATGGGACAGTCTTTCTCCAGTGGAGGGGTGTATGTGGAGTTTTCCAAGGATTGGTATTGGGACCTGTGCTTATTGATTTCTTCATAAATGAGGTGAGCAGTGAGGCAGCAAAGTTTGCTGGCTGATGATACTTAATAGTTTAGGGTGGTTAAAACAAAAAGGGATTACATGTTGAAGCAGAAAAAACATTATTTTCACATATACACTCAAAAGGTCTGAACGGGCAGTGACTGACCAGGAATGAGATCTTGGGATCATAATGTATAGCTTGATGAATGCCTTGACCCAGTGTGTAGCAGCTGTGAAAAAGGCACATTCCATGTTGGGGACTATTAAGAAAGGAACTGAAAATAAAATACAATCATGCCGTTATACAACTGTATGGTGGAACCAATTTGGAAATACTATGTACAGTTCTGGTCATTTCATCTCAACAATGATATTGTGGAGTTGGGAAAGTTTCAGAAAAGGGCAACAAAATTATCAAGGGGGTAAAAGAGAGTCCCTCTTGTGGGCTTCCCATAGGCATCTGGTTGGCTAGATTAGTCCTACACATGTTTACTCAGAATACCCACTATGTTTAGCAGCACTTCATTCCACTAAAAGGAGGATTGCAGCCTCAAAACTACAGCACATTACATTACAGTCCTGTGCATGTCTATTCAGAAGTAATTAGTATTGAATTCAGTGGGGATTATATTCCCAGACACTTCTCAATAGACATGCATAGGATTGTACTGTTTGGTAGCAGTGTGACAAGCATTTGAGGAATAGATGAAAAGATCACCCACAAGGGAGGGGGCAACTCAAAAAGACATCAGATGCAGGGCACTTGTTTCTGGTATCTCAAAACTAGTTCATAATGCACCTGAAGGAGACAACAATTCATAATAAAGCAAAGGCCTTGTGTGATCTTCTCATGAAGGTGGCAACACTTTCTAGTTGCAGAAATACAGGTTGATTTGTGTCTACAGTATGGATAGGAGTTCTCAATATCTATTCCTGTAATTGTTGCACAGTGAGGATCCTATACATGGCAGAATGTTTCTTCTGAGATGGGCCTACATGGATCCTGAGATAATTGTTGGAGGCCCTCATTTGAGTATCCCCCGCCAGCAGAAACTTGGAGAGTAGCAGCAAGGAAGAGGCTTTTCTGTGGTTTCCCTCCCTTTTGTGGAAAGCTTTCCCCAGTGAGACTCGCCTTATGTTAATATTTTTGGCAAAGACTTTCCTTTTCTCTTAGGCATTTGATTGTTGATGTCTTTGTCACTGTTGGCGTTTCAGCTAGCTAAAGTCTTAGTAATTGTGATTGTATACAAAGTTTCTTTCTGTTGGCTTGATAATTAAGTCTACGATTATTTTTAGCCCTTGTATTTTTAAATGGTAAGGTCCTATGACATTTTTTGTAGTAGGCATCTAACAAATGAAATAATGTGGGGTGGGATAGAAAATATGGTGCAATACTGTAATGCTTTTAGTTTTACCCTTGCAGGCCAGGGTGACTTGAAACATTATATTCTATAAAGAGTCAAAGGTGAGAGTTTGTCTTACAAGATCATCATCAAAGAAAGAAGCCCCAAGCTGGTTGGATCATATGTGTACAGTTGCTTAACAGCATGCTTATAGGATTTATCCATTTTTGAGAGTCCTATACTGTACTGTACAAACAACTGCACTCTTCTTAAAGAGGCATGCTAGAAAATTAAACTAGAAAATGACAGTCATCAAAAATACTTACTTGGATTCCTTATCTCTGTACTGAAGTAAGCCCACAATTTATGTTTATGTGGAGTTTACGTTCTGGGCATTGTGCCTCAAACCAAAATTGTGTATAGTCAAAACACATTTGGTAGAATGGTGGGAGGGATTGCAAAGGTCTTTTTTCAAAGACACTTCCTACCCCACACTTTAAAAAAGTTGCCTAGCATGTAATACTGAACACACACAAGTTTAATGTGCATATGTTGCAGGCTGTACTTAGTTATAAGTATTTTAAGTTAAGTAGTCCATCATTGAGCAAAGCTCTGCTCAAGCAGCCATATAGCATAAGTGTTATGCTAAAAATGACTGTAAAGTAAGTTTCCTACATGGTAAAAAAATAAAATGAGAATCAGCTTACAAATAGAGGCAGAGAGAAGATGCAACAAACCTGGTAACGACAACGTGCTCTACAAAGTAGTATACTGGGTAGGCAAATTGTGAAGTTCTTTGTACAGTATTTCAGTTCACACAGTCAAGGATAATGAGCAAAAATTTTCAGAGACAGCATACCTTGTTTGATGTCAATCTGATGTTAAAGATCTGGATGGCTATATGGTTATATTTCACTGTGACAGAAATGTGACTGTCCAAATTGTTAGTCTAGTCCAGGGGTAGTCAACCTACCACCCACTAGTGGGTGTTTCAGGATTCCAGGTGGGCGGTAGGGGGTTCTATGGCACATGTTACTGCAGCACTGGTGGGCGGTAAGGAAATTTTACTATCAAGAATAATGCATTTGTGGGCGGTATGTATAAAAAGGTTGACTACCCCAGTCATGGTATTTAAACTCCTTTTTTAATACAGTCAATGCAATGCACTGTAATTAGCTATCTAGTCGTGTGATCTTTAGAACATAGGTTGCCTCAAAATTCGCAGATACATCTTTTAAATATTTTATTTTCATTTTGTCATCCATACTAGGCTTGATCGTCTCTTTATCTTACTGGACACTGGCACAACACCAGTAACAAGGAAAGCAGCTGCACAACAACTTGGGGAGGTTGTGAAACTTCATCCACATGAACTACATAATCTCTTAGCTAAAGTAAGCATTTTGTTGAATGTTTGATAATGTTGGTGCCAGGATTAGGCAGTGCGGGGGGGGGCACCACCCTGGACTTGGTAACCCCCTCAGCTGCTGTGTACCAGGATGAGGGGGCAGAAGTTGCTCAGGTTCACCTCTGGGACTGCTGGATTGATTCTGCCAATACACCAACACCTTCCTGACCTTGGTGCCACCCTGCACTCTCCCATACGACATCAGTGCTGGAAAGCCTGTTCTGCAGTAGCACCCCTCTCCAATAGCCTCTTATGGTTGGAGGTATTCCTTGTCATCAAAATGAGCCAAATGTGAATTTCTGTAACCTTAAATACCTGGTGATTGTGGAAGGCCTTAAGTTAGAATCAGTTGAATAATACCAAAATACATTGAATGGTGCACTTTGTTAATTTATTTAATAGAACACTTTAGATAGCATATAAGTCTGTGTTAGAATTCTGTATTTACAGGGTAATCCTGTATATGTCTGGTGTGAATAAAGTCTTAGTAATGTAGCTTATTCCCAAGTGGGTGTGGGTGTGTATGATTGCGGCTTTAATTGGTAAAGTCTCTCTGCATAGGGGCTGTTCATTATGATACTAGTCATAAAACACTTTATTAGGGAATATCATTACTGAAAATCCACAGAATTTACTGTCGTAATATTTTGTGGAATACAATAATTGATTTCCTCCATGGCATTATTATAAAAATGACAGAAGTAAGTTGGACATATTTGTAGACTTGTTGTAAATGGGCTCTGTGCCACCTCTGTGCCACCCTTGCTTCTGACCTGTGATAGGTTAAGGAAGTGACTTAACATTGTCAGTTTCTGATAATCACAAGTGGCTAGAGTGCTGTTGCACTCTGTTCCTGCTTTTGGACTTGGAGGGGTCTAGTTGGCCAAGTACCAACAGGATACTAGACTAAATGGGCCACTGGCTGATCCAGCAGATTCTTATGTTCTCAATGAATATCCTCTGTAGAAACAGATGGAGATGAGAGCTGAGATGCAGAGAGCCTCATGCTGTTGAGCTATTTTTGAGTAAAAATAGCTCTTAAATCCTTAAATTTGTTAATCTAGTGTTCTGTGTAAGTAACAACTATGAATTTCTGAAAGAAAAGAGGTATTACATCGAAGTGTCCACATTTTTTCAAAAAGCTAGTTGAACCAGACCATTGCTTAACATGTATATATCAAAAAGTGTGTGTGTGTGTGTGTGTGTGTAGGCATTTATAAACTACTAATATTTTTTTTTAAAAAAATCAAGTGGTATATACCAGGCGTAAACTTGATAGTCTATTGGGATGTAAAGATAAAGGTGGTCTGCGTTTATCACCTCCTATTTCAATGACTAGCTTTTAATCAATCATACTTTATAAGCTCTTGTGTGTTATGCAGAATATTGGATGGCTGCTGAATTTAATTACATCTGTTTGGAAATAAAGAGGATAACGAATGCAATTTTGAACTTCTTAAAGGTATTGATACACTTAAGGAGTACGAACTGGGATACCCGCATTGCAGCTGGACAAGCTGTGGAAGCAATAGTGAAAAATGTAACAGAATGGAACCCAACTCCACGACCAAAGCAAGGTGATTCCAAGAGAACTACAATTATTACTGTGAAGTACATTTTTGTTAAACTATGTGTGCAGCCATCTTTCTCAACCTGCTTTGCAACATTGTATATTTGGTTATTAACAACAACAAAAAGGCCATAATGAACACAATTTCCCCCTCTCTACTATGAAGTACATTATGTGGCTGTTATCTATTCTTTCACTTTGCTTAGACATGTGTAAAACTTCAACCCATTAGTGAAATGACATTGATTGGCAGTTGTATATTTTTGAACCAGTTACTTCAGCACTAATCTCATTCTAAGTTTTTTGTTAACCTTTACCTAGAACATGGCTGCGAAAGTCCAGTGGAAGAATCCTCTGCCTCTGATCGGTTGCGTTTTGACCGATTTGATATCTGCCGACTTCTAAAGCATGGTGCTTCTCTTCTTGGGTCTGCTGGTGCAGAATTCGAGGTTCAAGATGACACATCTGGTACTTGCTCCTTTAATACATTAACTGTGCCACATACTTCAGCTACATTGTTTTCATTGTGTCACCTTTCGTTATCTCAAATAATTAAAAATATTTTATAGTCTCTGCATTTTTGTGATTAAATATTTCTACTCATGTTTTACAACTGATATATCAGATCTATGAAATAAATTAGAATATGTTTATTTAACTACATTAGATACAATGGTGCAGTTCAGATGTAATGCTAAACCAAAGCATGTCTTAGCATGAACAAGCAAACAGATGGAGAAAAGATCACACCCACTGTGTTCCTCTTGTACCTGCTGCTGCCATGGTATTACCGGTAGAGGGTAAACAATGGTTTGGCTTTGCACTACAGCCAAACCTGAGCTCATGACAAACCATGAAGGTAAAGGGACCCCTGACCGTTAGGTCCAGTCGTGACCGACTCTGGGGTTGCAGTGTTCATCTCACATTATTGGCCGAGGGAGCCAGCGTACAGCTTCCAGGTCATGTGGCCAGCATGGCAAAGCCGCTTCTGGCGAACCAGAGCAGCACACAGAAATGCCATTTACCTTCCCGCTGTAGCGGTTCCTATTTATCTAATTGCACTTTGACGTGCTTTCGAACTGCTAGGTTGGCAGGAGCTGGGACCGAGCAACGGGAGCTTACCTCGTCACGGGGATTCGAACCGCCAATCTTCTGATCGGCAAACCCTAGGCTCTGTCGTTTAACCCACAGCGCCACCCGCGTTCCATATGACAAACCATAAGCCTGGGTTAATTCATATAATATTAAGCCAAGCCATGGGTAGCCCACCTGCAGCAGGACTAATGGAGGAGAGCAGCGATAACAATCTTCACTCTGGGAACCCACACATTTGCATTGGCTTAGTGTTAGATGCAAACTGTATCACTCCTTCCACATTTGGTAGCTAAGTCCATGAAAGAATTCACACTATCATTGTGGGGTGTGGGTGATACCCAACCAAGCCATATTGAGAGTAGGCTAATTGAAGTCAGCAGATCTGAAATGTCTAAAATTGGAGATCTTCCTATATTCTTATGGCTCTTGCACTGATTCTCAGTTTGGTCCCAGAACTATTGCTCATGTGTTTTTAGTTTATAAGCCATACCTATAAAAACAATATGAAGTGTTGAAAATGTCTATATAGCAGCACTTATAAAGAGGCAGAAATTTATCTCTTGCACCATGTAGCAGATGGCAGTAGCAAAAATGAAATATTTTAAATAGCATATTAATATATAAAAGTGCAAATTTTTTTGTCTAAACCAAACTCTCTATACTAGTCAAGATGACATTATATACTTCAGACACAAAGTGTGGCAGTGAAGAGTATATATTGAAAGAAGCGGAGAAATAGGAGTTATTCTTCAGTTAAATGTTCTGCTTCTAGATTTAAAATGTGCTTAGAGCTTTCATGTTGGTAAAGGATAAATATGGGATTAAAGACTCTTTTACTTTTTAAGGTGAAGTTGATCCCAAAGAGAGAATAGCACGACAGAGGAAGCTGCTTCAGAAGAAGCTTGGCCTTGATATGGGGGCTGCCATTGGAATGAACACAGAAGACCTGTTCAATGATGAGGATTTGGACTACACTCCTACTTCATCATTTTTTGTTCACAAACAACCTGTAGGTAAAATTTCAGACTGTTTGACTCATATAACGTAAAGAATTAAGTTTCAAATACTATGCTTGTCATAATTTCAACTTTAGGAAAATATATCACACAGTAATTTATTGTAACATACTGTAAAAATCATTGATGGAGGATGATATTGAAAGTTTTAGGTGAGGGGGGAGGTCTGTCCTCCTTTAAATTTCAGTCAGAAGCTACTTTACTTACCCAAAGTGATCCTGAATTTCCAGTTGTTACCACTTCAGCCATACTTGCCCCATGTTGCACTCCTCAAAGAATCCCTTGCTGGGGTACAAGAGGCTACATAAAGGAGGCAACGGCATGAAAAACATTTTGTGTGAGTGGAACTCAAATCATGTTTATCTGGATCTAAGCCAGAGTAGCCAATGAACCTTTGTATCTTTCCAGACTCTTCAAGCTGCTGAGTTGATTGATTCAGAATTTCGAGCTGGTATGAGTAGCAGGCAGAAAAACAAGGCTAAAAGAATGGCCAAGTTGTTTGCAAAGCAGAAGTCAAGAGATGCAGTAGAAACCAATGAGAAGAGGTACTGTATCAATTTTAAGTTACTTACCATTATAATAAAATATTTTAAAACAGCCTTCTTCAACCCTGATGCCTTCCAGATGTTTTGGACTAGAGTTCCTATAAGCCCCAGTCAGAAAGATCAATTTTCATGGATAATGGAAGTTGTAGTCCAAAACAATCAAGAGGGCACCAAGCTTGGAAGGCTGATTTACAAAAGTACATCAATATAGACCAGGCATAGGCAACCTTGGCTCTCCAGATGTTTTGGAATTGCAACTCCCATGATCCCTGACCACTGGCCCTGTTAGCTAGGGATCATGGGAGATGTAGTTCCAAAACGTCTGGAGAGCCAAGGTCGCCTATGCCTGATATAGACATACTAAAACACAAACCCTCTATTTCTCAATTTCTCAATGCCATTGATTATGAGACCAAAACAGCACTTTCTGTGTGTACGAGGAAGGTATCTACAAGCTTGAGGAAACCCCAAGGTTTGCGCAAGTACAAAAACCCTAAAACAGCCCTAAGATACCGGTAGAACATTCTTAATAGCCACAGAATGCTGATATGACAGGCGGAGGAATGGAGTATCCTGGGAAAGTTGCCTAGCTGAAATCCTGAAAGAGTACTCTACAGTACAACAAGTTGTCTTGTTAGTTCCTTTTCAGTACTCCCAGTACCATTTGTATATCTTGAACCTTGTCATTCCATTCCATTGCAAGATTGGTTGGTTAGATAGATATAGATAAGACTGTTTTCCATCTTACTTACATTAATTGTGCATGTCCTACATTCTTTACATTAAAGAGGATGTATCTCTTTGTTTCTGTCTATGATTTATAGCTATCCTAGCAGCTGCCTACAAGTTAATAATGCCATTTTTATTTCATGTAGCAAAATAATACCAAGGAATCTAGTGATAAATCGAAGCCAACCTTTTTTCTTATATTTTCAAATATAATACTGTAAGTTTCTGATTTGGAAGCATTCCCATTCAATATGATATTTGCACCTGCATGCCCAAATTTTCCAAGAGTTGTTCTGTGAGGAGTCTTAGACACTTTGATTTAAAATTGTCAATCTTTAGATGCTAATAGTGAGTACAATAACGTATGTGACAAGTACCAGTAACTATTCTGTCAAGCAGTTGGACACTTAAACATTTTATTGTTCTTTCTAGCAATGATAGCACTGATGGTGAGCCTGATGAAAAGAGAAGAAAAATTGCAAATGTTATCATCAGTCAACCTGCAACTGACTCCAAACTTTTGGTAGAGAATATGCCAGAAGAGGTAGAGTATACCCTCATAAAAATTTGAATTGACAGCAAAATCCAGCCTCAATAACTTTATCCAGTGATTCAGTTGGTGACAGTGGTAATAGTCTGTATTATTTATGTCTTTCTTTTAGACCAACGAATGGCCTCTGGAGAGTTTTTGTGAAGAAGTGTGCAATGATCTCTTTAATCCATCATGGGAGGTAAATAATAATAATTTTGCTGTCTTCAGATGTATTGGATTGAAAAGAATAGAGACTTTCAAGATTGAGTTTGGGGCAGTTTTTCAAATCTTTTTGTTTCCAATTTATAAGTTATTTGTATTGACACTAACAAATAGTTCAGACCATAACATTACAGTAGTTCAGTTCTATTCATTCTGTGCAGTTCTAACCATTTAAAGGTAACTTGACATTCAAGACCACTGATGCCCTTTTCATGCATTGGATACAGTGGGGCAGTTGTGTAGGCTTTAGTACAGAGATGCCCCCTCAAGCTCTACATTCCCTTCAGGGTGAAATGGACCATGGCATATAAAGGTCTGTGTGCTTTGAATGCAGGCAGGTCCCACTATCCAAATGCTCATTACACAAAAATTCACTTACCCAACCTCACTATACACACCACCAATTCAGTTATCCAAACAGCCAGACCTGTTTGTAGTACTGTAAGCAAATAAGCAGCTTTAACAATGCTTACTTTTTGTGGTTCGTGGGAGGTGTTTTCCAGAACCATCAGGGAGGGGAGGAAATGGGAGAGACTGAACAAATAAGAGAGCATTTTTTCCTTCCTGGTTTGTCTTTTGCAAGATTTCAGAGGGTTTTCATATATTGTTTCATCATTTTGGGATCAAAATTCTGTGGCTGGGAACACATTAGAAATTTTCCCATAGGAATCAATAGAAATTGTCAACAAACGATTTCCTGAGAATGCATTGTTTGAATAGTGAGACCTGCATGTATGTAAATAAATCTTGTATCATGGAACCTCTTCTTAAACCGTTAGAAACTTAATCTGTTTGTGTTTAGATCCGGCATGGTGCAGGTGTTGGACTAAGAGAGGTACTTAAAGCTCATGGAAAAAGCGGGGGTAAAATAGGAGACAGCACTATAGAAGAGGTAAGATCAATATGCAAACCTAGATAATACATTGTGAGCATTTGTACATTCAGCTGTAGTGCAGAGTTCTCAGCTGTTCTTTTGTTATAAAAATAATGAAATGTTGAGAGAGGTTGCTACAGAAAGCACTGTCATTTCCTGGCACCATCATTATCTACTTTTTGGCACCAGGCAAAAAGGTGTGCTTTTTTAATATGCTAGCTTTTGGACCTTCATTTTGAGAGTTTTGTGTTTATATTGGCTTCTTCCTTGCCTTTTTTGTGGGGTGGGTTATATTAGACCCACCTTTTGTTTGTTTTATTATGTTTTAGATTTTCATTCTGTTCTGGTTTTTATACAGTATTTGGTTTTAATGTTGGAACTATATAGAAATTCATTTTTAGTTAACTTTTTGTGAGGCAACGACTAAAAATGTAAGTAATAATCTTTAATATTTCACCTTTTCAAAATTTACCTTTTTTTCTAAACAGATGACTCAACAACACCAAGACTGGCTGGAAGACTTGGCTATCAGGCTTCTTTGTGTGTTTGCATTAGACAGATTTGGTGATTTTGTTTCCGATGAAGTAAGTATCAATCTTTGATGCCTTATTTTGCATATGGGGCTCAATTTTCTGATGCCTTTGTTTTATTACACTGGGTGTGTTTATTTCCCTTTAAACCTTAGGTTGTGGCACCAGTACGAGAGACTTGTGCTCAGACTTTGGGCGTAGTGCTGAAGTACATGAACGAGAGTGGAGTTCATAAAACTGTGACTATCTTGCTAAAATTACTGGCACAGGAGCAGTGGGAAGTGAGGCATGGTGGCCTGCTGGGGATAAAGTATGCTTTGGCAGTGCGCCAGGTAATTGGTTTTAAATCTTCAAGGTGGTATTGTTTCTTCTTTGATTTCAAAGTCTTGGCTGCTGTATAAAGCGGCATTGTGCCATCATGTGCAATGTGTATGTGAATATCTCTACTGAGCGGTTTTGTGGGCCTTTCCTGCCCTGATCAGTACCCACCAGGAGGATGGGGTTTGTTTTGGCTTAGAAATGTGTTCTTTGATGATAAGACTAGGTAATGCTTCCTTCATTCTTAATAATAATTATGATAATTATAATAATAATTATTATAATAATAGTGGAACTTGCAGCGTAGTGTTGGTGTATACTTCACCCCTTAAGACAGAAATAGAAAGGTTCCCCACTTTGAGAGGTGGGCAGAAAAATGTTCCTTTATTGTTTCACACATGCACATCTCCAGGATACTTACTATGGGATGTTAGGAACTCCAGCAGGACAACGCTCCCTCCCCTCTTTTTCTTTTTATCCAGCTATCAGCCTAACATACAATGTCCCAACCGTAGATATTATTCATAGACTCATATAGTCTGCCTGAGCTTTGGCCCCTTGGTCTCTCCTTGTTGAGCTCAAATTTCCATCAGAATTCTGTTGCTCCTGGAAGTTTGCAGGTATTTGTCACCCTGTTCTGTTCTGTTTTTTTGTTGTTCTCATAACTTGCATACTTCTGTGTACCTAGAAAATATTGCATGTATGTTGAAACTATTACCTTATATTTTGGGTGACTCCATTTCAGACTGATAGACACTCAGCTTACTTGCGTCTGCTGTTAGGCAGAATGATGCTAAATTACCTAAAGTGAAAATAGTCTATGTGTGCTTGAAAAGGAACAATCATTCTGCCAGAAAGCTTAGAATTTGCTTTGACCTTTGATCTCTAGCTTAAGGATTCTTGCTTTTGCAGGACTTAATTGATACTTTATTGCCTAAAGTCTTGCCTGCAATAACTGAAGGTCTGCAAGACTTGGATGATGACGTTAGAGCTGTAGCTGCAGCATCTTTAGTACCAGTTGTGGAAAGCCTTGTGCATCTTCAGCCACAGAATGTAAGTGGAGCACTCCGACACTTCAATGTTTTGTTACCCTTCTGAAGGAAAAACCAAGTCTTAGGAATCCATGTTTTATGAAACTGTCTTCACCTGATGTATTTTTCATCTCTGTGTCTATAATCTAGGTTCCCTTTATTCTTAATGTACTTTGGGATGCACTCCTGGAACTGGACGATTTAACAGCTTCCACAAACAGCATTATGACCCTTCTTTCATCTCTTTTGACGTATTCTCAGGTCCGAAAATGCAGGTAATTTAATTCTTTTCACAATTTTAATTTTTATGTAAAAATACACTGTTTTCAAAAGATCTTGTCTTTATGATATATAGAATGAATTCTACTTGTCAGCATGCCTACGCAGCAGCACTGATTTTGCTTTATAAATTGATATGAATACAAACAAAAATGAATTACAATGTGATCTTCTTTTTCCTTCCACACTTACCTCAGTATTCAGCAATCACTCACAGTTCTGGTACCACGTGTGTGGCCATTCCTACATCATACAATATCATCTGTTCGAAAAGCAGCATTAGAAACTTTGTTTACCCTATTATCTACAGAGGATCAGGTGAGAGCTATTTACCTGCTTGCGGTCTTGGTGGACATTGGTGGACCCTTTCTAATCTATCAGAGTTACTTCTTTGTTCATCTTCTCATTTTCCCTCGCTATAAAAAGTCTTCCCCCTATTTTTTTAAGTTGGTTCAGAAGGGTTAGTATTTTATTGGATAAAAATACATTGATGTGGAGTTTTTGTCTTTCCAGTGGGGAGAGTTGTCCCTCCAACTGTATGAGAACTAATTTGTAAACTTCTACCACTCACATATACTGTGTGTATAGCACACTCAAGTGAGAAAGGAATTACTTTTGCTTGCTCTCCAAAACAGTAGCTATATTGCTCCATCGTCTTAAAAATAAAAATTAAAAATCATTGGTATGCTTATTTGAGAATAAGCTTGTTTTGTTAGAATAATCTGCTTTGATAATTTCTTATTTGCTGTTTCTAGAGTTCTGCAGCCTGGCTCACTCCCATTTTGCAAGACATGCTAAGACATATATTTCAGTTCTGTATTTTAGAAAGCAATCAAGAAATTCTGGAACTAATACATAAGGTATGTGCCCTTTTGCAACTTAAATTTACCTTGCCCTGTTTGTAAATCTGGTTGTGCGTGGATGCTGTCTTTTAATGTTCTAACTTTCATTTTTAGCATTGGTCAAATCTGCTTTGTACCATGCAGTGTGAAATGCTGTTCCTTGGAATATATTGGTGAAAATTGTGGATGTATTTTATGTGCACAGAAAAGTCTTAAAGAAATCGGTAATGTAAGATGTTTGAATTTGAAGGGTAGTTGTTTTTATAATTCTGTGAATGTTGTTTTTCTCCTTTTTTTTAGGTGTGGCTTGAATTACTAAGCAAGGCTTCCGTACAATATGTAGTAGCAGCTGCGTGCCCATGGATGGGAGCCTGGCTCTGCTTAATGATGCAGCCGTCACATTTGCCTATTGATTTAAATATGTTGCTAGAAGTGAAAGCCAGATCAAAGGTCAGAAGAAACCTGTATTACTTTGGGTGGTGTTTTGCTTATTTTGTTGCGTTATACTATGGAGCAATCTGAACTGTGCATGTCACAAGCTTAAGCATTTTCTAACTAAATGCTTGCACTTTTTGGCAAGGGCTGCCTCTTACTTTGAGAACCATGGAGCCTGAAACCGTTCAAAGCTCAGGGGTTGCACCAGAAGGGTTAGGAGTATTGAAGACAAAGCTATGCAATGCATATTTTAAGAAATTATATACATTCTGTAAGAGTCAGGATTGTTTTCTAAATACTATTTGACTTGAAAAGGTATTACATTGTGGTGTAAAATGTATCTGTAATGGAAGGCTGCTTTTCTCATATCTGTAGCCCAAATTTAAAAACAAAAGAGTAGGATGTGAAAGCAAATGAGGCTTGCACAAACACCTTTTTATATCTTGTTCATAGGAAAAGACGGGTGGCAAGGTGCGGCAAGGTCAAGCCCCAACTAAAGAAGCAGTACAGGAATATATTGCTGGAGCAGAAAGTGTCGCCGAAGATCTAGCAACCAGGGATTATGTTGTTATGAGAGCCCGGATGATGGCAGCAAAGTCAGTTTATTACTGAGAATCTTAAAACAGGTTTTTTTTGTTTTGTTTTTTTTGGAAAATCAATATATTTATAGACAAGCTATTCATAAGATAATTCAAGTTTGATTGTGCAGAACAGTGTGTTACTTGAAGTGTAACTAATATAAAATTGATTGTTGTTCCAGATTGCTTGGAGCACTTTGCTGCTGTATTTGTGATCAAGGTGTGAATACTGTTTCCCAAGAAATAAAGCCAGCTGAATCACTAGCCCAGCTATTGCTTTTCCACTTGAACTCCAAGTCTGCTTTGCAGAGGTTTACTGTTGCATTAGTAATCTGTGAGTGGGCTTCCTTGCAGAAGGTAAGACATGTACTTCAGTAAAAATGCATGCTTTTTCAAAGTTAAAACATTAAGCTTCGATTGTATTTTTGGAGCAGATTTACGTTTTCTTTATGCTGTCATGAGCTGATATGCAAGGTGCTAATTTTAATGTTGAAAGCATGTAGCTGACAGGGCTGTGTTCAGTACTCCTGATGCACATAGACTGAGACTGAAAATGTATTGCTAGGCATGCATGTAGTGAGAAAACTGTGTTCAGAGCTTCTCGGAGATGGAGTAGAGTGGGTGGGTGACTAGCTGTTTGATAATAAGCCATCAGCTCTATTGGACATGTAGAACTAGTTGTATCAATTCTTTGGCCCCTTATCAGCAGTTGTATATGTTGGAAATGCCTGTTTTTGTAAAAAAAAAAAATGTTACAAACCCAAATTATTCTTCATGGACAATGAAGATTGCTTGCACTTAAAATAGCTAATTTGACAGCTGAACAACATGGTGTTTGCTTTCAGGAAAACAAAGAAGTGACAACTGCTGTCCAGTCACGCTTGCTTGGGATCCTTTCTGAGCATCTGTATTATGATGAAATTGCTATTCCCTTCACCCGAATGCAAAATGAATGTAAACAACTCATCTCCGCATTCACTGATGCAAACATTGACATGGGCAGCAGAGTAAACTGCAGTGTGTTTACAATAGATCAAGCGAATGAATTGGTGAGTGACTCAATGAAAGGGCTAGCCTCCAATCTTTAGGTGAGCAGAGTAAAGAAGAGCTTGAGCAGCCATGGTAGCATACAAGCATTCACCTGTGGCTACACAGAAATATATGCCCCCCCCCAATGCATATTACTAATAAATATAGTGTGGAAAGTATTACCAGTCTTCAGAGAGAAATCCCATTCCATCTTGTAGAGGTGTCTGGCTTGTAGATGTGGACCGTATAAGCAAAGCAAGGCACTTCTTCCTCAGTGCATCTTTCACCACTAACAGAGCTGGCCAGATCTTAATTTCACAAAAGGGACCATATTAATCCCCTCACCCCAGGAAAAAAGTTTTAACAGTTAAGTTTTTATGAGAATAACATGTGCACACTATGTTTTGTAAAGAGTACACTAGTTTTCTTTGGTGCATTTTGTTAATCGATGTGTAATTCATTTGAAAAGTATTTGCTGCACCCACTTCCAATTGCGAGGAAAATGCACTGAAGAACAGAATACAGTGGTACCTCTACTTACAAATTTAATGCGTTCCGAACGCACATTCGTAAGTCGAAAAAAAAATGTAAGTTGAATCCCATAGGAATGCATTGGGAGAAAAAATTCGTAAGTCGAAGCAACCCTATCTAAAAATTCATAAGTAGAAAAAAATCCTATCTAAACCAAATCCAAGATGGCGGACGAGCTCCATTCGTAAGTAGAAACATTTGTAAGTCGAGTCATTCGTAAGTAGAGGTACCACTGTAGTATGGCAATTGCCTAATTGCAAGGTGGGAGCTTCCACTAAAAATAAAAGTTACTGCTGTCTTAAGGCAGCAAGGTACTACTACTGCAAAAAATGAAAATGTGTCTATATGATAGCTTCTACCCTCTTTAGGGCAGCAGGGACCCAGGTGGCTCTGTGGGTTAAACCACAGAGTCTAGGGCTTGCTGATCAGAAGGTCAGCGGTTCGAATCCCTGCAACGGGGTGAGCTCCTGTTGCTCGGTCCCAGCTCCTGCCCACCTAGCAGTTCTAAAGCACATCAAAGTGCAAGTAGATAAATAGGGACCGCTCCGGCGGGAAGGTAAACGGCGTTTCCGTGCGCTGCTCTGGTTCGCCAGAAGCAGCTTTGTCATGCTGGCCACATGACCCGGAAGCTGTCTGCGGACAAACGCCGGCTCCCTCGGCCTATAGAGCGAGATGAGCGCCGCAACCCCAGAGTCGGACACGACTGGACCTGATGGTCAGGGGCCCCTTTACCTTTACTTTACCCTCTTTAGGGCAACAGAATAAGCTGCAAGCCTCTCAGTCCTCCTTTACCTTTTCTGGCTGCTGGTAAAAGGGATCTGTTCTCATACTGAGATTCCAAAACAGGCAGGATATTGAAGTACAGGCACACCCTCATTAATAGGGTCACATACAGCTCAGCTCATAATCAAGGCCTTCCTTTTCATCATACTTATGAAACTTGGAAACATGGGGAAATTACGCATCTATGTTTAGTAATGGATCTATCTGGACAAAATTTTGTCCAGGGTATTATGGACTATCTCGCATTTGCCACTGTCACATCTCTGGCAGTTTTCTCTAGAATACATTGAGCATTGCAATGGGTGTACTAAGCATTTTACCTACTAAGACTTTACTATGGAGGCTTATTTTGAACCTAGATGTACTCATGCCTGCCTTGGCTACTTCTGGAGGTAGAGTGTACAATATCACCTGTCTGGGGGCAGGGGGGAGACAAGCAAAAAACATGTATCAGTTTCTAGCACTGTGTGTAAACAAACCAGCAAACTTTGCTGTCCTTCTTTCTGTTGTAATAGAGCAATGTTGCTTTGGGTTAATTTTTATTTTCTTAGATCACTACTGTCTTCAATGAAGCTACATCCTCTCTTGATCTAAATCCTAAAGTTCTTCAGCAGCTAGAAAGCAAACGACAACAACTCCAAATGACTGTTTCAGAAACAAACCAGGAATGGCAAACATTGCAGATGAGAGTCCATACTTTTGCCGCCTGTGCTGTTGTGAATCTTGAACAACTTCCAGAAAAACTAAACCCTGTCATAAAACCACTGATGGAGGCTGTGAAGAAAGAAGAGAACACACTAGTACAAAATCACGCCGCTTTGTGCTTAGCAAAGTTACTTCAGCAGTGTACAACAAGATCTCCATGTCCCAACTCAAAGATCATAAAAAATCTTTGCAGTTCTCTCTGTGTAGACTCTCATCTTACTCCTTTAGCATCATGCCCTGCACAACCTCAGAGCAGCCATGAAAATTCAAAAGGTAGGTAATGTGCTATTCTGTGGATGAGTAACTTGGTAGAAGAGAAACCTACAAAGAGGCTGTCCAAAACAGCTTGGGGCATTTGAATAATCCTTGACAGACTGTCAAAGCAGTTTTCCCAGCTAGCCATAAAATCAGCATCTTTGCCTGGTACTGTTCATGATGCTTTCTTTGGATTCAGAGTAGGAAAATATTGCAGAAACTCCTAAAATGTTTTGTTTAACCTGGTGGTACCAACTGACCACTGGTTAATCATTCTTGTGTTTGGCATCATAATTTTTTTATTGAGAGAAATGTTCTAAATGAACAGTAACTTTATTGTGTTACGCTTGCAGTGCTTCGAGTTTCCTTATAGGAAGGGAAACATTCATTTTCTGAACATACTTCTTTCTTGGGAATACTATTAGTGTTTGATCCATGGATTTAGTCCTGTTCAGGGCTTCTAGAAGAGAAGCCCTGAATTTTGGGTTTGAGCCTACCCTGATTTACTGTCACTGCCTGGAGAAGAAATTGCTGTCCTTATCTGAACACTCACTCACCCTGGAAGTTTAAAAGTGTTAGAGGAGATGCTATATCCAAGTCCTTCTTCCAGGCAAGGTGGGAAGGAGGAATAACATCTAAGCATATCATTTATTTAATTTCTCTCTAGAAATAATGTGCATCTGAATTTCATTGTCCATCCACCCCTCATTATGCCACTTGGTTTTAAGGATGTGCATTTCAAAACAATGGTCTTAGTGTTCTGTTTTGATGTTGCCCCTTTCTTTAATTCAGCTCAAATGTTTATCAGAGAATTGAATTTCCAGACTGCATTTCTCTACTCTCCCTTCCCCTCCCTCTCAATCCTCTGGAGAGGAAAACATATGTTCCTGGTTTCCCCTCACCGTTTTTTATTAGCATAAACGCTCCCTGGGTGTGAAAAAATGTTTTAATTGCCACCTTTCTTTGTTGTAGGATCTAATTCTGAAAGAGATGGGATGCATCATACAGTCACCAAGCACAGAGGTATAATCACACTGTACAGGCATCAGAAAGCTGCATTTGCCATCACAAGCAGGCGAGGTCCTACACCAAAGGCCCCCAAAGCCCAAGTTGGAGATCTACCTACAAGCAGTAGTGGAAATGTAACCACAGAGCTTGATGAAGTGGGTGTGAACTTTTTGTTTTCATTGTCGCGAATTTCATTGTTTGGTGCTCCACTCCAAGTGTATATGACCCTTTATAGCAAGAGTTGCTAATGCGGTGCCCATGCACCCTCACAGGCCTTCCCTGGCACTTTCAGTGTCCCCTCCCACCACTGAAATTAGGCTTGAAAGAAGCACCCTGCTGTAGCCAATAGAATATGTGTAGTGATGTGTGCGGTGTCAGCATCAGTTTCTACAGTTTACAACAAATAGAAAACACAGAGGATTAGAAAGAAAGGACAGGGAAATAATGCTTCTGGCAATGCTTTTCTAGAGTATTTTCCTGGTTTCTTTACTTCTATTCACTGGTTAACACACAAGATGTGCATAAGTTTATTACACAATGCGTTGTAACTCTGAATAGGCTTCATTTTTTGAAAGCACAGTTATCTGCCTCTGATTAATGACAGTCCATTTGCACATGCAGATATTCAGTAATGAACATACGTGCAAAGCTGGCCTTGAAAACCATTTTTGGAATCTCATTTGATTTTGGAAATAGTCAACTAGTTGTGAAGATTTAGCAGTTATACCTGTTCCTTGATCACATGCATTTTCAATCAACACCCTTTGACATTAATCTGATGCTTGTTTGTATTGTGTTTGTCTCTCCTGGTTATGATTCTGTTGAGAGATAAGTGTTTTAAATGTTGCAGGCCTATATCAATGGCAATTTTTGCCTCGAAATTTTGCTGGTCTTACTTTGCTCTTTCTGTGGAAGTGTGATTGCTTTCTGTTTGCAGTTTGATATGTAGTCTAGGGCAGTCTAATTTATTCTGGGCAGGCTGTATGGTTGGATAAAAACTTTTTTTGTTTTGCTTCATAACCCTTCTATTTACCCTCTTATCAAATTCTAGGCTCAGAAGCCTTACGTTGTACAGAGAAGAGGAGCAGAATTTGCTTTATCCACTATTGCTAAACACTTTGGATGTGAAATGGCCATGGGTTTGCCACATCTCTGGGATGCTATGGTTGGTTCTTTAAGGAACAGTATTGACATAGACAACTTTGGTATGTGTATTTCTTAAGGTATGGGTATTCTAAAAGTTGAATTCTGAAACACTTCTGATAATATGATAATGCTTCTTGTAGACAGAAAACTGCTGTTGGAAAAAGGAGATGGTCCAGCCCAGGAATTAGTGAACTCTCTACAGGTTTTTGAAACAACGGCAGCTTCTATGGATGCTCAGCTTCACCCTTTGGTAATTTAAATGTTTTGAATTTATTTCTAACACAATTTTAATTGCCAATGTAGGTGTTTGGAAATGGATAACATAAGTGATGATGTTCAAGAATACAATTTTTTGGCATTGCACGTTTTCTAAACTAGGAAAAATGATTATGCAACAGTAGCTTGCAGTTATGAAGGATGAAGTAAGTTTAGGATATTTATGTTTAAATCTCTGTTATTTTCAAAGTGAGACCCCAAGTAGTTACAGTCCTCTTCCTAAGTCCCTTGCTGCTGTTCTATTCCAAACAACCGCAGCTCCAACAACCATTCACTGACCTATTTACATCAGCCATGCATCTCCACCAAGTTTGTACCATCAATAGCACTAAGGTATTTTTCCACTCTCTTATTGGTCTGTGATTATGAGATAACAAGATGAGGCAGCATGTTCACTAAATTACCAATTAAAGCAGAACACCCTTTTTGATGCCTTTGATTTGGAACATAAAACTAGAAACCACCCCAAACATATCCATCTCCATGTTGATATTGGGCTACTCTTGTTCCCTCTAGTTCCTTGCAGGAACACAGTTCTGTTCAGTTCAGTTAACTCTTTACATTCATCATTTTATTAGAAATGATGCAACATCTTTCATAGTAAACTTTACTACGCAGATAATATGATTTCTCTACAAGAGGTGATATGATACATATACTTCGTTTCCCCCCCGTTTTTTACTGAAACGGTCTCTTGAAATGAACTTCTTAGTTAAGTGATGGTTGTTCCTTCTGGAAATAAGAGCCCAAAATATTTTAAGCCCAAAATAAACACCTAATATGTTCCAATTTTCATTCCATCCTGAATATAAAACTGTACACTAGCATTACACATTTCCCTCTTTGTACGGAAGTTCCAAGAGCCAAGTAGCTTATAGGCACCTAATGCCTTGTGTGTGGTTATGTTAAAGTTCTTTTTTGAGTTTATGCAGGTTGCAGTATTTAGCAAAATGGAATACTCACGGTTGGCATTCGGTATGTTTTAAAACGGCTGTGATTTCTCTTTGCAGTTGATACAGCACTTGCCTTACCTTTGTATGTGCCTTCAACACCCCACCACTGCAGTGAGGCACATGGCTGCTCGCTGTGTAGGTGTAATGAGCAAAGTGGCCACCCTGGAAACCATGCACATTTTCTTGGAAAAGATTCTTCCTTGGCTGGGAGCAATTGATGACAGTACCAAGCAAGAGGGTGCAATTGAAGCTCTTGCCTGTATCCTTTCCTGATTCTAAGGAAGAGTTATTCATGTGTGACTTTTAAGTGCTGAAATGCTCTCCAGATGTATGATTTCGTGGGGAAGATTTAGTAAGTTTTGTGAAGCCTGGAGAGTTTCTTCAAAAGGGCAAGTGCTTCTGCAAGATTGAACTGGAGCAGAAATATTTGCTTCTTACTAGCAATGGTATATATGATCATCTGATTCCAGGTTTGGGAGAAGAAAGTTTTTTTTTTAAGGAAATGCATAATAATTGTTTGAGCTCTAGTCCAATGCCTGGAATTCTGTATATTGACACTGGATACTCCTGTATAGAGAAAGTGTCCTAGAAACCATTCTGCAACCCGCTAACTTCGATAGTAATGACCAGAGACTCTTTCTACCTTGACCCAGGTACATGACTTCCAGTTGCTCATATTCTCAAGCTTTCAGTTACACAAAGTCATGAGAATATCTTGCTTCAGTAGTTGAGAAGATCATGTACCTACGCTCATAGTTGCCCAACCTTAATAGGATTCCAGTTCCGTCTAATTTTTTTTAACAGCCACAGTTTATACATTTGGTGAAGGCTGTGCTGAAAGACACCAGCGATCCCTTGACCTTCATGAGTTGTGTGGTGTGGGGATAGGCTGAAATGTTCTTGTGTGGCAGGTTGAAAATTGCATGTGGCCCTTTGAATGGAAGCCAGAATTCAAGTACTGTAATGTACAGTTAATACTATGAGAAGTAGCATCATTAGGAGTCCACACATCTCCTCACTATGGTTGCCATGGTGAGAGTACCACTATGTCCTGAAGAACCTGATGATTCCAAGTTGTGTTTCGGAAAGGGGCAGGCAGTGGTAGGAAGAATGACTCTGATGAGAGGGGAAACATAACAGCAATTACTGTGCCAAATTGATATGGAAGGAATTCACTCCAGTGGATACTTCATGGCTGCGCCTAATACAGCTTTTATCGGGTCTGCTTTTTTTTAGCTTATGCAGGGTTGCCTGCATCCAATCCCATGCTACATCTATGCAACATCAGCCTTCCTCTGACCATTGTAAAGCAAAAAGTGGGATTCCCTCCCCTATATATGCCCAAAAGTTCCACCCTATTTCCTTAAAAATAATAATGTTATTTTCCATTAAGATGAATACTGCACAGCATGCTATAGTAATAGAAAATTCTATATTGGTGCCATTTTCTTAGCACTGAGCTGGAAGGTAGTTTTTTAAAATGCACCACCTGACCCATAAAAGAAGAACTATCTGAAGAGAGAATGGAAAATATAAGTGAGAAGTTTTTCAGGGGTCGCAAATATTCATAATTAGACCAGCTGCATCAAAAATACATATTTTCAGGGGGAACAGGGGTTGCATTAGGAAGTGGGAGGCAGGAAAGCCCCATTCCACAAGGGGAACACTACTCTCAAAAATTAAGATTCATGCATATGTAATTGCTGTTTAGATGCATTTTGGGTTTAGATAAGACGGATTTATTGTTGTGGAAATGACTCCAAAACTGGTAAAGAGAAGCTCCTTAATTATTAATCCAGGTGTAATGGAACAACTAGATGTTGGAATTGTTCCCTATATAGTTCTCCTTGTGGTTCCAGTTCTGGGCAGAATGAGCGATCAAACAGACAGTGTACGTTTCATGGCCACCCAGTGCTTTGCTACTCTGATTAGATTAATGCCTCTTGAGGTAAGTCCAAGTCTTTCATTTTGACTGAAGAAAGTCAGTGAGTGAGCCCTGTAAAAAAGCGTATTGGCGTACAGTATAGTGATAGAAAGCAGTCTTTCGGTATTGCATCCTATTTGGGGAAATAGGTAAAAGTTTTGGGATTCAGCAAGTAATGCATTTTGTGTCAGAAATCTTCTCAACTGTTTAAAATCTGACGTTTTGGAGCTTGGAATATTATATTTTACAAATACTTGGATTGAGCATTCACTCTTGGAATTTCAAATGCATTCTTTCATACAATGTTCAATTCATTCTTGATCCTAGCACCTTTCTAGACTCTTAGTTAAATTTGTCTTGGTGCATTTGCAAACACTGAAACTATCTCTATTATGACTGTGAAATTTAACACTGAAAGATCAAGAAACCACTCAGGAATAGCAAGAAACATAACAGCATACAAGGAAGTCACTGTTGTAGAAAAGATAAATGAGTCCTTTACATTCTCCTCTCTCCTCCCTCACCTTTTGTCAGTTTAAAGGAGGCAGGCTTGAAACTGACAAAGTGGGTGTCTGTGTCATGTAAATCACTGTTAACTATTTTGATTTTACTGTATCATAATGCCACTTAAAACATTAACTCTCAATGCCTGGTCATAGTTTAATCTGCTTGGGAAAATACTTCTCTGTACAGTTTGTCCTTCTTGTTTGGTTGCAACATAAGTTTGTCTTTAAAGCATCCTGTACAGACCACTATGTGAGTTACCTTACATAACAGATCTGTGATCTACTGGTATGCAGATGGTGCTATATAAATAATGGAACCTGCATGTTATATGACATAGCTGTTGAGGCTTTGAACACCTATATATCTGCAGATTTCAGGGGATATTCAGTTTGACCACCTGCACTTCATTGAGGCTTACCTTTCTCCCAATTCATAGAATCATGGTCAGAAGGGACCCCCAAGAGTCATCTGGTCCAGCCCCTGCAATGCAGGAATCTCAACTAATTACCGTATTGGTCTGAATATAAGCTGCACCTTTAAAATTCGGGGGGGGGGGGAGAGAGAGAATACCTGAATATAAGCCGCTCCAATTTCACACCCGTTCCGTTTTACCGTATGTCTGTTTCAGCAGGGATATCGTAAAAGCCCATTTTTGTAAGGTCCTGAATTTAAGCCGCACTTTAAACTTTTCATGGTCGGAATTTGGGGGAAAAGTGACACTTTCAAATTGTGTGATTTCATTATGCTTTTTGTAGAATATTGATAGAGTTGAAACATGAATTAAAATTAACTTTTAGCATATCGTGAACTTTATTTCATATTTTAATTAAATATGCAAGTTATATATAAATATATATTTTCTTGTTTCAGGCTGGCATTCCAGACCCACCAAATATGTCTGAGGACTTAATCAAAATTAAAGCCAAAGAGCGCCATTTTCTGGAACAATTATTGGATGGGAAAAAACTTGAAAACTATAAAATTCCAGTACCAATTAAAGCAGAACTAAGAAAATATCAGCAGGTAAATCTTATGGGAAGTTTTTTTTCCCCAAGACACACATAATTTCCTTATCAAATTTGTCTTGTGGATTGGTTTGAATAGCTTTTATTATTTAAATTTGTATTTTGGTACCTGATATTAAAACCATATACAGTAGTTTCTTGTCTTCTGAACATTGCTTCCAATCATAATTATATGAAGACTCGAACATTAAAAAAAAACTATTTTCCAATTAATGCCTACCTGGAAAAAATGCAACTAGAGTTGTATAGCTCAGGGGTCAGCAAACTTTTTCAGCAGGGGGCCGGTCCACTGTCCCTCAGATCTTGTGGGGGGCTAGACTATATTTTGAAAAAAATATATGAATGAATTCCTATGCCCCACAAATAACCCAGAGATGCATTTTAAATAAAAGAACACATTCTACTCATGTAAAAACATGCTGATTCCCGGACCGTCTGCGGGCCGGATTGAGAAGGCGATTGGGCCGCACCCGGCCCCTGAGCCTTCGTTTGGGGACCCCTGGTATAGCTTCTACTGATCAAGAATTGTATCTAATAAGATTCCTGAGATTAATCATAAAACACATGAGCAGAGCTGAAAATAAATTCCTCTGTGCAAGCATCAGTACTAGGTGGCTTAGTTTTTTGTACCTAAGACATTTTAGAAATATTTATCAAAATCTTGGCTCTAGTGCACACTTCTGAGTGTTGGCAGTTTCATGAAGTGGTATAATGTTAACATTAAAGTGTCAGAGGTCTGGCTGGGAGGAGAGGACTGAGCTTTTACTTCTAGCAGAATCTCTCCTGAGAAAAGCATTAATACTGCCCAAAGAGGTGTGGTTGCTGGGGAGAAAATGCTTTTTAATTTTCTTCTTTTTGTTAGATGAGTGGTAATACCTTTTTTTTTCTTTTTTGGCATCATAATTTTAATGTATTTCAATTTTCCCTGTTGTTGTATTCACTTTCACTAGCCTACTTGTTGTCTGTTTTTTTGGCTGTGGGTGTATTTTAAATGTTAATAATTGTGGGGGCCTGTTTAGGGCCATGGGGCATAGGAAGAGAAGCCTAAGTTATGTTCCTCTTCCCCTCTTCCTTTCTGTTCACAGGAAGGTGTGAATTGGTTGGCTTTTCTCAACAAATACAAGCTTCATGGAATCCTCTGTGATGATATGGGCTTGGGCAAAACCTTGCAGTCCATCTGTATTCTTGCAGGAGATCACTGTCTCAGGTAGCATGTGCAATTACGGCTAGTCAGTTTTTACATCAACATATCTGCAGTATAGAAGATGTAACATTTCTTGTAATTTGGTTTTGTTCTCCAAAGGGCCCAAGAATATGCAAGAACTAAGATGGCCGATAGTGTTCCACTCCCATCCTTAGTGGTGTGCCCTCCCACACTCACAGGCCATTGGGTGGATGAAGTGGGCAAATTTTGTTCCAAAGAGTATCTAAATCCTTTGCACTATACTGGCCCTCCCACAGAAAGGGCAAGGTAAGTACTGTAATATATTGCAGAAGCTTGGCTCTAAGATTTGCTTTGCAGTGACGGTTCCTTCTGTTGTGATTATGTGAAAAGTACTTAAAAAATAAGTGTACAGGTTTCTTTTTTGTTGCTGTCTCTAAAGTTCTACTTTCTATACTTTATCTTCTTAAGGTTGCAGCACCATGTGAAAAGATACAATCTAATTGTAGCTTCCTATGATGTTGTGAGGAATGACATTGATTTTTTCAGGTAAAAGCTATAGTTCTTCCTGCTATTTTGAAAGATACTGTTGGTTTCAAAGCTATTTTAAGTTGATTAGTTGTGTTTTCTTTCCTAGAAATATTAAATTTAACTACTGTATTCTTGATGAAGGCCATGTCATCAAAAACGGAAAAACAAAACTGTCCAAAGCAATAAAACAGTTGACTGCCAATTATAGGATAATCCTCTCTGGGACACCAATTCAGGTAATCCCCCGCTACCCCTTGAAATAAATAAATGCATGAGAACTGACCCAGTTTGCCGTAATTAAAAATAAATATTGTTTACCCCTTTTTCAGAACAATGTCTTAGAATTGTGGTCACTGTTTGACTTCCTTATGCCGG
Organism: Zootoca vivipara; assembly: GCF_965207765.1. Classification (NCBI taxonomy): domain Eukaryota; kingdom Metazoa; phylum Chordata; class Lepidosauria; order Squamata; family Lacertidae; genus Zootoca; species Zootoca vivipara. The sequence continues at coordinate 34,833,567 of NC_142588.1, read as the reverse complement.
GATTTTTGGGTACTGAGCGCCAGTTTGCAGCTCGCTATAGCAAGCCCATCTTAGCAAGTAGAGATGCTCGGAGTTCTGGTCGAGAACAGGAGGCCGGTAAGAAGCAAGTTCTGTTGCTTAATGAAGCACTGTTGTTCTTGGGGAAAGTTAATCCTGCTGTGGGTGAGACACCAGAAGAATCCTGTTCTTGTTTAGTGGCTTTGCTGATCCATATGCTCTTCCTTTGGTGGGCATTTGCAGGTGTTCTTGCAATGGAAGCATTGCACAGGCAAGTACTGCCATTTTTGTTGAGAAGGATGAAAGAAGATGTGCTACAGGATCTTCCACCCAAAATTATTCAAGACTATTACTGCATCCTCAGTCCTCTACAGGCAAGTTCCTTGCGCTGGTTTGCATTATGCTGAAATTAGTAAACAACAAACGAGCCTGTTGTAGATCTTCTCAGATCCTATACTTGTTCCAAATTGGAATTTTATTATGTTGTGTCCTGCCTGAAAAATATTGCAGGTGCTTGTGTCCAAGGTAACAACATTTTCATGATGAGAAGTTTAGTCATAACTTCTTGGACTGAAAACCCTTTGGTTTTTTTCTGGACTATTGAAATAGCTTTTGTCTTGTGCTGTAGTTTATATGTAGTGTATGGTCAATAATAATATAAATAAATGGAAGGGAATCAACAGTGAAGATAGTTAATGCTGCTCTGGTGTGGCGCAAAAGCTTCTGTCCCTCTGGATATGAATAGTTGACTAGAATACCCTTTTCTAAGCATTTTCCTTTGGGCTTATGTTAAGAATAAGATAGTTGTGGTTGTATATTCCCTTGCAAAGAGGAAATGCAGTGGCTTAATCCTGAAAATGGCAGTGTGTTGAGCATTTAGTAGTTTAAGTTGTTGCTGGATGATAGTTTGGGAAACAGCAGTACCTAAGAAATGAAACAGAAACCATGGCTGTCTAACACAGGATACTGACCTTCTGTCAACTATATTGTTGAGGTTAATGTGGGAGTCGGTAAATAGGTAAAGGACCCCTGGATGGTGAAGTCCAGTTAAAGGCGACTATGGGGTTGTGGCATTCAACTCGCTTCAGGCCAAGAGAGCTGGCGCTTGCCCACAGACAGCTTTGCAGGTCATGTGGCCAGCATGACTAAACGGTTTCTGGCGCAACAGGACACCATGACGAGTGCCAGAGCGCACAGAAACACCATTTACCTTCCCGCTGCAGCAGTACCTATTTATCTCCTTGCACTGGTGTGCTTTCAAACTGCTATGTTGGCAGGAGCTGGGACAGGGCAACGGGAGCTCACCCCGTCACACAGATTCGAACCGCCAACCTTCCGATCAGCAAGCCCAAGAGGCTTAGTGGTTTAGACCACAGTACCACCTTCTTTAAAAAGATAGCTACTGTTGAACACACCCCTTTGTGAGGTAATTTTGAAGTGAACAATAGTCTATTAAGCATAAATTTCTTCCTTTCTTAATAGGTTCAGCTTTATGAAGATTTTGCCAAGTCTCGTGCCAAATGTGATGTGGAAGAAACTGTTTCAGCAGTGTCACTGGTTGAGGAAACTGAGAAACCAAAACTTAAAGCCACGGGACATGTGTTTCAGGTTGAAATTTCATTTTGTTACATCTTCCTTACAAACATTTAATAAGAGTGGTAATTTTTATGTAACTGGTGATTGTTTGATTAAATACTGTAGTTCTATTGAACCAAAGCAGTGAGCTGCCTCTAAATTTCCAAAATAGATGTTAAGCTTGGTGATATATAAATGTAAAATTTATTAAATAATACATTATAACATGCAAATATAGTGTGGAGTATTCTTAGATTCACAGGAAGCAAAGAAATGATTTTTTTTTTAAATACAGGGTAAAGTAATTGCTCCAGGGACAAATTTGTCAATCATATTTTTTTCTGCCCTCCACAACTGATTATAATTAAACAATGAACATTAGTTAGCTGTAAGTATGGCATCTATCTCCAATCTTTGGCAAGATTTCAATGAGTAAGAGAAATATACCATCTTGTGCCTTATATATATTAAGTTGTTATGCATGTTTAATGGCTTCCTTCATGGGTTTTTTTTTTAAGGCATTGCAGTATTTAAGGAAACTCTGCAACCATCCAGCATTAGTTTTAACTGCTCATCATCCAGAGCACAAGAGGATTACAGAAAAACTTTCCATTGAGAATTCTTCCCTTCGAGACATCCAGCATGCACCTAAACTCTCTGCTTTAAAACAGGTGAGGAAAATCCTGGCTTCATATCTAGTTTTAGGAAAAGTGTTCTTCTTAAGCCTATTCGTTTTTTATATGTAACAAAGGGATGGGAAAGAAATTGTGGTATGAATTGTAAAATTCATAGAATTGTAGTTGGCAGGGACCCTGAGGGCCTTCTGGTCCAACCCCCTGGAATGCAGAAATCTCAACTAAATCATACATGGCAGGTGGCCACCCAACCTCTGCTTCAAGACCCTCAGCGGCAGGAGAGTCCACCACCTCTCATGGGAGTCTGCTCCACTGTCAAACAGCTCTTGCTGTCAGAAAGTTCTTCCTGATGTTACTTGAAGCCATTGCTTCAGGTCCTAGCTTCTGGAGCAACAGAAAACAAGCTTGCTCCATCCTCCATGTGACAGCCCTTTAGATATTTGAAGACGGCTATCATATCTCCTCTCAGTCTCCTCTTTACTAGGCTAGACATACCCAGTTCCCTTGACCCATTCCTCATAAGACTTGGTTTCCAGACCCTTAATCATCTTGGTCACCCTCCTCTGCACACGTTCCTGGTTGTTAATGTCCTCCTTAAATTGTGGTGCCCAGAGCTGGACACAGTGCTCCAGGTGTGTTCTGACCAAGGCTGGATAAAAGTGTTCAATATAGATCAGTTTATAAAAAACACATTAAGGAAATAGAAATCCTATCATCCTGAGCACATTTGCATGATTTCTGTTCTTGTTTTGTTGCAATCCTCTGGAATCAACGTCTTTTATGAAAAGCAGATTTGCCTCTTGCTTTGTCACTGGTGTCTCATTTCTACGTTTATGCCAAAATACTCACACTCTGTCATTAGTACGAAGTAGATTTCACCCATAACTACTTTAAAAAAGAGAAATAAATGGTGCTGCAGCTGATGTGCCCTAGCCATTCTCTAGCTTCTAATGCATGTACATGTGCACCTCCAGAGGCTCTAAGAATCAAATATTTTTAACTTTTTTGCAGCTTCATCGGTTTCATGTTTAGATATTATGAAACCTAGGAAGGCACCTCATCCATTGTTAGATTTGGCTGGTCCTGTATTTTCTTATCTCACTGGCAGCAGCTGTCCAGATTCTCTGGCAGCGATCTTTGCCATCACCTGCTACCTGACTCTTAATTCACAATGCCAGGGATTAAACATCGGAATTCTGCATGTGGAGCATGTGCTATCCTGTTTGAGCTACAATGACTCTGCCAATGGATGAAATCTATACAATCGTTTTGAATGGAGAATATATGCCTACTAAGTTCAATGACTAATGGGATACTTTTGTATTTGGTCTTTAAGCTGCTACTAGATTGTGGCTTGGGAAACGGAGGCTCCTCAGAAAGTGGCACAGAAGCCATAGTTGCACAACACAGGATCCTTATATTCTGTCAACTCAAGAGTATGCTGGATATCGTTGAACACGACCTTCTCAAGCCCCACTTGCCCGCTGTTACTTACCTGCGACTGGATGGCAGCATACCTGCTGGTCAGAGGCATTCCATTGTGTCAAGGTAAATCCAGTGTCAGCTATATTCTAACAGAGTAGCTCTTGCATGTAGAGCTCCCACAGTTGCTGAAAGGAATGAGATCTTATGGTTCACTTGCATCAACTTGGAATACATAACTCAAATTGCCCTGATGGCCTGCTTTTATGCTGGATGCAGAGGACTGCTCATCCTTGGTGCCCAGCATAAACATGAAAATGGCATTAAGATGAACTTATCAGCTACAGTGGGTACTTTCCCCTCTCTTACTTTTGCTTACCAGATGTTAACTTAGTGGACAGAAATTCTGTCTGGGTTCCTGATTGGAAGCCATGCGAGAGTTTGCCTTCCTCTTAGCATACTATTTTGCTTTGAACTCACATTTTGCACTCATTGCTCTCGAGTCACAGTGCGTTTTGTCACTTTGTCACTGGGCAGGGACTGTAACTCGGATAAGTAGAAATTGGCTGCTCACACGGTCCCATCGTGAGCTGATGGTGCTATCTACAGACCCAGGTTGGTGAAGGTATTCAGAAGTAGCTCATACCATTGACTTGTCTTAAGCTGGGTTTTCTCACCTCTTTCCCCCTCCCACCTCAAAAGTTAGGCTAGAAGTGCCCCGTCAGCAGATGGGCAGTTTCTAGTGAAGCCCTGATTTCTGTCCATGCAAGACTTAAAGTATCTGGAAGGTGCAAGCAATAAAGCTGTTAGTTTTAACGCAATCTAGCGTCAGTTTCTGACCTGTCTCTTTCCCTTTCTCTCCAGTCCCTCCATCCCACCAGCACTGTCTGCTCAGCCCTGCCATTGTGGGTTCAAGCTTTTTCTGCATGTGCTACCATGTAAATCTAAACTGGCTTTTTTCATTCACAGGTTTAATAATGATCCCTCCATAGATGTCCTCTTACTCACTACTCACGTTGGTGGACTGGGCCTTAATTTAACTGGAGCTGACACAGTGGTATTTGTTGAACATGACTGGAATCCAATGAAAGACCTCCAAGCAATGGACCGAGCACATCGTATTGGACAGGTAAAACATAAATTGCTGCCAGTTTGGGAGCAATTAAAACCATTTCAATAAATCCAAAATTGGTTTAAGCTTCCTAAACCAATGCCATAAATAGCCCCCATCATTCAGAGTTTGTGCTTTCAGTTTATAACCATTTTCTAAAATAATGGAGATGAGCTGAAAGCATTAGCATAGACTAGCAAAGAGATTCCAGGCAAAAAGTTTACTGCAGTATCCCCCCCCAAAAAAATGTTTCTTCACTTTTCACCCTGCCCAAAAATAGATATTTGCTATTTACCAGAGAAGGGATCTCATTAACACCCAAGATAAATCTTAGGAAGGAAAAATACTATCCTAGGAAGGAAAAATACTATTTATGTATACAATAATTTCTTGCAATTTATTCCATGCTCCTATAAAGGTCCTCATTGGGGACTGCCTCCTTTCTTTCCTCTCCGCCACTGAGCCAGGCTTGGATTCTCTTATGCTGTGAACATTTTTGTCTTGTTCAAAACCTGGATTTGAAAGTACAGTGTAAAAATTGCTTCCAGTGACGAAGGCCTCTATTACTTGCTTTATTTTCTCTTGTGGTGTATATCAAGTGTTTTCCTCCACATTTTCTTTTACCCTTTGGTAAAATTGAACGATTATTAACTGTCTCCTGCAGAAACGAGTTGTTAATGTTTATCGCCTGATTACAAGGGGAACCTTGGAAGAAAAAATAATGGGTCTGCAGAAGTTCAAAATGAATATTGCAAATACAGTGATTAGTCAAGAGAATACTAGTCTACAAAGCATGGGGACAGATCAGCTGCTTGACCTCTTCACACTCGACAAGGTAAAGAGTAGCTCACATATGATCTGAAAGCAAGCGACTAATGCTACCGTAGTTGTAATGCTTTGGATTAGTCAACAATGTTTGGTAAGATATGCAGTGGAATTATAGCCATTCTTAAGTCTTTCATTTCATAGAGGTGATGTGAAAAAGATAAGTACCCTCATGCTTCTGCTTGCTGTTGTGTTGTAATTTGCAGAGACTGCTTTAGGATTGTTGGATCTTTTAAGTACTGGTTTATGTATTTGCAGATGCTTTCTGTCTCTTAAAATACATAGATTTCAATGTGCTTCTCTTTCTCTTTTTCTTCCACTTCACCTTCCAAATGCCTTCAAGGATGGAAAAAATGAAAAATCAGATGCTGCCTCTTCTGCTTCTGGAAAAACAACTATGAAGTCCGTTCTTGAGAATCTTGGAGACCTGTGGGATCAAGAACAGTATGACTCCGAATATAGTCTTGAAAAATTTATGCATTCACTCAAATGACCATTATAATACAGTGGCTGCTAGTTGACATTTTCAGCTGATATTCAGCAATTCTTAAAGCATTTATAGTGGACTTCAAGCATAACATGTAAATATACTTGTGGAAAAATTATGAGAAAGGGCTGGCATTTTGAATAGAGCCACCTTTGTCACTTTGGGATAGTTAAAGTCTTAAATACTTGCATTATACAAAACCTCTAAATGTACACTTACTATAAGGTAGTTCTGAATTTCCAGAATAGCTACAGATTCTTATTTGATAGAAAAATAAAACAGGTCTTAACAGGTTTTGCACATGTTGATAAGTGTTACTTCTCTTTTTGAAATATGCCTGTTGCTCCCTCTTCCCTCAAGCTGCAGTAATTTGTACAGAGTGTTTCAGTATTTAACTAGTTTGTTCTTATAAACCTCACTTTAGCTAACTTTCATAGCATACTTTAAGAATCTTTAGTCTAACAAGTTAGAATGAGGTTTAGATCTCTTCAGGATACATTGATAGAATAATGGCGAAGCCTATCACTCTGGAAGAATATTAGGGAATTAAATGAAACTTCCAAGTATTAAAGTAGTTCCCAACTTTATATTTAAGTATGTGGTGCTCTTCAGTCTTCTGACGTTTTGAGAGCAGTTGACTTTTTCATAGGAATTACAGGTAATGGCTTATTTTAGGCCATTTCCGCATCCTGTTTAGAGGGTGCCATTTTTAAAGTTTGTTTGTGTACATATCTATATGTATATATGTGTGGCTAGAACATAGCCCAGTTAAGAAAGCAATTGTATGAAGTAGACATCAATCCTATTTTTTTTTAACCAAAAGAGCAAATATATAAACAGAGTTTTTCTAGCAGTAGATCTTATAAAATTGAGGTTCCATGCTGGAAAGACTCTCTAATGCATGAACCTCTTAAGTGAAAGAGAGAATTAGCTTTGAGATCCAGAGAGGTAGTCTATTTAGAAATGCCTTCATGGCATCAGAGGGAAAGAAGTATTTACAAGCTGAAATCATGTAACAAATTTTAGGAAGCTTTAATAACAGAGTAAGAATAACAATAGTTGTACATTTTTTTTAAAAAAGTGTCTTCTAAAAGGGAGTCAGTAGTGACATATGTCTGTGCATAGATGTGCATGTCTGTACCAAACGTGGACACGGTTTTCTAAATATATTAAAGGCAAAGCTACATAAGCCTGTCAGAATGCATACATGAAATATATGTTTAGTTGTCATATCTAGGGTTGGCACTTGCTGTGCAATTCAGCATCAGAGCTTGAATAGCCATGAGATTTCAGCAACATAGATGGTTTTAAATGTTGACTTACAGAGCAAGGTCATTTTGCAGCACTTGCATATGAATGGACGTGTGTCAGATTTCAGTAGATATATGAACTGCCATACTGTAACATTAAACTAGCATTCCGTAAAAAAAAAAAAAATTAAAAAGCCAAACTGGCATTAATCATCCCGTTATATATCTCATGTAGTTCTTTCTGTATATTTGGTCATAAACCTGACATCTGCATGGAAAAAATAAAATAAAATTGGCATTTCTCTGGATGAATGTTTTGTGGGGGAAATGCAGCTGGTTTCCTGGCGCTGAACACTTACAAGATGGTGTGATCTGGATTTTCTATTAATTGGCTGAGGAAAATCACACTATGACACAGATCTATCCACTGCTATTTCAGCAGAGGATTTTAATGACTGATCTTAGTATCCATCCTGTTCGTCCTCGCAGGCTAATTCAGCTTCTTATGAAAATGCATGATGAAGAAATTGGGCAGCATAAAGCATGCATATAGTAGTTATCAGTTGTACTTTGAGATAAATGTCTGGCTTCTACTAGAATATGTGTGCACACATTTAGGTCCGCTCTTTATATCTAGGTTTTATTAAGACTGCACTTTTTAGGTCAATACAAATTATCTTCCTTCACCTGCCTGAAACGTTGTCAAACACCATCTCTCCCACCCCCATCCCCCTGTCTCACACACATGCTGCTACTACCCTCTTTTGCCACCTTTCAGCAAGAACTTATCCTCTGCAGTGTATTTAGAAATGATGGGCCTATTTGGTTATGCTCCCTGTCACCATCCTTTATAGTTGCTGGCAGCCATTGTAGGTAGCCCTGGCTATTTATAGAATCAATAAACACTGTCTGCATTTTTTGATGTTAACTAGGTAGCTTGTGTTGGTTTCTGGTCGTAAATTGTAAGCGAGCTGTGCTTCTTGTTATGTGTACAGATCATCAATGTTCAATGGGAGGTCACTTCTCTGCAAAGCGATGTGTGAGCTCTTCCCATATTTGGAATACATCATGGCGGTTTGTAGAGGGGCTAACTCAATTCCAGTAGTTAAATGCGTTCAGAACAAGGAAATGAGTTTACTACTGTGTTCATGCTGCTGTGTGCTGTCCCTCTGGCCCAAGCAGTCAAATGCACAACCACCAGCTTTAGGTGTGTGTGCTTTTAATTTGGAAGCATAAGCAACTTCGTAGGAAAATATACAAGTGGTGCATAAGTGGACGCAAGCGGGCAGGCAGTCTCCTCAAGCAGAAGCAGGTCCTCAAAAAGCATCTTGAGCTATTCCTCCATTTTCAGCTAACTCCAGCTTCACACACTTGACTTCTCTTCTTCTGTTGTCTTCCAGACTACCTACTCTGCTTTCTTTGTTTTCTCTTTCCTGCATACACAATTCACATCAAAATCTGATTCATTTAAAAACTCAGAAAGATCCCAAACTGCCAAGAACCCAATTCCTCCTAGATGCTGAGTAATTGCCCATGATGACTTATTGATGTTCAGTTTATCAGCAATTTACCTAACAAAAGAATAGTCAGCCAAAAACCATTAAGCCCTAAAATGAACATCTAAACTCTGGATTATACCTGTGATCTCAAAAAAGTTTCCATACATACATTGTAAAATGAGCTCTGCTAAAAATCAGTGTGAATATTGGGAGGGAGCTGAAAAGGTTGGTGTGTGTTTATTTTAGGGCTGCATTGGTATTGTATGGAAGATTAGACTCCTTTTTAGGACGATGTTTTTAGATGTCACTTTCTGCATTGTAAGGTTACAGGTAAGGATTACATTGTAAGGATTACATAGTAAATTGTTCCCATGTGTGTCTGTTAGGAAGTAAATCTCATTGAACTCAGTCGGACTTACTCAAGTAAGGATGTATAAAACCACACTCTTAATGTGGTGAATGGGTAGAGATGTTTAGGGGCATATAGTCCCCTGGAAGCTACAAAATATGGGTAGGAAGCATTATGGAAGCTGCTATAATGTGGGGCGAAGAAAATAGCACATTGGCACTCACGGCAGCAGCTACCTTGGCCTTAATTCAAGAAGCGAAAGTGGGATTAAATGCTGGAATAAGGAAACCATAAGGTTAGAAAGCAGAGGCACCCCACTCATAAAATAAAATAGGGTATAGCTGTCGTCTACCTATAAAATGCCTCCAGCAGCCCTAAGCAACATTGGCTTATCAGTTCATCACCTTTATTACAGTTTACTAGTCAATTGGGTGGTTTGTTAAACCAAACACAGTAAAATACGTACATTATCAGCATTTAGCTTTGAGTATTTGCAGCAGGCATAGGCAAACTCGGCCCTCCAGATGTTTTGGGACTACAACTCCCATCATCCCTGACCACTGTTCCTGTTAGCTAGGGATCATGGGAGTTGTAGTCCCAAAACATCTGGAGGGCCGAGTTTGCCTATGCCTGATTTACATCATAAACTACCTGATGATACCTTAAATATATGTGCTCTGAGAGAAAATGTCATTAAATAGTAGGCTACTTCCAAAAGGTGTACCAAACTGCCTTTGTAAAATCCACCGTTACTATTTATACATTACACTTATTTTAGTACACTGGTTGTCATTGGCATTGCTGTGCTTCAATTACAACACCTACGGGAGTGAGGTAAATATTAATGATGGCTATTGTTTAAGCTCTAGTTCTAGCAAAGTTCTGCATCAACCTCCTTTAAAATGCCATGAGACCTTAAACCTGGCAATTTTATTTCTATAGTAACCCAGTGAGTCACTTTGCAGTGGCTTTAGGTTGTCCACATTGTGATTTACAGGCATGGGTTTCCTATTTGAATGGCCAAAAGGTGGTGCTGAGGGTACTGTAGCTCTATGACATTAAATTTCTATAGAGTTCCATCTTATCCCACCACTGTTTAATTCCTACATGAAATTGTTGAGTGAACTCATCAAGTCATCTTGTTCAAATGAGGCAGTAGAAATGCCAAATCAGTGTTTGGGCTCAGTAAGAGACTGAAGAACTATCAACAAACCGAAATTCAGACCTGCAGATATAGGGCGGTATACAAATTTAATAACGGCAGCAGCAACCACAGCCGCTGAATTCATTTCATTTGTTTACTACTACAGGCCAACATGGCTGCTTTAGAGGCAAATAAAATGTTTTCTTCCCCTTTAGCGGGTGACTGCTCAAGTCTTCCTGCAAAACTAGTATCCCTGGTGGAGGTCTTTTGAAGGTGCTAAATGACATATGCTGTGATCATCTTGGCCTCAGTTTTTCATCAGCCCAGAGGAGCTTGTTTATAGCCTCAGTTTTCCTCCATGGCAAAGTCTCTTAATTAATGCCCCGTGATGATTAGGCCTTGTACATGCAACCTACTAAGCACCATGCAAAGGAGGAATCCTTCCCTACCTTCTCTTTTTTTCTCCTTGGTCTTGATTTGTTTTACACAGCTGCCTGTTGGTGCAAGTCCAGCAGCAGCTTTGCAGGTTAGGTTGTAGAAACTCTTGGAGGAAAAGGAAGCAGATTACCTGCCAGCATTCTAGGGCCGAAGTCGACTGCTTTTACGTGATCTTACAGGCAAATGCCATCGCTCAATGGCAGTACGCATGCAGAATGTCCCAGGTTCAAATCCCCAGGTAGGGCTAGAAATGCCCTCTATCTGAAATTCTGGAGAGCTGCTGCCGGTGACAACAGTACTGGGCCAGATGGACAAAGTTTCTGGCTTCATATAAATCTGTTTCTGTGTTCTAATTGGGGGGGGGGGGGGAGGCAAGAAGTTTGAAACCAGGAAAATCATCTTGTAATGCAAGGAGGGCACGCAAATCATTTTGAAGGCCTCTCATTTTTTAACTTGAGGGAACCCTTTATAACCTTGACTAGAAATAAGCATTGTTAGAATCTTAGCTTAAACCATTCTGTTAATTCTGGGCTGCATCAATAGGAGTATAGCATATAGATCCGGGGTCCCCGGGGCCCCCGGATCTATATGCTATACTCCTATTGATGCAGGAGTATAGCATATAAGGCCCGGGGGCCGGATGCGGCCCAATCGCCTTCTAAATCTGGCCCGCAGACAGTCCGGGAATCAGCATGTCTGGGTTATTTGTGGGGTCTGCCTGGTGTTTTTATATGAGTAGAATGTGTCCTTTTATTTAAAATGCATCTCTGGCTTATTTGTGGGGCATAGGAATTCGTTCATATTATTTTTCAAAATATAGTCCGGCCCCCCACAAGGTCTGAGGGACAGTGGACCGGCCCCCTGCTGAAAAAGTTTGCTGACCCCTGATATAGATCAAGGGAAGTAATAGTACCACTGTATTCTTCTCTGGTCAGACCTCACCTGGAGTACTGTGTCCAGTTCTGGGCACCACAGTTCAAGAAGGATCCTGAGAAGCTGGAACGTGTCCGGAGGAGGGCAACCAAAATGGTCAAAGGCCTGGAAACAATGCCTTATGAGGAACGGCCTAGGGAGCTGGGTATGTTTAGCCTGGAGAAGAGAAGGTTAAGGGGTGATATGATAGCCATGTTCAAATATATTAAAGGATGCCATATAGAGGAGGGAGAAAGGTTGTTTTCTGCTGCGCCAGAGAAGCGGACACGGAGCAATGGATTCAAACTACAAGAAAGAAGATTCCACCTAAACATTAGGAAGAACTTCCTGACAGTAAGAGCTGTTCGACAGTGGAATTTGCTGCCAAGGAGTGTGGTGGAGTCTCCTTCTTTGGAGGTCTTTAAGCAGAGGCTTGACAGCCATCTGTCAGAAATGCTTTGATGGTGTTTCCTGCTTGGCAGGGGGTTGGACTGGATGTCCCTTGTGGTCTCTTCCAACTCTATGATTCTATTATTCTAACTGCTTCCCCTGTCCACACTAATATTGTGCTGTGGGCATTGCTAAACATGGGCAGTATGGGCTTTCTACTGTACTTAAAAGGACCTTTAGAATTGTTGCTGAATAACGAATAATCTGATCGGTGAGAGAAGTGGAGAGATGATTCAGCAAACTTGCAGACAGAACATTAGCTGCTTCAAAGATGTGAAGGGACATCATGACTCAGGAGGGTCAAGGTGAGTGGGTTGTCACGGTAACAATGCCCCGTCCTCCTCTGTGATCTCTAGCTGCAGGTTTAAATTAATTTATGCCCCAAGCAAGTATTAGTTGGTGGTTGCCTGTCTAGCTGCTACAGGTAGATGAAGTTAGGCCCTCTGCACCACTTCTCAGTTCAAGGAAAGGAGGAACAAAACTGGTATTTCTCCCCCATGGCTCTTTTTGATAGGCTTGTGCAGGCCTTAGAGGTTTTCACACCGGCGTGAGCAAGAGTTGCCAGCTGCAGGTATTCTAATCCGCCTGCAGGACTGGCAATGTACAAGTCTACCCTAACAGCACAGGTGGGAAGATGTTTTTTACATCTTACCTGGCAGGTATTTTGATGAGCTTAAAGAGATTTTCCATTTCAATTACTTCTCAGCAGCAGTGCCAGATAGGAACAGTATTGGCATGAGAGAGACAGAAGGGGAGCTTATCACTGGAGAGTTGTGCTGAAACTGCTCAGCCACTAATTAAGTTTACAAAAGCTGTTTGAATTCACTGGAATGCAGCTGGAGGCAACCTGAAGCCACCAGGCAGGCAAGGGTGCTTTTCCTGGCACCAGAGTGTTGAGATCGGAAATTAGTTGAGGCAGCAGCTGATGCCTTTGGGATAAAGCTTAGCAGTGTTCAGTAGCCATCTGAAAGCTTGGGCAGGAGAAAGAAAGATGGGCTGACTAAACAGAGGCAATAAGATTGTATGTAATCAATTTGAACTGAAGTTTGGAGGACGAAATATCAGGGAACTTGAGCCCCTGTATCAGTATCAAACTTTATTTGCTCACAGAACAGTGTAAGATAAAACATATGGATAAACTGAACACATAAGACCACATAAGACTTAAAACAGGTAAGGAATCATAGCAGCACAGAATCTAGCAACTGAGTATGTAACATCTGGGTTTTCACCTTGAAGTAGCAGGGAGGTATAAAGTTATTCTGTGTAACCTGGGGATTTGCGTAATATAGGCAAGAGGAACCTAGCTTGTATATCTGTATGGTTTTGGCAGTGAAAAAAGACACGCCACATGGGCATTTCCTCTCGTACAGTGTCTTCCTAAAGCGGCTTTCCTGGATAGCTGAAGGGAGTGCCTGGCAGCGGGCCAGAGTAGAAGCCCTTTGCTGTTTTGGAATTTCAGGGTTCGTCATATATGGCATCTGGGAGGTGAGGTGTCTTCTGGTTTCACCGATTAAAAATCTCAGGGACCTGGCTAGATCTGCTTGGCATTCAGTATCTTCCACACACTGTTTGACGTTGTTTTTGTTTTTGGCTTGTTCATATCCCATGTTGAGTAGGATCTGCGGGATGAAGCCTAGAGTTGTTCTGTTTAGCACTGCATGTTTCCATGTCGTTTGGAAACCATCCTTGAAAGTAAAGGGAGCAGGGCCATACGGGAGGAAGGATCGTCTCGGCCAGTAATTTAGTGTGGTGAACCGTATTCCAGCCTCAATTCTTACAAATCCAGTTTCAAGCATTGGAGATGTGTTTAGGCACTTGCAGGGCTGATCTTAAGAATTTAGATTGTACCAGTTCTAATGGTACCTGAGCATTGCGTTTACAGCTTCTCTGGGCATTCCCTGCAACATAACCCCCTTGGGCTTTTCTACCTCCCAAAGAGTGAAGGGCATAGCTGCCAAGTTTTCCCTTTTCTCGCGAGGAAGCCTATTCAGCATAAGGGAAAATCCCTTAAAAAAAGGGATAACTTGGCAGCTATGGTGAAGGGTTATACCCAAATATATGAAGCAGGTGACCTGCTCAGTCTTATGGCCATCAATGTACCTGCCATGAACAAGGTTTGGGCTTTTTGGCAAAGACCATTATTTTGGTTTTCTGATCATTTAGTTCTCGTTTGCTCTCCTTGCAGTATGCTGCCAGTGTTTCCGTGGCTCTTTCGAGGGCTAGAGGAGTTCTTGAGAGGATTGCTGCGTCATCTGTGTCAAGCAGAACAGGGATATGCTTCCCTGCTAGTTTTGGAGGGCGGAGGTTCATATTGTGGAAGAGGGGTACCATACCATTCATACAGAGCCACTTGTACACCAAAGTCAAGGCCCGGCATAAGCTTAACTTGCTCATTTAATAGGCAGCGGTTATTCTGTCCCTCAGGAAGACACGGGTCCTCAAAGTGCAGGTTCTGTCATGGATTCTGGGAGTCAACTACACCGCCTGCAGTCGCCTTAGGTGGAAGAGCGGGAACAGCTGGAAGCAGGGCAATGCTTGCTGCCCTCAGCCGCTGCCTCAGACGAGCAGAGCCACTGCTGCCGCCACCTGCTCCTCGCCAGCCTCCTTCCCCGCATGCCTTCAGTGCGCAAGGGCTTCTCCGAGTCACTTCCTGTTACCTCAGGTAGCGGCGGCGGCAGCAGGGGAGAGGAGGAGGAGTTGGTGGGTGGAGGGGAGGGTGGCAGCAGCAAGAGGTGCCATTTTCTGTTGTGTCTTGAGCAGCAAAATGCATTGGGCCAGCCCAGGACTTCAGAATCTCCTAAGGTATGTAGTCTGCAATACAAAATGTTCAGTATTTCAGGCAGCCATGCTGTCTCTCAAGGTATGCCGTTCGACTTTGCTGTTTTAGTGGTGGATTTGTTAGCAGGTGTTCTGTTTGTGCTTCATTTATACTTTTTGTGCTGCTGCTGCAAATCACCCCAAGGCTTCAATGAGCTGAATATTGGGATAAAAACGTGAATAAATTAATGGCTCGCAAGCAGGTTTCATACATAAGCTAAATATACAGCGATAATGATCTGGACATAGCATAAAAGCCAATGGTTTGTGCTTATTCTAACTACAAATTAGCCTAGAAAAATTGAGTGCTCTTTGAAGCAACTAAGTTAACTATCTTCTAGAACCAGGACGATTTTAATGGGATCATAAAACACCTGGCCTTAGTAATTCTGCCAGGCATGCAGTTTCTTCTCTGTGTTGCACAACTGCAGACCTGGTGAGGCTGATGTTGAGGAAAACACAAACATCCATGATGACACACATTGACATTCTCAGGAGCTTCTCAGGAGTGTCAATCCACAGTGTCATCTAACACAGCAAAACCCTTCGTTAGCTTTAGTTCCCTGGATATTTCTTTCACAACATTTATATACAGCTTGATTGTAATAAAACCACAAAGCAGTTTAAGATGCTTTCTTTCTTTCTTTCTTTCTTTCTTTCTTTCTTTCTTTCTTTCTTTCTTTCTTTCTTTCTTTCTTTCTTTCTTTCTTTCTTTCTTTCTTTCCCAAACTGATGGAGAGTGAAGGGCAGCCTTTGCATGTCGGGAGAGCAGTTTCACCCTGACTAGCCATGGAGCAGGACCCATTAAGGCCCTGCCAACATCAACCACTTCCCAACTGCCTGCCCTTTTGCTATCAACCCACCCAGGGGGGGAGGGGAACCCTATCAGCTTCCTCCTTCCTAGCTTCAGTTTTGCCATTGTAGAACTCAGCAGGAGGATGGGGACAAAATTGGAGTGCCGTAAGTTGGTACTGCTGCCTATGGCTCCCTGTCTTCTGCAACACCTGCCCCATTGGGCACCAGCCACCTTTGTTTATCAGGATACCCAGGTGAGCTCTGTTGTTGTCATAGTGGTGGTTTCTCTCTGTATAGCATCACTTGCTGTGGACTTAATATTTTCTATGAATTTCTACCATTTTTGTTCAGAAAAATAGAGGTACAAAGTGGAATTTTGCAACCTTATGGTTTACATTGTTTTGGGCGTTAATGCTGTTTTTATTGATCCCAGTTTCCTCTCAAAATGTAATTTTATAGTATTTATATCTGCCGCTGCATATGGTGCAGTTCATTATAAAACCATTCTGAGGGTACCAGAAAGCAGAGTAAAATGAAACATTGCAAGTTCTCCTTTATAATTTCATAGAAACTAAAGAATCGGTAGAAGTGTGTGAATTACAACAACCTGTTTTTTAAAGAAGACAAAGGCATGAGTGTTCAACCAACACTGTAGAAGCACGTAGCATGTGCAAAGTTAGAACATACTAAATAAACAAATTAAGCTTATATATTTCAAGCTTACAAGTTATATGTTAATATCACTATAGAAGCAAATAAAATTTACAGAAAGATTCTACCTTTATTATTTCATAAGAACACCAAACTGAATATTTACAGGAGCACATCAATGTCAGTTTCACAGCTAGCAAATTATAAATGCCCCATTGGCGGTGTGGTCTAAACCACAGAGCCTAGGGCTTGCCGATCGGAAGGTCGGCAGTTCGAATCCCTGCGACGGGGTGAGCTCCCGTTGTTTGGTCCCTGCTCCTGCCAACCTAGCAGTTCGAAAGCACGTCAAAGTGCAAGTAGATAAATAGGTACCACTCCGGCGGGAAGGTAAACAGCGTTTCCGTGCGCTGCTCTGGTTCGCCAGAAGCGGCTTAGTCATGCTGGTCACATAACCCAGAAGCTGTCTGTGGACAAACGCTGTCTCCCTCGGCTTATAGAGAGAGATGAGCGCCACAACCCCAGAGTCGTCCGTGACTGGACCTAATGGTCAGGGGTACCTTTACCTTTAAGACAGCTATCGGCATTGAGTATATTTTTATGACCGTGAAATGCTTGTACATATTTCCTGCATGAACTTTCAGGCTGTTCTTTAGAGCATTATTTGAGAATTCACTGTCTGTTGCATTCCAGTAACCAAGTATTCATTCATATATGAGTCTATAGACTATATAGACTATAAGTCTATATCCTTGACATATGGCTGTAAGTAGAGCAAGCTGTTATGTTTAGTATTTGCAGGAGGAGGAAATCCCTCACTGGTACAAAGCCAGGAGCAGAGTGGTGCGGATCTTCCCCCAAAGCGAAAAACAACCTCAGAAGAAGGGATTTCCCTCTTGACCCAGGCAGGGAAGGAATGGCTTGAGTTTTCCTTTTGCAACAGATACAGTCCTGTTCACTCACAGCCCTTCCGTCACATGGATTAAAAAAGCACATTAAATTCAAAAAGACACATTTGATTGCCGTGTAGTTTGGCCCTCAGACTTTTGTCACCCCTACCCCCAACCCTCCCTAAAGATTCCCAAAAGCTGGTTGGTTTATTGCACTAGAGTGTTCTCATGGGGCTCTTCCCCCCCCCAACTGCTGGAGAGCATTAGTCAGCTTTTATGCACACTTGCTGTCCTGTTGCTGACAAAGCAGGGTGTACAGTGCCTGCCTGCTTTTCCACTTCCCCCTGGCAAGTTGCCACGCAAGCTGTTAAGAGATCTTGGACTGTTCTAGAAAGAGCTTGGCTGAATCTTGGCATTCATGTCACAATCCAAATTTACAGGCAGCCTAAGAGGCTGCTTTAGATGTGGTAACGGAGACATACAGTGTGTGTGTGTGTGTGTGTGTGTGTGTGTGTGTGTGTCTATTACTGCTACAGCTAAAGCAGGATTCGGAAGCAGGCTAAAGCAAGGAGAGACGCTAAAACTTGCTGCACTTGGCACTGCAACATTCTAATCTCTCTGATGGTCAACTTTGCAATATAAATTTAGCAGTGATGGAGTAAGATATACCTTTTTGTGGATGCGGGGGGCGGGGGTAGAATACATTTCCTTTCCTTCATAGAGACATATGCAAGCTCTAGACTCCCCTGGATCAGGATTGCTACTAATTAATTTACAAGAAGCAATCTGGTGTCAGGGGTGGAGTAGGGGACCCTGAGATCCTCCAGGTTGTTGTTGGACACCAAGTCCCATCAGCTTCCATCCACCTGGCCAACAGCCATGGATGATGGGAACTGTAGCCCAGCAGCATTTATAGGGCCACATGTTCCCTACCTGTATTCTAAACGACATGTGGAATGGCTCCAAAAGGAGTGATGGGATGACAAAGCAACTTGACATTAATGTGAACGTAAAGCGATGTAAACAAGTGCAAGGAATCCCAGCTTTCAAAAGTGGCTGTGAGCAGAGCCACTTTGGGATCAGTGAGCGGGAGCACACAGAGTGTGCTGTTGAAGTTGGTGTGGGGAGTGGGGGGGGGGGGACAAATTTCAGCTAGATTATGAAATCCAGCACGCAGCTCTGGCCGTCTTGACTCAAAAGGAGCATGTTACAGCTGGGAAATTACACAGAAAAGGGCAGTTGCAATCTACAATTATCAAAGGTTGGTGGATCTTTTGTACAATGCAAGGCTAAAGAGCTGGGCTTTGTGAATTTATAAAATCATAAGCTGCAGTGAGAGAAGATTGCATCCTCTTGCCAGAACTTGGGTTTATCCACTGAAGGCAGCTGATAGCAGGTTCAGGACAGATAAGAAATAATCATACATTACACAAAGCAACTGAAACAATGAGATTCTCTAACTCAAGATGTGGCCACAAAATTAGGTAGCCCCAATTAAAAGAGGAGAGTAGCACCAATTAAAAGAGAAGTGAACCTGAAGCAGGTTTGAGATGTATGTACTAACCGGTGCTCCCAACTTCTTGTTCTTTACTTGCAAAAGTAGATACATGGCTCTGCCATTTTACTGGGGAAATGGTGCTGTGTGATACATTGCGGGTGGGAGGGGTAGGCCTCACCCAAGTGGTACATGCCCAATCAAATCAGTGGTGGTGCTTTGAAGTAAAGCTAAAACACATCACCAGAACCTACTGTGAATCGTCCGCATCATATATCGTTCGGCTCTTAGGAAGCACCGATTGATAAAAGAACTTTCAGTTAGTTATTGCTTCTATGAAGACATTTGCTGGGTCATTAATTTGCATTCACATATTCTCCTTCAGAGTGTAATTGAGGTTGACCTGTGTTGCTTGCTTAAAAAAGGATTGAGACATCCATTTCGTCATGAGAGATAAAGCACAGTTCCATGCTTTAAAAAAAGAAGCAGCAGACTGCCAATTATGAGCCAACTTTTCCCAGCAACCACCTTACCACCATCCAGGATTCTAGGTGTGCTTGCTACGTGTCAAAAAAGCAGCTGAGGAGAAGGGTGAGAAGGCGCAGAGGACCAGCAACAGGCAGGGGAAGCAGCCTCCTCCCAGCCACTACTTAAAATTTTAGGCGTCTTCCATGCCACTTCACAGCTGTGTTAGCTTAACAAATAAGTCTCACCTAATGCCTACCCCCCTCCCTCATGTGAGAGCAGCTGATGAATGCTTCTGGTTCAGGAGGGTTTCCATGTGAAAGTTCACAACATGTAGGCAAACTTCCCACATGAATCCAAAGCATGATGAAAGTCCTCAATGCACATTACTGCTATCCCAGCCGCCAGTGAACCCAATGTGTTTTGACCATGCACAATTTGGGCTTTAGGCATGAACCCCAAAACATAACCCCTGCATAGGCTTTGGCTTACTATGTAGGAAAAAATGGCATAATGGCTTTAGCAGGATTAAAGAAGTGGCTACCAAGTGTTACATGTACCAAGGGCAAGTTACCATTTCGTAAACGATTGCTTGCATCCCCCTTTTTCATAAGACTTCTATTAAACTAATTGAACAAACAAAATGACTTTCTTTAGGTGTATGTGTATATAACTGATTAACCTGCAACATGGACATTTTGTTTCAAGTAGACAATCAGCTAACAGAACGAGGGGGCAAGAGAATGTGCATGCTTGTTGTTAAAGCGTAAAATGTGTAGGAAGGGTTTCCCCCATGGCTTTCTGTTAAAAGTGCAAAGGATGACAAGTGTCAGTACTTCATACAACTAGATTTAATAAGTTATTACAGAAAAAAAATTTGTCCAAACTACAAAGTTGAAGCAGTTGTAAGCAATAGCAGCATTGAGCTCCATGTTTAGTCACAGTACTGCAGTTCCATACAAAGCATTAGTCCAAGCCAAAAAAAGGTAAAAGCCTTTTAGGGTTACTAGCAAAACCAGTCTAAGAGAACATGTAGTAAAAGATATGGTACATTTAAAATTAGTTAGTTGAAAAAACAAGTACAGAGATTTTAGCTGTGAACACTCTAAAAGTTATGTCCATTATTTTGACAGCAAAATTACAAATACCTAATACTTTATACCCAAACAGAGCTACATCCAGAAAAAAAATAGCAGAAATGATTATCCCGTATTAGCACCCTGGATTTCTATTTGTTGCTAAACGTTATTATTAGGTAAATTTAAAATGTGCAGAATGACATAACAAGCTCCTGATCTGCTACCCTTTCGGGGTATAGAGCAAACCATCAGCATGAATATAAAATACTCTGTGGTAAGACAGAAACACTACAACAGCAGAGATTGAGAAGAAAGGTTTTCTGGTTAAAAAAAAGGTTAAGCTGACATTATACAAACTGGTGTAAAAAGCAACTACATACAAGCCAGGTTTAACAAAAGACTTTTTTATTATTTGTTTTACAAATCTGTGACTAATCTTTCACTCATATCTTGCAAATAGAGATGTCACAATACTGAAATATTAACATGGGGGATTCCCCCCAGTAAAGCACTATACTTTTTGTACTATTCTAACAAAGATCATGAAATTAGCAAAGTTTATTTGCTAACTGCATATTTGTAATACAATTGTCTTTTAGCCCCTGCCTTCCTAAAAGGCAAGTGTGTAGGCAGAATCTAAGCACACACTTTGTACCACTTTGCAGGAAATTTCGCCTCCACTTCTATTTTACTTGCGCAATTTGTGTACATTCCAACCAGTAGTAGTATCTAATTAGAGTCTAAATTTTACTCACTATTTTATTCCCCCCTATACATTTCTTACAAGAAGGACACAATGGGCCAACTCTAGACATTTCTACAAGAGATCAATAAATTACCCCCCTTAGGTAGAAGCCAGCGTGAGAATAGATCTAGTCTGGCAACTGATCTATCTAGGGATGGCCATTGGATGTTCTGTTTATATAACACCAGTTTGGTTTGCAGGATCAGAAGGGGTGGATAATAGTACCTCTAGCATCAGCACAAAAAATCTGCCAGGATAACAGCAAAAAGGTAAGGATTAGATAGGCAAAGGGTGGTGGTGATGAACTACATAAAGTGAAGCAGTGTTTTGATAGCAGCAACAGACGTTGCACCTGTGATACTTATTTTTAAAAAGGGCCAACACAAAGGGATAAATATACAAGCAGCTCAAAAAAGTGCTCAGATATATAGTAATAACGGTTGCTACACATGCATTACTTAGCACTAACTATGTCATAAATTACACTGTATGGTAATTGCACTGTAACATTATGCAGATACTATACAACTTCCTCCATTTGTTCTGGGATGCCACTTTAAGAAGTGCATGAATAATGCAGCATGAGGGGCGAGTGGAATAAATAAGATAATGGCAGATCACACTGAAGCATGTTGGGAGAGATTTAAAATAACAGTCCAAAAGAGACCGTAAAGAGTATTGGCGGGGGGGGGGGGAATTGACCGAGCATTAATGCTGTGTAGTCTCCATTTATTTATTTCCGGCACTTGCAGGAATGCTGACTGGGCCTATGCTAATGGGGGGAGGGAGCAAATTTGCATTACACTAAACAGCCTGTTATTTTTGTAGATTGGAGTTAATTACAACAGCAATAGTGTTTTATCAGCATTGGTGTTGTATAAATCTAGACAGCGAACTGGTACTGTGACATCCCTAATATCTTCCTAAATCATTCTGACAAAGGGAAAAAAGGCTTCTCAAAAATATCACATCATTTTCCTGCTTCATTCTGTAATTTTATTGCCCAATTATTCATTACAGTTTTTCAATCATTTTACATATCCAACCATTTCCACACCATTGTAAACCACAACAGCGAGTTAATACATAAAGCTTTGCATTTCAAAAAACTAGACACTTTTAGTAACAATATTACAAAGGTTTTTTTAGCTTCAAAAATAACTGAAAATGAAAAAAATAAACTTTTAAAGAATTAGCATCATAAAATTAATTTATTCCAAGTAAAAATACAAAATAATAATGACATTGACCAGATATGAAAGTCTCTCCCAGAAACAACTATATTAATGGTTGAGAAAGCACTCCTTAAAGAAAATCTGAAATAAAAATGAAAAATATGTCAATGTTTAAATTTCTCTTAGCAAAAAATCTTTCTAAAAATAACAATGAAAATTTGTCTCAGTACAAAGGCTACATTACTATTGAAAAAATACCAGCATGAAGAAAAGGTACATATTTGACAGTAGAAAAATGATCTTAGTGAATCACAATGTCTAAAGTTTGCAATGAAAATAAATCTGCAATAAAGATTTATGCCTTTTTTCTTTTCTTTTTTCTTTTTTTATACAAACAGTACAAACAGTATTGCACATAACAACAAATAGTCGAGGTTAAGTTGCCTTCAAAAAAAATCGACTAGTTCAAGTCTCACATCAAGAGAAGGCCACAAGAGGACCTGTTGTACCCAGGGACTTCTTAGTCAAGTTGCAGTTCAGAACACCTTATTTTAAAAAATAACTTCTTTTCTTGAAGGACCCTCTCATAATAATATAACATATTAACAACTTAGGGGGCACATTCATTTACAAAACAAAAAGGGACCATGTTATAATTTAATAAACTAAAAAAGTATCTTTAAAAAAATACAAACAGAAGAACTCTCACAATTCTGGTCAGTCGTGCATAATTGCTTGATTATAAATATACAAATTAAGGGAAAAAATATTTTTTCACCTTCTATTCACAACTTCCAGCACCAAATGCAGTTTGTTTTACACCTTTCGTTGCTGTGTTTTTGATTTCATGTTATTACTTATATAACTTCCAGCATCTCTTTTTCTCGCTCTTTCCCTCCTTTCTTTCCGGGGTGTTTGTACAATGAGAGAGGGATATTTCTTCAAAACTGTGTATTATTGTTTCACATAATTAGGTAGACTTCTGTAGGTTAGCTATGATCTTCAATATTACAGTTATAAAGCTCTAACTTCTTCATTTTCAAAAACGCAAATAAGCATGAAAAAAATAAAGTTACCCATCTGTTAAATCATTTTCTCGCAGAATTAAATTAATATATATTTTTTTCTGAATAAACTTACTTAGAAAATATTTTCTTTCCTATATTTCAAAATTGAGGTATTGCAAAAGATCATGTCAGTCAGAAAGCATGCCTTTTTCTTTTAAAAAAGAATAATCTGCCAACTATTGAAAACTGTCTAGATACAAAAAGTAGTGCATAACAAATCTTTTATAGATGAAAAGAAAAGAAACCCCAAACAGAAGAAAAAAGACAGCTGGGCTGGATAAAGCAATATCACAAAAATGCCCAGAAGAAAACGTGAAGGGATACTATGAATGGTTTTGTTTTGTTTTTAAACCAGTAAAAAACTATTTTTCTAAACACAAAGTTTCTTTCAGAGCCATTAATTGCAACTAAACATTGAAAGAAAAACGTACAAAGTTAGACATTAACAAGGCCATCACAACACACAAAATCTGTTAACATTTAAATCTACTATGCGGTGCCAGATCCAGTCAGATTGTCCCCAGAACTCCCAGGGGGTGGGGGTGGAGAAGGGAACTCACAAAAAATGCAGAAGAATAGTGTACACGTCCTCACTTTCTTATAGTTAGCACACTAATGTGTGCTTATGTGTTTGTCTTGCACGCCCATAATACATGCTAAAAAAATGTCCACTGCTATAAAGTAGATCTCAAATATATTCAAGCTTCACAGGATACATCCAGGGTTCAAGAAATTAAATGTCACACCCAGAGAGTAGACATCTTGCAAGTTAACTTTTGTATGCAGACATTTCTTTAGCACCACTTCCCCCCACCTTTCATAAAATGTGCCTAGTTTATCAGCCTATTAGTGAAGTTAGTAGTGTACATACGCTGCCATGAGCTCTTTGGTTTTCTGGACAAGGGCTGCAGCTACATAAATGGTGCAAGCATTTATGAGATTGGAATTAAAGAGCTCATAATTCATTTCGTGAGTGTGCATATGTATCTGTATCTTTCAGAAGTGATTGAACGTTAGATATAGAGGCTTGAACAGTTAAGTTTGATCACAGTACTAGACATAATCACTTTTACTATATAAAATAAATTGCACAATATATAACAGAGCACCGCGAAGTACTTCGTCTATCATTCAGAAATTTGTTTTAAGGATATTCGACATCTAGGTATTTTAAAAAATATTTGTTGTAATATAGTTCATACTGCAAAGGGCTGATCCTAATTTCAGAAGCATTTACATTTACTGAGGCATGCCTTCCTCCAGTCAGTAATTTGTGTCTGGTGTGCTAAGTCTGTGTGTGGGTTTTGTCTTGTTTTTAATAACAAGTAATTTGTAGTCTATATAAATCCTTAATTGGTGCATTGTGGGCAGATTTTCATTTGAGACATATATAAAAAATTTTTATTGCATGCAGCAACCTGATTTAAGTAAACATGCAGTCAAAACTATTGACCTTCCTTGGAAGCTATACAGATCTCCTTTCAGCAGCCATCACGGTTTTAAATCATATAATCATCTTTTAAACTGATAGATACCCTAGCTTGAATAGAGTACTGTGGTATTAGTAAATACCATCTTAATAGCAGCAAAAGCTATTGCAGCATACATTTACATAACACTAAAAGACCTAACCAAATAGGAAACCCTCAGCAAAACAAAAAGGGGTGGGGGTGGAGAAAATGTGATCCAGCTTATGAGGTATCAATCAACCTTACCAGTAAAAATGGAGAGCAACTAAAGGCTTTTCAGGGTTATTCCTATTCTAAATGACCCAAACTAATGATTGCTGAATATCCATTTAAAGTTTTTGCTACATCTGCCACCTATCTACTTGTGAGTGTTACCTTTGGTAAGTCATCTGCTAGGGGCAAGTCTATAAGTTTCTGAAAATAAGTGCATGCTCCAGTTTTAAAATAAAATTATAATTTTAAAAATCTTTATCACATACACACCAACTCAGTAAAGGCTGATGAGAATGGCAGTCTACTTATTGTCAGACATGACAAGTCTCGTGTAAGAAATTAAGGTACCAAGCAGATGTTTGTGTGAATCAAAGTGCAAAATCAGTATAGTTACACTCTGCTAGGCTTGTATTATACTGGACACAGAGTTCAGTAATGTGGCTGTAAATAATCATAATTATCATCATCATCATAGTAATCGTAATAAAAAGACCCATCTCTTCATTAAAGTAAAGGATGAATGCACAGATTTCCAGAACACTAAAGCCCTGAGGCAGCACTCTCTTCTCCCTTCAATTTCTTCAGTTCCAGTACTTCTTTGCTGCTGGATTTAGGCCCAGACTTCAGCTCCAACGGAACGGAACGTGGCGTGGCCGATCTCCCCCTTCCTTCACGAGTGGTTTGTGGAACTCTCGCCCAGCACGAGAGTGAATGCTGGCCCAACAGTATTCACAGTAATACTGCAAGCAGGTAACATTGGCACAGAAAAATGGAGCAAATTTTCCACCACAGCGAGTGCCCTGGCATTCATCACACATCTGATCATCAAGCACATATGGCTTCACTTCCACCTACAGAAGGGGAGGGGAAACACAAAATAACCCAAAATATAAAGAAGGTTCTGTGAATTCATCTCATTCATCTGAATGCAGGGCAAACCTGTATAGTGTATAAACTTGCCAGAATAGTCAGTAACAACACACACTCTACTTAGCTTTTCAGTATCAGAGACAATGTGGTGCTTCTGGCTGGTACAGTTTGTCACATCACAGAAGTGCATGGGTTTAGAAAGTGATCTGTCAGTGCTCCCACAATTGTACATTACCATCATGGGTGTCCACAGGAGTCTTTCTGGGGTGGGGACAAAGTAAACTTAAAGATGGGAATCAGGACTAGAGTGGGGACAATTGCCACCTCCACATGGACACCCATATTGCAAGACAAGCCTCAGGCAAGAGCAGCAAGAATGTGTCCTTGTTTCATTACTATTAAATTAACCTTCCAGGTTAATAGTATCAAAATTCTCAGTTCCAATTTTAGCTAGAGCAAGTCTATCCAGAAACCTTACAAAAACTAACCCTCGTTATTTCCTGGCCACAGCTCTCCTGCAGCGTTTGGAGAACTGCACCGAAAAAGAGAGAAGTCTGGGGAGGAAGACTGCAGGAGGAGGAAGGAACTAGAAGTCATTGACAATGTCAGTCACCATCGACCTAGGGAGTCTGCTATGCTTCAAAGCATTTGCTGGAACTTCCATTTGCATCGTTACGTAACCCATGAATGAGCCTTCATACATCAGCATAAAAGTCTAATGTTTTCAAAATCTGTTCTTTTAAATCCTTTTGACGTATTAATAGCACCCCACTCCTATTACAATAGCAAATGTTTAGGATCTACTTTATATTAGGATCAAGTTTAAAGTACTAGACAGTGATCTAAACGTAGAACTTCAAGCCCAATAAAACAACCACATTAAAACATTAACCTTGTCATGATCACTGGAAAAAGTGATCAGAGTAGAAAAAGCCTTGTCTTTCTTGTCCTGTCCCATTTTTCTTTTCATAACATTAGATGCTATTGCCAAAATAAGTCTATAATGATTCAGTGTCAAGGTAATTATATTCTGAGCTCAGCATTTGAGCCAAAGCGACAGCATGACTCAGGATTAACACTGATGGTTCCAGTCATGCAAGAATTAATGGCTTTATAGATTAAGCCCTATCAGATTCATCACACTTAAAAATTATAAATCTGTAAGGATATGAGTCAGCCAAAGTTAAGCATCCTTATATCTCACTGGTTTCAATGGAACATGCTTACATATTTCTCATTAAAATCTATGTGGGTTCTTTTTTTCTAAGTAAAGTCTAGAGAGTTTGCTCTCTCCTGGGTGGGGTGGGGTGGCAGTGCCATTTGGATATTCAATTAGAGCTTTAAAAAGCTAAAATCTTTGGATTTTTTTCACATTCCCTATTTTATTTCATAAAAAATACATTTCTATGTAAAAAAGGTTAAGCCTGTACAAATATACATGTGCCATTTTCACAACAATTTTTGTTAAAATACCAACAGCAGCAGTTTTTGCTCTGGGATGAATTAAGACTATGAAGGAAATCATTTTCAAAGGAAAGGGTATTGTTGCTTTGACCTCACATACTTTTGAATATCTGCTATTCTTCCACCTTCCCACATTTAACCACAGTACTTTTGCCCAACTACTGTTATATCCAAAAGTATATTACAGAAATGGAACATTTCCAGGAGAAAAAAGTAATAAGGAAATTGTACTATGTCTTCACTTATGAAGACAATATTGATTTTGCACACTGTTATTGAAACCCATTTGAGATTGGAAAGAATTTACATTTTAAAATATAGCAAACACTAAATTTTGGCCATTAAAACAGACTTCAAGTGATCAATCACAAACTCATGGGAGGGCTCGTAGCACTGCTGTCGAGGTCATGCATTACATGAAGAACGTTCCTTGGTATCTCCAGTTAAAAGATCTCCTCAAGTAGGACTTGAAAAGGCCACAGCCCAAGATTCTTGATAGCAATTTTTAGTTGGAGGAGAAAGTGGTGCATAAGATGGGCAAATGATTTGAGCCCACTTAAGATGCCTGCACAATTTGTCAGCCGTGTCAATCAGTCATATGACATTTTGCTTACCCGTTTATCAATGTCATTGTGTTGGAGCTGGACAAAGCGAGCACTTATAGCAGCAATATAGCTCTGCTGATTGGAGAAAGCCACTCTACCAGCACCTTTTGGGTATTTCAGCTCTGGGTCCGTATCAATGCCAGCATAGCAGACTCCTCCATACAAACGATCCATAATCATTGCTAGTTCAACTGTAAAAGAATATTAAACTATAAAATACCTATACATTCATTCAACTTCCAGAAGCTAATTTGTGACTAGTCTACATATATAAAAAAGCAAAATTCTTAACAGTTATAGCCCCAAGTAATCTAAAACAGGAAATGGAAATGATTGACCGTGTAAAAGACAAAAATCCTAAAAAAGCAAACAAAGCCAAATGCAACAGAAAACAAACTTTATAAACAAAGACAAACAGAATACCAGAAATGTAAACAAGTTCTTATCAGTTACCTATCTATGAGAATCAACTGATTACACTTTTAAAATGAATTTTTTTACATTTCACTGTTTAAAATGCAGAGCGGTCAGTATCTCAATGCAAGTGTTTTTTCAAGAAACATTTAATGAAGATAATTATTTAAACTGACATAATACTGTATAATGTGTAGTCTGTTCCTTAATCTTGCTGCCTAAGGGAAAAAACCACATCGAAGTCTTTGCCAATTTGAAATATAATGACAAGCTCTAGAGACTATTACTGCATCAATCATTAACCGTTTCATTGTTCATGATTTTGGTAACCATTAAACATATTCACTTACCAGCTCTGAGGGGTCGTGGGACTCCTCCAACAAAAATAGTTTTTCTGGGGTCTAAAGGTTGAGAGCCATCCATTACAAAGTCACTGTCACTTAAATTCCAAGGTCGAATTTGCACCTGAAAAAGCCAAAAGATCAGCTTCATTTTAAACTTCTATTTTGAAAGTAACAAAAGTCAAGTGACAACTTTTAATCCTTTCCCATTTCTAATAGTTAGCAGTATAACCAGTTAATTCCATATAAATACAAACCAATGAAGATGGGGTGTTCTAGAATTAGTCAGAACAGATACGCTGCACTTAAGCACCATCATAAAAGCATCAACTTACGCAGCTATGTAAAAGGATGCAGGCAGCAGGCTTGCCCATAACCAATGCTGTATCTCCTTGGTGCTCACTAGATGGAACCAAAAGTCTCACTGTGGCCATACTTACGGGGGTGGCGGCAGGAGCACACACAAACCAAAAGCCTGTTCACTAATGTTAGACTATATATTAAGACTGAATAAGAATGTAAAAATATCAGCTCATGTGTTTTACCTATACACTGCCTTACACCATGAAATATCATTCACTTGTGATATTTTACTTTTCATGCAGTACTGCTAGGCTGCCTACAACTCTACAGAATTCAGTACTGTTATGTCTGCAGCAATGGAACTTAAGGAAAAATAAGGTTGTTATTTGCAAGCTTAAACATCCCATACACAAACTGACTCACAACCCAGTCGAAAGAGCCATATACACTTGCAAATAATTTCTTTTACATTGGAGTATCTACATTTCAAATGAAAGGAGCTAACCAGCACGTGGAAAGGGATGCACATAAAGAGTACATTAACACGCATGATAAAGCTGTTTTGTGTGCTCACTAGAGCGCTCGTACATGGATCCGTTTGTTGGACCAGGGCATTAATCTATTATACAATCTCAAAGGAAAGACTTTTGAATGCTAAATTGTTCTGACATTTACTGAAGTTTAACATGGTCAATATACGCTAAAGCAATATGCCAGTATAACATTCAAAATAACAGGACAGAGACAGCCATTTTTGCACAACAGTAGTTGACTTTCAGCTATATTTATATATATATACTTTAAAGGTAGTATGTTGATTTACTTACTGGTTTGTCCTTGATAGTGGGACTTGATACACATAGATAAAGTTTCCCATCCTCTTCCAGACAGGCATCTATTAGAGCTTGCACAGAGCTTTCTTCCTGGAATAGCAGAAAGGCATAACCTTGGAAGAGAACAAAATTACAAAACAGGAATAAAGTCAGAAGATATAAATTCTTGTAGCAAAGCAATGCATTTAAATACACAAATATTAAAATGAAAACATGGCATGGATTCTGTATGACAGATGTGTCGTGGAGACAGTTGATTCAAGACACAACGTTGTTGTGGAAACAAGGCATATACAAACATTCCAGACGCGAACAGGGTCAATTACAAGTTTTGTTTACACCTGACCTCCTAAGGCATTATTTGCATGAAAGCTCAGGATGGGATTTAATTATTGCTGTACTTGCATAAATTCACAAGCAAAAATGTTATGCTGGGGCATAAGTGGGCCTGATAGCTGTAGGAAGAAATAGCATGCGTGCACGCACACACACACGCACACACACAGCAGATGCCCCTGCTCATTTTACTGGCCATCAACCCTTCACTACCCCTCTTGCTCAACTGCCACAGGCCCCACACACTCGCCCATGCTACTGCACCTCTCCTCCTGCTCAACCTACTCCCCGCTGCACAACCAGCTTATTTGCCCACTCTGCCCTCCACTTGTTTATTCTCCCCACCGTCTGCATGTCTCCAAGGCTTCCCTCACCCTGGAGCATGCACAGGTTGTCACCAGCAACACAATGGACTAGTATAAATACAGTACAGATGTAGAGTGTGTGTATGCAGGGTGTTGGACTGTTGCGCCTCACCACTTTACCTCCTATGCAACAGCATAAAAGTCAGTAGCAAGAAGGGCTGGCTTGGTGTTAAGGTAACTCTTAAGTTGTGCGCTCCAAAGCACTTGTATATGCAGCTGAATCAGCATTTCAGCACCCATACCCCCTGCAGTAATTATTAAGAGGGACAGGAGACAGCAAGACTCTTGCTGGTTTTCTTCCGTTTGTATCTCACCATTAGATATGATCCTATGCCAACGATGAAATAGAACAGACCACTCTTAGCCACTTCATAGGTAGAGGATCAGGCTAAAAGACAGATAACTCTCCATTTATAAACAATAATTCTATGCTAAGCAAGCATCTGAAAAGCCCTTCTTTTAAGTGTTCCTATGAGATATCTTGGATCCATAGCTAAATATTAATATTTGAATTAACTCAAACAGATAAAGATGAAGAAAAAATAAGGTGTTTTTCTACTGGAAACGGTAGATTGAATTTTCAAATTCAGGAAATCTTTCTAAACCAGGCATCCCCAAACTTCGGCCCTCCAGATGTTTTGGACTACAATTCCCATCTTCCCCGACCACTGGTCCTGTTAGCTAGGGATCATGGGAGTTGTAGGCCAAAACATCTGGAGGGCCACAGTTTGGGGGTGCCTGTTCTAAACTGTTAACAGCATATCAGCAATAGAACATACCGTATCACTTATAGATATAAAATTTGGTCTGTGCACAGGCACTGTTCAGAAATGTTTTACATAGAATTTCCTATTCAAGACAGCTACTGCATTTAATCAGAATGGGGAAGAACATTTAAACTTTATGACCATAGCTATTCAGCAAAAATACGTTTAAATTACAGACATTTGACACTTTACAAAGTGTGTTAAAACTGTTTTTCAAGCTTTATAATGTCACTGCAGTGGGTTGCTCCCAATTCCACTGCTGTAAAATTATATTTACTGAGATGACATATAGGCCCCTCTTTATGAAAAACATTAGAAAAACATTTAGTATTTTATCCAAGCTGTACCCAGAGTAAACCCATTGAAATCAGTGCATCTATGTTAGTCCACATTTTTCAATTGGTCTACCCTGAATATAACTTACTTGAATACAACCCTTAAGGAATGTAGGCAACTTTTTAAAATTAGTTACAATTAGCATAAATGGTCATTGCTCTAGAGTCAGGCATATTTTATAACTTTATAATTGTATGCTTTGAACACTAATAAAATTGTACTTCAAAATCCAAGGATGAAATGAAAAGTCAAAGAAGCTTATTTAAGAATACGAACTGCAGAGTTTTATTTAAAGTGTTGCTGTGCTGTGACTTGCTTTCCAAAAACATCAAAGGCATTAGTGCTAAAGAAATTGCAAAATAGAAGAGACTAATCTTACTTTAGCTACTGCAGAAGAGTGATATTGCATATTAGGCTATGAAGGTTTCTTTAGGCAGTGGCAATGTACTGCAGTGCCAGCTGACTCATTCAACCAAGGAAATGGTGCATAAACATTTCAGATGAGGTAAAAAAAAAGTTTTACAGCTTTATTCCTATGTAGTGCCCTCCTGTCACAAAACCACAGGAAAATTGCCACATAAAAGACATTATTCCTTATTGCTATTGGACTTATTAAAGCTTTAAACTAATTTATGCAGTAGCAGCATCTCTGCATCACAAATACAGCACTCTGTAAAGAATGAAAGTTAATCTATAAAAGGACGAATCAACACGGAGAGAGCATAATTATTGCTAGGGATAAAGAAAATCTATTTTGCCTTAACACTCCATTGAAAACATGCAAGAAATTTGTGTCAACTGATCCATTTTCAATGAGCTTTGAAGAGCTGCTCCCAACACAACCGGGGTCAGGGTAAAAGGGTTTCCTGGTCAGGACTGGCAGGATGCTGACAAGTGTGCACTGGGGGTCTGACTCACGAGAGGGGGTCAATGACATATGCGGTACTGCACAGGCCAGGAAGCAAGAGTTGGAAGCAGGGCACTTTTCAGAGCTGGAGGGTGGAGCACAGGATGTGTTGGAAGAAGGGGAGGGAAAGGCAGGTCAGATAAGTGAAGGACTAGGAGCTTCCCCACCCTCTCTCCTGCACCACTGTCTCCCAGGAGGGGATTGAAAAGGGATTGGAGAGGAAGCTTCCACGCAGGTGTAGCTTCTGTCATGCAGTCCATCAGGGAAGGTAGATAAACTGGTAGAGGGGGAGTGGTCTGCTGTTGTGGCAGCTGCTCCATAGAGAGTGTAGATATCCAGAGCTGTAGAAGCTGTAGAACAAGGGATTAACCTCTGATGCTCAGAAAAAGCCATTTA
Source organism: Zootoca vivipara (assembly GCF_965207765.1). Taxonomy (NCBI): domain Eukaryota; kingdom Metazoa; phylum Chordata; class Lepidosauria; order Squamata; family Lacertidae; genus Zootoca; species Zootoca vivipara. The sequence continues at coordinate 34,800,675 of NC_142588.1, read as the reverse complement.
CTATGCCACAAGACTGAGAAGTTAGCTCCTGGGAACTCGGACGGGAGTGAGTGATTTAAGTGCCCAAAACCCACATAAGAGCCCTAATGGGTGTAGGGTCTGCAAAAGCCTTCCTTTCTCTAATTATCTCTGAGACAGTCATAATTTATCACTGAGAGAGGTTTTCTATCTGCTGGTGAAAATTTACATCTGGTGTGTGAGCTACTTTCTGGATTTAAGAAGGGTCAATTCAGCAAATGTTTGATGAGCAAATAAAAATGATTACACCAGAGAATGATGAGATGGTGAATAAAAGCAGACAAGAGAAGAATGAACTGGAAAGCGGAATCAAAGAGGATACAGAGACTTTGGAGAACAATTTGGATAAAGGATTGCCAGAACAGGAAGGTGAAATGATAGAGTTGGTAGCAACAGAGGGTGAAATGGAAAACTCCTTCACACAGGTGTTTAGAGGAATGAAACAGTCAAATGATAGAGTTGTGATGTTGGAGGAGTGGAATGAAACAATGGATGGAGAGATGAAGAAACGTCCTGAGCTAGCAGAGATAGAGTTGAGAGAGAGACTTGTGCACAACTTGGAATGAAATCGGGGGCAGGGGGCTTTTCTTTGAAGAGGTGTAAATAGGAGGAATCATTTCTTTAAATCAGGTTGGAAAACCACAGAAAATACAACAGGAAATGGGAACAGAAGATACAGAACTGGGTACAAATTAATGAATACCATACATAAGGGAATAATTATGGAATATTATTTTAATATATGATCACTGTACTCGTGTCGGCAAAGATGGACTTTGTTTAAAAAGCAAAATGAATTAATCTGAGACATTTGGACTGGAAAATTGGATTGAAAAATTGTTGGAATTATTGGAAAAGATTAGAAAAATTATTGGGAAAGATTGGGAAATTATTGTGTAACAGAAAGTAGATTAGTTGGATATCTTTCTAGAGTGAATATTTTGAATAATTAATTTTATGTAGTGGTCAGACAGAAAATTGGAAGTCCTCATTTTTCTTTCTCTTTTTTTCCCTTTCTCTTTTTCTGTTTCATTTTTCTATTGGTTTTCTTTTGGTGTTTTTTCTCTTTCTCTGTTTTTGTTTTTGTTTAGATTAGTTTCTTTTATCTTATTGTATTATGAAAAAGCTTTAATAAAATATTATTTAAGAAAGAGTTAACTATCTGCTGTATGCATTCATTTGGCTGTGAAGCACCCTTGACATTTCCCCATGAAAATGGTCTTTGCCACACCACTGTTAGGTTTCTATTCCTCTCACTGTGCAGGTCACATGCCTGTGTTATGCATTCCAGCCAAGATTGTTGGAATCACGGGAGCGGATGTTTGCTGTATTCTGTTTCCGTTTGTACTTTTTCTTCTTTGGACTTCTCTCAGCGAGAGGAGACATGTTTTTCTTTTGTTCTGCCTTACGCTTAATAAAGTAGCTTTTAGTAGACAACCTCAGCCTGGCTCCATCTGTGTTTTATCTCTGCTGGACTCTGAATATGTGCTCAGTGTCTCCAAGACAGGCCTGTGGATCGTTCCTGCCCCCGGCTGACCCGGCAACCACTTCAGTTTTCCCTCTTCAATGGGAGGGTAAGCCTGGAAATCTTGCTTATCTCAGATTCAATTTATCCACATTATATTCAGTCTTTCCATGTGAATGTGCCCAAGACAGCTAACAGGAAATTAATATAAAATGCACACTCAAAATGATATATTTTCACACCATATAAAACCAGAGCAGATTAAAATCAATCAATAAAACACTGCAATTTTTTTAATGAGCTTGAGAATAATTTTAGAAATTTGAAGGATGCTTATTTTCATTTATTAATCACCTTTCATATAAATCTCAAGGTGATTCACAGTTGTACAATAAAAACAACTAAAGATAGGTTTGATAACAATTTTTAAAAATCCGAGGCAAAGACCTAACCTTATTTTTTCTCTCTTTCATTCCAGCTAAAAAAGATTTTATGACTTTTATTATTAATTTAATTGGAAATAAACTGTTCTAGTCTACCCTGCTTTGACGTATCAGTTCACTTCATTTCTGCTTGCTCCTTTTTCTGTGAGGGTGGGGCTGTGCCAAGGGCAAAAGAAACAACGCTGCAAAGATGCATGAAAGACAAAACTGTACCGTGTGCAGGTTTCTTTACTTCCTGACTTGGGAGAAAGCCCCACTGAGCTCAAGAGGACTTATTTCTGAGTAAACATGCATATGTCTGAGGTGTTAACCTTGCAGACTGTTATGGATGCTGGTCGTAAGAATATTAAAATATATGCCCTCTACAGAAAGCATGCAAAATTATTTATAGTATGGTTTTGCAACTCTAAATTATTTGTTTAGTGGTCATGGTTTGCATCATTATTTAGGAAAAAATATGAAGTTTCAAAACAAAACTTCTTTTAAAATCAGTGCTTTAAATTAGCCATTTTTCTTGTTGATTTAAAACGTTAATTTGAGTTAACTTGATTTAAATCCAGTGCTTTTTTTCTGGGGGGATGCAGGGTACGCATACCCCTAAACATTTCGTGAATCTAAGTTTGGCCTCATTGAAGGGCGGTATTTCAATATGAGTAGGAGAATGAGAGCACTGTTTAAATCAGTGCACCCAGGATTACAAACAACTGTTATGGTTTGGTTATTCCTGGCAGGCCACTACATCCTTTTGCATAGAAATATCAATGCACACATATTCATATTACTGTTTTGATTACATTTTTCTCCTTTATAAGGCAGCTCTTCTTTCAAAAAAAAATCACATCAGCTTTAAAGCATCAGAGTTAACTGTTGTACAGTCCATAACAATTTGCAACAAAATGTAGACTAGGGACATACTAAAAAGTTCAGATGCTATATTCAGTTTTAAAAGGGCATTTGTCAAAGTCAAATGAATGAGCAAACAACAACAACAACAACAACAACAAAGATTTTGATGAGGCAAGGATGAACTGTGTTACATTTAAGATAGTATGTGGTCTTTCATAGACAAGACAAAAAACAAACCTAAGGTATGATTTAGATTTGGCACTCGGTAGCAATAGGTGGAATAACTTCAAGGTAAGAAAATTACATTTCTATTTTTGTGAATGAAACACAATCAACCACTTCAGAAACCAGTTTAGCATTAACATAGTAAAAGGAAGTTTTAGTTTTGTATTCTAAAAGTGTAAAGAGATGACAGAAAGAGCTATCATCCCATATATAATGCACACATACACATACATCTATATACATGAACATTCAGGATGAAGTTGAGGGGACAAATACAATCATCTACTTCATACGTAACTGAAGTTGAGTTGTGTGGTTTTAAAGATCATGTAATATGCAAATTGAAGGATACGGGATTCTTCAAAACTCATTTTATCAATTTTGCATTTTTTTAAAGCAAAAAATTAAAACTCTGAAGCTTTTTGTCATCCAATCTATGTTTTTTATTTATTTTAGGCAGTGCCACTTGCATACCTGGCACATGAAGTAGGGAAGAAAGACGACAGCGGTAAAGAGGATTATGTTTCACAGCATGTGCATTGAAGAGTTCAGCTGCAGGTTAGCCAGTGGGGAAACCCTGCAGCAATCACATTTATTGTGCCTATGTCCCTTAAGATAACATTAGTTAAGAGCTTTGGTTATCCTATTCCATCACTCTGCTTTCATACGTAGACTAACTGATCAATCCAAATCTTTACTAAAACATATCTGACCAAGCTCTTATTTTATCATGCACTTATGCGTTACCGTACTTTTATTGGCTGGTACCATTTTTGATGTTTTCTGTGCTTGCTATTTAATGTACCCAATTATATTTTCAAATGTATTTTTACGTGATGAAGCATAGTGGCTAAGAGACTGAATTCTGTATCAGGGCATTCCTGCTTCAAATCTTGCTTCTGCTGTAAACTTACTAACTGGCCTGAGATAAGCAACCCGCTCTCATGAAACTTCTCCCCATCTGCAATATGGGGTATAAGGACACTGATTTACCTTATATAACTGTTGTATATACAATTACAACAAAATACGATAATGCATATAAAGCATTTTACAGGGCCGGCTCTAAGGCAAGACTGGGTGGCGCAGGGCCGCTAGGGGGCGCCGCTCGGCTGCTCCCGCTGCAGCAGCGCTGCGCCCGCCAGACAGCCGCGGTGGGAAATGGGGCGCCGGAGCGATCTTCTCACCACGGCGCCAGGGTGCCCGATATGCTTAAGATGGCCCTGGCATTTTAAACAAATTATACAGATTTTAAATAATACTATTAGGATTTTTACAGTATCTTCTATAGGGTCTCTTCTAGGAATAATTGTGAGATACAAATTTTAAGTAATAGAACAGGCATTTCATAACTTAATAGAAAGTTTATGCACAAAATGCACTTTACTCAATTGTTTGCAACTAAATACTTTAATTTGAACAACTGCATCAACTAAGTTATACCTTTTATTAGCTCTATAACCATATTTTTCTGTATATGACGATGTTTTTTGCTTTAAAAAATAGTCAAAAAATGGGGGGGGGTTGTCTTATACATGGGTGGTTAATGCACAGGGGTTCGACTTTGAGTTCTGGTGCTCAAGTTTGGTCTCTGGCCCAATTTCTTAATTTTGGATTTTAAAAAATAGGGGTCATCTTATATATGGGGACGTCTTATACACAGAAAAATACGGTACTTTGCCATTTGCCCTGGACATACTGTACTGTAATCCTCAGCAATATACAATACGCTCCAAGAATCTTCAAAACAATAAATGCTACTTCAGTTTTTCATAGAAGCAAAATCATGGATGGAACTAACACCCACATCACACACAGTGCAGTGCTTCAGAATATGGAGAATGTAAAATGCTATGTGAAAGCCATTTTCTGAATGTCTCAGAGACCAGAAATAGCAATCTCTTGTTCAAATATAGGGACTCAGTTTTAATTCCGAGAAGTCAGCTGTGTGAAAACACTTATGTTCTTAGCACTCTAAGACTCTATTTATTAACATAGTATGAAGATGGTTGGCCTTTGGAATTACAGCTTTTTGATTTAATATTTAATCCATAGCATTAGTGTTTGATAAGCAGCACATTTAGCTTAGGATACAAACCATTAGAATACTTAAATGATTTGTGGTGATTGTTTAAATAACAGTAATTATATATACATTTGAGTGATGACTTTAAGGTATCATTTCCTAGTACTGTAATTGGCTCAGGAGTCAAACATCTCAGAATAACAGTGCTCAACAACAAGTTAGAGGTCTTTTTGTTAAATCAGTAGAATAGGAAGATATAGCATCTATGCAACTGCTTCCTAAGCATTGGATGGAGTAAAAAAGGAGGCGATCTGTAGGTAGTAGTGCCTGATTATTTATCCGAGAGTTTGTGTAGAATAATAATAATGTACCTGAAAGATCACAAAGAACAATGGGGTCGTGAGAAGTATCAATAAACTTTGTATTTCGGCAACATGTGACTTGACTGGTAAATAAGGCTTAGAATTTGAATGACAGGAGAGCATTGGGGGAAGATCTGGGGATTTTGATTGTCTAGCTGGGTCAGATGGTATGTGGAAAAGAAACAGCGGAACTCATACGAGGCACAAAACTCCGGTAAAATAAACTCAACTTGGAAGCAGGGTGGATCATCATCAAGCTACCATAGTGAGAGGAAGGCAAGGTATTCAAAACAAACAAAGAGAAGTGGGATTCTTGATTAACACTGTCCTAGGGAGAGTTGGCCAGTATTTATTCAGGAATGTGATTTAAATTAACTTAGTCAAAAAGTAGGGTGGAGAAAAGGCAAAGAATGGGAGATGGGGCTCCATAGCTTTGGCACCTTTTAATCCCTGTGCCTCTTTAACACTAGCCAAGATTAGATTTCTTTTAGTGAAATATTTGAGCTGTTTGTAGCTGTTGAATGCCTTGTTGGCAGTTTTTCACAACTTGGTAGTAGAGAAAGCAGCTGATTCAATATGTATTACCTAAATCTGAAGACACCAAAGGAGTGGAGTTCTGCTTTTTAGTACAGGACCACTAACCCAGGGGGAAAATTGTCAAATCTTTTGTATAGATTCTCTCTCCTTTACCTGACATCTCATGCAAAGTTTCAACAACCTTGGATGTGAATTCCTAGTACTTAGAACCACAAGGAGTGGTGATTCTGCTGATGTAGTGGACAACTTATTACATTGCAGACTTCCTGGCTAAGTTGATCTCATGTCTACTGTTGAGATGTTGCTGTCCTGGGAGCAACACACATCCTCTTCCCAGTGCAGCTCAGGTATTCCTTGCCACTATGTCAACTATTCCATTCTGGCTTGCCCCAGTGGGGCTGCCAGGAGGGCTTCTGTCAACAACTACCTTGGAACCATCATTACCAAGAAGTGACAGAGAAGTTTCCCAGCAATTACAGGGAAATAAATGACTTAAGAGGTACATAATCATCACATAAAAAGTGTGGGGCTGACAAAACAATGGGAATAATAGGCTTTGTGGGTGGAAATTCCAGAAATACAACCAAAGAGTTCCCTAATGTTGACCACTGCAAAACTAAGGCAGAAATGGGAACATACAACTTTAGATGGCAAGTAGATCTTTGGTAGGATTCCAAGTCTTTAACCCAAAAAGCTGCTGGGTGACATGAAGAAGCAGTACTTGCCAAGTGTCAAAAGCTCCCCTTCACTTAAGGGAGTTGGAATGTGACAATGCTGGTTGGATGGTCAAAGATTTAGTGGGTTAACTCGAAGATTCAAAACACAATATAACACACTTATAGAAAAGGGATGTAACACCCATGGTGTTGCACAACTACAGTTATAAGCTTGAGACAAACTTTTAAAATATTTACAAGCCACAAGAAAACAAAATGCTGCTAGGGTACAGTAAAACGTACTCTTAGCTAGCTGGCATAGATGTTGATCTCAAGAAACACTGGCAAGGTTATTTTTTAAGCATCCTGACAACCAGTGACGGGTGAGAAGAGCGCTTGGGAGGAGTTAGAAACATGGTAAGAAAGACTGTCGACATAAGAATGTGAACATACCTGCAAAGACACCAGGCTTTTGAACACAGAAGAAATGGTACTGCAGTTGTCAATTAAGTACCTGTTCCCAAGTTTACCTGACCAACAGAATTTAATGGGTTTGTGCTGAAAGCTCTGACAGCTCAGAAGTCAGTTATAAATAATCTGGAACAGTTGTGACCGAGTGTTCTTTAGCACTTTCAGACAGACATTCAGGGCAACTGGCAGGGGCTTTGAAAGCTGTTTCCCACATTAGAACCATGATAAAAATAGGAAAAGACTGTTTCCTTGTCTTCTGCTAAAATAGATCTTACTCAAGAAGATTTTTACAAGCATGACAGAGCACTGATTTAGCTTCCTCAAAGGTAGTTTAAACTGCTTCCAACAGTAACAATTAAGGCCTTTTGCAGTTCAGCAATAGGTATTTTTTTAAAACTAAAGCAAGACGAAACATGCTGGCTTGACTTCATAGTTCCCTTGTACTCATGGGATGCTTCTGCTGAAGGAAGAAGGGAAGTGATTTTTGCCAATTCCTTCTCCCCCTGCTCCTTCAGACTCCCATCTCTTCTGAAAATCTTCCCTATGGGGATGCTACAGAGGGAGGGAAATAGGCAAAAATAAACCCCACCCGTCCCCCAGGGAGGAGTCTCTCCTGGACTGCAATTCTTTATGTGAGGCAACTCTGAAACCCACACACTATTAGGAATCACCTGGTAAAGCAGAAACAGGTTTTACCCTAGGCCTGTATGATAAAATAAAAATAAAATCATAGCCTTCTACAAATGCTCTTTGGGGGAAAGGCATCTTTAAACTTTGCAATCAAACTGGCAGGTTAACTGATTCATTTTGGTTTTCTCATCCACATGTTTATATTGTATATCCACTGTGTCATTTTTTGCTATAGTTAAAAATCATTTTGGAAAAATACAGCTGTTTTTAACATAAACAATTATCAAGTGGATGATCCTCCAGTGATCTGCCAAAAAGTTTGAATAGGAATCGTGAATCTTATTAGTCAGCATGCTCTCAAAAATATTACTGCTAGAGATGCTTCACTTACTATTAATCAACTCAGCTCAACCCAGCTAGAGAAGAGGAAATGTATGTTCACAGCCCAAAATAAAGCCTATTGAATTGGCATACATTTTTCTAAACTAATCATCAGGGGTGATGGAAAATGTAGTCCAGCAACATCTGGAAGGCACCATACTGGCTACTCCTGTCCTATACAGTATGCCTGTGACTATGAAGTCTTGTATGGACTAGCATTACAACAACTTTAAGCTCTTTTAAACAATCCAGATGCTGGACACTCATGCAAATGGTTATGAATTTATGTCCTAAAATACTAGCAAACAATGGTATTGCATCTAGCATTTTGTTAGAGTGACCCTGCGTACATGCTCAAGAGAGAGATTAAAGAACTTTGAAAAGCCAAAAGAAAAAGCCAAGAACCACATATGTCTTTAGAGAAAGAGAAGAAACTATTCACATACAAAGTCTCATGTGCTGAAATTCTAAATTCATTTCTAAAAATATACTGTTAAAAGGACATCCTTTTTGTGTTTATTCCATATTCTACCATCAGAAGCAGCTTAATTTAAAAATACTTAAAGCACTTAAAACATATACTTAAAAATAACATTCGCACACAGAAGGAACATTTTCATGCACCAGAAGGCTTATATTAACCTGATTACCTTTAGGTGGAAAATATGACTTGCTTTCAGCTTTATGAGGCCAGTCTACTACAAGAGGTCCAAACCTACGAAAGCTGGCAGTGATTTCATCTATATATAAAAAAAGTTGTAAAGACTTTTAGAAAGAGAACTTAAAGGAAAATGACAGCAATTCCCTTCCTCCCACCATACTGCACATTACTATTTCATAGTACCTTCATCAATGTCAGGAGGCAGACCTCCAACAAACACCTTCCTAGAATAACGTTCCACTCTTTCACCATTTTGACAGCGGGTTGGAGAGCTAAGACCCGATGATAAAGACTGGTCACCATGACTGTCATCTAAGAAGCCATCTTCAAAAGGAAAGAGTGAAGAACGACCTGCAAAAAATGTTGTAGTGTATTAGAAATCAGAACATTACACTTTTCTGGAAAGACATATTCAATGAACAAACTATAAGAGTGTTTTAAAATGTTGCAGTTCATGTCCGTCCGTCCCCAATGGCTTTTAAAATCCCTTCTATCATGCTATGCTATCACTGTTGTAGCCAGAAGTAAGTGAATTCTATATTGCAGACAGCGCCGTCTTGAGCAGATCGCGCGCCCTGGTGCTGAGGGGCGGAGATCGCTCCGCCGCCCGCCCCGCCCTTGCAGGGCGCAATTGGTTTCCGCGCGGCGCCCAGCTTGCCAGCCCCCCGCCGTGGTGCACTGCGCCACCGGGGGTCTATGTAGAGCCGGCCCTGATTGCAGATGAATACAAAAGTTTTCTCTTGCCTACGTCTACCACATACTACAGCATGACTTGAACAGTGGTACTCAGAACAATAATACACTGTTACTTTAGATGAGCATCTACAAGTGTAAAATGAATGATGATAGACACCTGTGTCAAATATAGGTGGGTTCAGATGCTGTGGATAATAATTATATGATCACCATGCATCATGAGGGACGAGTTGAGGTTTGCTTTCAGCACTTCTGTTGGGATTCTGTCCTTTCCTGGGGCTTTACCACATGCCTTGGAGTTGATGGCATAGACCAGGCATAGGCAACCTCGACCCTCCAGATGTTTTGGGACTACAATTCCCATCACCCCTGATCACTGGTCATGTTACCTAGGGATCATGGGAGTTGCAGTCCCAAAACATCTGGAGGGCTGAGGTTGCCTATGCCTGGCATAGACAAATGCCAACTAACCAACCAACCACCACACAATTTTTAAAATATGTACTTGATCCTCCAACCATACATGTGAATAAGTGTCATTTCTGATATGAATACATATCAAGCATGTTACCAGCAATGACCAGTTTGAACATGTGCAGATGAAGAGGGTAATGTTGGGACCCCCTTACTCATTCATCCAGATGCACACAATACACACCGTGGTCAAGTGAGTTCAGAAATTAATTTTGGCTAGCTTGGAAAGAGGAGATAAAAGATGATAAAGTAGTCCATTCTGTTTCTAGATCACAAAATTTATCTGCAGCCATTTTCATGTTTTATAACATTGATTAGAATATAGGCCTGCAGGTAGGATTTTGTAAATGTTAATGTAATGTATATTTAATAGATTATTGCATTTTAATGTTATGTTCTGTTGGAAGCCGCCCAGAGTAGCTGGGGAAACTCAGCCAGATGGGCGAGGTAATAATAATAATAATAATAATAATAATAATTTGTTGTTGTTGTTGTTGTTGTTGTTGTTGTTGTTTTGTCCAGCATCTATGTTTTAGTTGCCTAGGAAATTGTTGTTGTAAGGAAAATCAAACACAAAAGATTAATCTCTTATTCTGTCACCTGGGATATTCATAATAATTATAATGGGCAATATATTATAAATTTAGGAAACTAAAAAGTTCTCAAAGGGCCAGCTGTATTGAACATTTTAAAAACATGGAGGAACACTCCGTGCTAAGGTGCTTTCTTTGAAGAAATGCTGGATGCATAAGAAAATTTCATCCTAAAATGCAGAGTAAAGTGAAAGCATGAGCAAGTCCTAATTAATGTAAGTAGCCAATATAGTACGATTGCATCTTACGCACAATTAACTTGCTTGATTTCAACCTTGCACAGTTGAAAGCTGCTTGAAAGCCCACAAATTAATTGCATGCAAGGTGGAGAGCTTAAAAGGTCATTTTGTAACTTGGTTTTCAGACTTGCTTATTAGGCTCTGGGATACTCTCTGCCTTGCTTGGAAGATAAGGGTGGTAATGTGGGAGCAGTTCAGGTATACATGTGTTTGTGTATACAGACCACAGCAGAATATAACACCATTGCAAGATCCAATCACACTGTAATTCCTATTTTGGATACACTCAAAAACTATGGGTTGGATCGCAACATAAAAGTGCATGGAAGGAAAGTTTTGCATGCCCACCCTCATCTCCTAAAATACCCACCTGTGCCCCACTCCAGAGTCACTCCAGAGGATCAGAGGCCCTTCCTAAACAATGTAGGAAGGGTGTGGATTGGGTGTGCTAAGGGAGTAGAGGACTGCCCCAAATCAGGCAGAGGTCTACTCAACTCCTCACCTCCTGCAGTGCCCCAAATGCCACATGCCAAAACCTCTGAAAAAGATTTCTGGGAGGTTCAGGTGGCTGTAAGAATGCTGGTCATCTCAGCTTTTACTATAAATGTTATGCTAGTTCAGAATTGTAGAGATAGTCTTAACCCTGTGGGTCTTTCTAGATTTTTGTTTATTTAAGGTATTTGTATCCCTTTCTATAAAAAATGAATCAAGACAGTTAAAATAATAAATACTAGCTAAACAATTTTATAAGCAACAAAAATCATTGAAGTTGCTTTAAAATCCAGTAGGTCAAAAGTTGTAAATGTTTCTAGCACAATACTAAGCAGCCGCACCCAAAAACACTCTAAATACATTTTGCTATTCCATAGACTTGGTGCCAAAATAGAAGGCATCTTGCTCCATGCATGCCCATCGTTATCCAATAAGCATCCATGGCACTGATGCATCAGCAATCCCCAAAGCAAGACAACTGCAACATCTATTCCATGAAAATGTCAACCTACAAACTTTTTTCATTCTTAATAAACCTGTTTTATTATCATTTTAAATATAATTTTCCAAAGTTTCATTATCTGGAAACAGTTTTTCAAAATTGCATTTTACATGTGAGTAAAACAACAACAGAAGTTTGACATGCAAGATGACTCAAATTTTCTCTTTTATTTTCTCTAAAATTCAGTAAAAGAAAATAGAGACTAGGATAATGACTCTATAATGCGTTGATTGTTTTGCTTTCTCATTTGGTTTACTGAAATGTGTGTGTTCTTGCATTCCTTCTTAATTAAATAATGGGGAACAGTTATCCTGCATTCACAACTCTAATTTTAAAAGTGAAAGAATTCAATATTTAGTTAAGAACCAGAAATGAAAAGGACAGAAAAGTGTAACATGCATGCAGAACAATAGCAACGAAATATAAGTAGAAAAGGGGAGGTTCTCAGATCTAATACTCCCCTCCAGCCTCAAGCACCATCATGTAACCCTGCCTAGAAATGATGGGAAAAGCCAGGTATCCACTGCCGTAAGAGACAAAAAAAGGAGGCAGATACAAAAATCAGAAAACTTCCCTATTCAAGTTAGAACATGAACTTTGAGAATATTCCTTATAGTAGTTTTGATTAACTAACAAACTCTGCTTAGCTGGGGGTGGGGGTGGGGGATCAAGTTGCTAATGTGTTCCCTGCTCCACATAGTTTTCTTCAGTGCTTATATTTCAAAGCCAGATAATATTTGTGCCTTTTAAAATAGAAGGTTGCACACAAGACTAAGATATTTTTTACTCTAGCCCTTGGTATATTAACAGTGCATTGCTATACATGTCTACTAAGAAATATTTTAATGGGACTTACTTATGATTTTAATGGAACTTACTTACAACTAAGTGTTTGGGATTGCCGCCATATCATGGCTGATATGGAAATTTGAGAAGCATGAAATCCTGTAGGCCCTCACTGGTCAGCCAGCCAGTGGCACATTGTTGGAATGATTGGCAGATATAGTGTTTGGCCATATTATTCAAGTCTGGAAATGGTGACTGAGTAGACTGGCTAGAGACAGAGAGCATGGCAATATTTTGGGAGGGAGTGGGGAGGTTGATACCTGTAATAACATTTCTTGAAGTGGTCATCTATTCTAGGCTGTCAAACAGGCTTATGCAAATCAAGATTTGTGACTTTCTTTTCATCATGAAGTATCCAAGCACAAAAGTACAGCCTATGGTCCCTTAAGTATGTACTCCAAGGACAGCCCTTGGCTCTAGATCAGTTTTGGAGATCATTGGTCATGCTGGCGGGGGATGGTGGGAGTTGGACTCCAACAACATTTGGAGGGTCACAAAGTTCTTTATCTATGCTCTAGTCTAGGTCATGGGTAGGCAAACTAAGGCTCGAGGGCCGGATCCGACCCAATCGCCTTCTAAATCCGGCCCGGGTCTGGGAATCAGCGTGTTTTTACATGCGTAGAATGTGTGCTTTTATTTAAAATGCATCTCTGGGTTATTTGTGAGGCATAGGAATTCGTTCATCCCCCCCCCATTAATAGTCCGCCCCCCAGAAGGTCTGAGGGACAGTGGACCGCCCCCCTGCTGAAAAAGTTTGCTGACCCCTGCTCTAGGTGCTGAAGTTTGCTGTATGCAAACACAGAAGCCGTATGTGGGATTGCACAGAAACCAGTAAGAATAACGTTCTCCCCCCGCCCTCCCCAAATCTCTCTCTCTCTCTCCTAGGAAACTTCCGGACTAACCTGCTAATTTCAGCAGAAACCTTTACCTCAATTTTAAAATGAGAAGCCTGGTTTTTTTTAAAAAAACACAGCATAACATTAAACTGAAGCTGCTCCTTCAACAATGTAATAAAACATACTGTATCACTGAAAAAACCATCAAGGCAGAATATGTGCATGTGTTAAATGACTCAAGTTCAGTTTCAAGTATTAAATAAGAACTTTAAATTTGGCAGTAAAACAATGATTTGTGATAAATTAACCATAAGCAATTAGAAATCTGTATTGCATGATTGCAGAAAAAGAATCTGTTACAGGAAAACTGTACAGAGCATCACAGACTTGGGGGTGGCATGATAAAATAATAATTACCCACAGTATATACACATATTATTATGTCCTATCATAGTCTCTGATGAAAACTGAAATGGGTCATAGCTTTAAGAGCTGTGCCTGGGAAAAAGTAAAAACCTCCAGAAGTCCCCAAAAGCACAGGAACAGTGGTACAATACATGTATACACAGGTGTGCCTCATCTAGGCAAATGTTTGATATTTTTGATCTTCTATAATCTCACATGCTTAAAAGTAAAAAAAATTAAAAAAATAGAAAATTGAACAGTTCCATTTTAATTTTTTTTTGTTAAAGCATGTGAGATCATAGATGTTGATCCACACCTGTTCACATAGATCTTTGAAAATAGTTAAACTTTGTTTCCCATTAGCAATATATCAACATTTCGTGAATATTTTTCTTTGGACAGTTCAGCAGCTACTGTCTACCGCTATAGCACTGTGCTTTTTAAGAGAAACAAACAAAATCTCTCTCCTTTCAACAACACTCTATGTTCATATAACTATAAAGCTACATATCCAATATTGGGACTAGTGCCACTATGGCAGGAAGGGGAAGACACTCCTGTTGCCCCACAGAAATAACCAGCTGTACATAGCCTCAATTTGCTGTTCCCGTCACCATATTCAGTAAAATTTAAAATATTTTTTTTACCTCGTCTCCGCCCATAGCTCCTGGCTGCATGTAAATACAGAAAAATATAGTGGGTATTGGCATAACAGTAATTACTATATATATTGTTTTCTGTAAAATTCAGCTTTTGAAGAAAGTAGCTCATGTAATTCAAACAGTCCTAGGGTTAGTGACTGAGAGAAGCACTGTTAGGGCAACACGTTTCCCCGATAGCAAATAATCTGCAGTAGGTGTCTAAAGGATGAAGACATTTATCCATATGCCTATCTTGAGTGATTTTTTTATGTAGAAAGCATTTTTAAAAGAGTTCCTCATAGAACTCAATAGAAATAAATATATACAGCACTGAAAACTCAGCAAAGTGCATTGTGAAAACATAACCACCTGTCACTATCTGTTTAAATGGCTAGACATAGAACTAAAAGTTCTGTGCACACACATATCTGTATTTCCCAGCAACACTAATCTTCAGTATTCATCTCAGATCTTGGCAAAATAATGTCAATGAGGAAACTCACTAGAAAACTCAAATTCTTACAAAAATGTTCAATGTGGTTTTTTAAAAAAACAAACAAACACTACAGCCTCCAAAGTGGCATTTCTTTGTTTTTCACAAACCTTGACAAAACTGAGCTATGATAATAGTACATGGGTTACTAAATGTAGTAGAAGAAACAGCAGAAGGGTGCTTATCTGATTGAGGCAGACAACTGAAGCAACCCATTTGGTAAATGAAGATCTGAGTTAATTAAAGGGTTAGTGTGAATTTCTATACATTGCTTTATGCCGCTGAATCTTTATGAAGCTCCCACAATACTATCTGAAATAGCATCTCTGCATTTTAGTCACACAGACTATTCCTAGAAATGCAGAGTCTATCATCAAACTGAGAACAGCAAATGGATATGGTTTTCATTTTCTGATTGCTGCCTCCCTGCTGCAGCAATCTCTGAATTTTGTATTCTCCCTGTATTTCTCATCTATCAGAGAAAAATGCAGGCAGGCTGGGTAGGTGGGGGATACTGTCCAAAGGTGTTTTTATATTTACAGAGGGGGGCATGATTTAAACACAGAACTTTATGGAATTCAGCCAGACAAATAATCCTTTCTATGGGGCTAGCTTAATGGACATCCCAATCTATGTGGCAACCAGAAACCACTTCCCAAATAAAAACAGTGAATAGCTCATGACTGCAAGACCAAAATTTTTGGCATTATAGCTGAAGGAGATTTGACTCTTCTAGCCAATATGTAGCTCATTTTCACATTCACACAACACAGATAAACTTAACAGAATTCAAATGGTTGTAAGACAAGTGAGCCACATTCAGAGAGGAGGCCCAGTTAATCAAATGGATTAATTTAATAATGACAATGGGATTACTTGGAGTATGGCTTACTCTGTTTATTTTTAAAATAGGTATGTTCTGCTGTTCTACTGTTTCAGCTATGTATTGCATAACCCTTGGTGGAAAGGGTGTGTAGGCAGTGGGCTGTGTAAGAACTAAACTGGCAAGAAAAGTGACTTTCTATTTGCATGAAAGTGGTTGCTCATTCTAGAAACTTGAAAAATATTAATTACTACCTCAAAGGCAAACCTAACCAATTACAGTAAAATTTTAGAAATTTTTATCCCACTTGTCCTTTAATAAGGACAAGCAGCTTACAGCAAACAAATAAAATAGAGATATAGCAATTTAAATATAATAAATATTTTTGAAACGGCAATAAAAAATAGCAATACAGTGTTTCTCCAAAAATAAGACACCGTCTTATATTTATTTTTCCTCAAAAAAACATACGGTGGCTTATTTTCAGGGGATGTATTATTATTATTATTATTATTATTATTATTATTATTAAGTATGGTACAGTTTAACCTACAAGGTTAAACTGCCTATCACTATGGCATTTTCGGGGTATGGCTTATTTTTGGAGTATGGCATGTTTTCGGGGTGTGGCTTATTTTCGGGGTATGGCTTATTTTCGGAGAAACACGGTAGCAACAAAACATAGCAGCAGTAAATGAACATAAATGATCAGGCAGCAGAGGAGGTCAGTGATCGCTAGCTTTCAGTGGGATGACTGGAGTGCATGGAAGGGAACATATAAAAAGAGAGCTGTGCTTAAGGTACTCCAGTTCTGAGCAGTTTAGGGGTTTAAAAGAAAAGCCCGCAGAGTTGAGCCCAAAGACCACACAAGATTGTAGCATTATACTCTGGTCTCATAAGCCCACAATCTTCCTAGAAACTAGGAGAGTATGCTGAGGATACTCAGCTCTGATAATATTTCAGCCTGGAACTCCACATGACTTCACTCAGTGATTTCATGTAGGTATTGAGAAACAGGGCAGGGTTGCAGTTTGGGAGGGACGGGCATACTTCACAGCCTCGACTTTTGGCACTGGCATTCATTCACATGGTCTTAAATATGCCATTTAATCTATGTTCTATATACCGTATGAAATTTTAGGATATTTAACACATCTATTGGGTCCAAACAAACATCTGAAAGCTTGGATTCAATGTGCAGAAACTGAAGCTAAGCAACTGGTCCTGCTGTGCTAAGCTAGTTCAGATAAAGAAATTTGGACACAAGATTTTACCAACATGGCTGTGAAAAAGAAAATTATTTATCTTAAGTGTGACTGTCTGGAAAAATTTCAAAGTATTTGGCAAAGAGTCCTTGAGTTTTTCCAAAGTCTTAGATTTCTTAAGAAAACATCATGTGCTTTAATATTTGCATAAATATGGGGTGGGGCAGGTTATGTAACTTTTCTTTTAATGTGTTATTTCTTTTGTTTCACTGATCATTGTTCCCCTTGGCAAGGGATAGGATGAGGGAGGGAGGAAATTATAGCTAGTTTTGAAATGCTTTTATTTATCGCATTTCTTTTTGCTTTAGGTGCCAACTTTATATAAAAAAAAGGACTGAAAGAATTTGGAATCCTGTGGCATCCAATTAATGAAAGGGCCAAGAGGCAGAGCAATAGATTCCCACCATCACCTTCTGGTACTTTGCCTCCAGAGCCAACCTAATGCTACATTATCAATCATCATTCAGAAGCATCAGCTTTTAAAAATTAAATGCAATTTTTAAAAAACCCACGAAAGTCTCAACAATATTTAAGAAATTTTATAAACCACTTAATCAAAAAATCAAAATCTTGTTTGTCAAGGGAGGTGATTTATATCATCTTAGCGACATACAGACCATCTATGTTCCACCTCTATCATGTTAAGTTGAAGAGCTCCACCAGTTGATTTTTGCACAAGTGCCTTCGCCCTTCCAAAGCTAAGATTCCCCATGCTTACTGGGTCCTGCAAGATGAGCGTCACATGGGTCTTAAATCGAACACCCAATGGCACCATATCTCTATTCTCTCTTCCATTCTGGACATCTTAGATCTCATCCCTTTAACAAACGTTTCCTCTATGGCTCCTGCCTCCTATCCACCAACCATTCACCACTATCCATCCTTGAACTTACACAAGATCCTGTTTACTCTTCAACAGCCACTATTTGAGACCCTGAATACTGTTCCAACCCAGAGCTCATAATTCCTTTCCTCCACTTTTTGGAGTATCCCAGGTATAAGAAAATCCAGACTTAAGGAGAAGGAAGTGCAGGAAGGCAGTGATTTGGAGGAAAATGTCATATGGACAACAGAGAAATGATGAAGGAGTAGGAAGCTCACACTAGCCACATTAGACAACAGTATGGATGAGTCCATAGTTCACTGGTTCAGAAGTACCAGAAAACTGTGGCCGGAGACCATCTTGGCTATGAGATTTTTCCACCTGGCCTGGGAGGGTGGGGCCCTGATTCACTCCAGCTACAAAAGTTGAGACTGCTGAAGAGATGAGAGATGATTTTGGCTGCCTCTTAGGGCAAACCCAGGTCATCAAATCTGAACTTTCACAGTCACCACTTGCCATGAACAGTGGTTGGTAGCAACAGATGCAAGTATGTTCTATGCTTATGATATTTTATTCTCTTGCTAATTATGCTGTCTTAAGAATGCATTTTTTTTATTTGCCTTTTTCTAGTAATGTTTTCTTTTGTGATGTTTAAGGGGTTTTTTGTTAACTCTGCTGTGTTAAATGTACATTCTGCAGTTGCTCTCCTCTGTAATGTTTTAAATATTTAAGATAACATTTTAGTTTCCTAGTAATTATGTTGCTTTGAATTTATACTTTATATTTTGACTTTCTTCAATAATGTTTTATTCTGGATTGCTTTGTTTGGTGTTTAAATGTAGGTTGTAAACCACTGAGACTTTTTCCTTAACCATATAAAGCAGTATAGAAATGAAATGAATAATGATGATGATGAATAATTATTTATTAACTACCCAGTCTTCACTCTAAGGTCTGAGAGTTGGTGACAACATTAAAACACAAGATTTAAAACAATTAAAAACAACTTACAACCATAACTCCCCCCCCTCTCAAAAAAAATTAACTGATACCAATGACTGAACATAAAGAAAATAATATGGCATGTTAGTAAAAAGTTTCCATGAAACTGGGGAAGGAAGGACAAAAATGCTTGGATAATGCAAATGCTAATTAATCTCAGTCAACTAAATACTATAAATCAAAAATATATTTCAACCCATTTCTCCTTTTGTCTACTAGAATAGGAGCAGAATAGAAGCAAGAAGCAAGTTGGCAAGTACTGCACAGCAAAAGTGCACAAACAACATCTAAATCTAATTCTTTGGTTTGAAGTGACTTCCTAAGAAAAAATCAACTGACTGCTGTGGATAACATGTTTGTTAATAGCTGATTTTTCCAGAGTCTAACTTCCAGTTATACTGGAAAAGTCAACTACACTAAAAGCCAACTTTTTCGACATTTATCTTGCTCCTAATGAAGCTCAAACAGCAGCCAAGGTTTGTTTATGGCTTACCACTTGTGGTTTGTCTAGGGGAGATAAACCACAAGCCTGGATTCAGACATAATGCTAAGCCAAACCATGCATTAACTCGCAGCATGGCGGCAGCAGGACCAGAGGAGCAAAGCAGCTGCAATCTCTCTGAAATCCAGTTTGCTCATTTGTGCTAAGCCTTGGTTTGGCTTACCATTACATGTTAACCAGATCTGTGTGTAGTTACAGAACACATTCATGTTACTAAAATATATCCTCAATAGAGATTTTGTATATTAATGTGACTCTGTTCTCAAATGATGAGGTCAGCCTGCAAGGGCCTCATTCCCTGAAACATGTCTAGCATTCAATTCGGAAATATGTTTAAGCACAAGCGGATCAGTTCCTTTTGAAAACCTAATATTTACTCTCACAATGGAACTTAGCTAAAATTATAGAACATTTAATATGTGGCCTGTAACTTCACCAGGGTGATATTGGTTCTATTAGGTAACCTTTAGGCAGAACATTAGAAAGACATCTCTTGGATACTATTTTGCTGTTGTCCCTGTTTACAGTGGGGAATTACCTCAGAGCTACGTTAAGACAGGGATAGTCAATGTGATGTTGAACTACAGCTCCCAACAACCCTGACAACTTCTGGCTATTGCTTATAGGAGTTGTAGTGCCACAACATCTAGACATACCACAAAAGCTATACTACAAAAGCTACCCCCTAAGCAAGGGAAGAGGAAGGCCAGAAGGAATTTAAGCATCAGCCATGTTTTTCCTTTAGTCACTGCAAACCACCATGCTGCAATATTCTGGTGTGAATAAACGTGTGCCTTTGAGCATATGCGGAATGCCCTTCACTAACCAATGAACAAGTATTGTAAAGCTACTGTTCATGCCTTCCCAACATATTGTGTCCTCCCTAAAAGATGGCACGTGTTGCGGTGAGACCTGAAGACCAATCCGCTGTGTTGTGGGTGGGTAAGATTTGTCAGCTACAACACCCAATTGGTAGGTCCCTTGATGTTGGGTTTCAATCTGGCCAATGGGGCGCAGTCCAAACGGATCGAGTGACCCAGAGCTTCCTCTTTTGGTGCGTGCATTCGGAACAGCAACAGCATGTCCTCTGTGCAGCCGAGAGAGAGCAATTTACCTTTGACGGATCGTCCTGGTGATTTCTTTCCGTTATCCCTTCCTTTCCCGAACCCATTTTAATTATTTTCCTTTCCCCTTCTTTGTTAATTTTTAGTCCTTTTCCTTCCTTTCCCCTCCCTTCCCTCTAGAGGGGCTTTTGCCCCATGGGGCCTTCAGCCCTTGAGTGCTCCTGTTTGTGGAGCTACCCGCTACCCGTTTAATCGCTTTCGGGTTTACTTTGTGCAGCGGTTTTTCATTTACTTCTTTGGAAGGGCTTTCGCTCACGGGGATTTTGCCCCAGAGTCCTCCTTGTCTGTGGAGCTTGCCGCTGCCCGTTTAACATCGCCCTCGGGTCACCTTTCTGCAGCAGCTTTTTTACTTTAGTTCACTTGAGGGGCTTTCATAAAACTGTAGAGTTGGAAGGGACCTTGAGGGTTATCTAGTCACCCCACCTACAAAGCAGAAATCTCAACAAGCATCCATGACAGACGGCCATCTAACTTCTGCTTAAAAACCTCCTGGGAAGGACAGGGAGTCCATTCCACAGTCCCATACTATGTACTGGTTTTGGGAGAGGTTTTAAAGGTTACCAGCATGGCAGCCATGGGCACGATGACACCCATGAGGACTTCCTCTGGCACCTGCAAAGCCTCTGAGCCCTCTCCCACTCAGAGCCCCATTTGTCATGAGATGGCAAAGGTGACTACCCCCCTCCCCACATTTGAAAAGTACAAGAAAATGAAGGAGCATTGTTCTTAATTATAATGTTTTGCATGCAGCCTTTCTGCAAGTTATGTTCAAAGTGATGATGATGCCAGAACAATGGCCACTTCTACTTCGTCTGTTAGCTCTATATGCTTTTCAAGAATCAGATGAGCAGCAGAATAGAAAGTGGAATGAC
Source organism: Zootoca vivipara (assembly GCF_965207765.1). Classification (NCBI taxonomy): domain Eukaryota; kingdom Metazoa; phylum Chordata; class Lepidosauria; order Squamata; family Lacertidae; genus Zootoca; species Zootoca vivipara. The sequence continues at coordinate 34,779,326 of NC_142588.1, read as the reverse complement.
TGAGAAAGGATAAAGTATTAAGAGGGACAGTCTGGAAAACTGGGAGCAGGAAAATGGTGCTCCACAGGAGTCAGAGAAAGAGAGGTGAGACATGCAGAAGAGATTCAGCAAAACATCCTCTCAAAGCTGCATTTTTATTTTACATACCACCAATAATCAGCATCAAATCTCAAATCACATCCATCTCCACTGATTGCATTGTCAAAATCACAGAACTGGTATTTCCAGCACTGCCATGGGAACATGGATATAAGGCACAGATTAATATAAAGCACAGATTATTATGGATTCTCATGATTTTATAAGGGATCTCCACAAAATCAGCATCTGATCAAATATTACCTCTGTGTCCATAGATGTGTTCTGTGATTTGTTTCACATTATAGTAGCAGTAAAGCCTGATTAAATGTACAGAGACTTTTCATCTATTTTTACTTTTTCCTCGCTGTACCCAAAAAACAAATATTTAAAAGCATATTGAGTATAGCCAAATTATATAAAATGCATTATAAGAAGATAAATGTAAACTTACTATTGAGAGCCATAATGTTATCTGTTCCTGGATGGTGAAAATTTATACCCATACGACCTAAAAAATAGAACATTTTGGCATCATATTTTATGTTCATTAGGCTACTTTTCAACGCTAGATTTCACAACTACATAAAAATGGTAATGAAACTGGAAAAGATTTGCTTTTTATATACTTCTCTATAAGAATGTTTAATAGTAATTATGCATTCTAATTGCTAAAAAAACAAAAATAAAAAATGGAAGGCAAAGATCAGAGGAACTTTAAACACTGCCAATTTCACTTTATTAATTTAATTAAATGTAATATTTCAGTTCAGACTTACACTTTTTAAATTATTAACATGACAGACCTATGTTAATAATTTAGTATTATTTTATCCCAACCAACCCCAAAGAAGTCCAGAGCAGCAAACAAAACAATAAATAATTATAAAAACAATATAAAGCATATTTTTTGGGGGGGTTCCTTATTGTAGCACATGCCACTTTTGGACTATCTTCAAGGGCAGTCGCATGTAGAGAGCATTGCAGTAGTCCAGACTGGAGTTTACTACAGCATGAAGTACTGAGATCAAGCTATCACCATTCAAGAATGGCAACAGCTGGCAAAGTAGCTTAAACTGGGCATAAGCATTCCAAGTCACAAAAGGTATTTTGAGACTTCAGTGACAGATTGGAATCCATGAGTACTCCCAAACTATGAACCTGTGCTTGCAGAGGAAGTGCAACCTCTCCCAAAGCAGGTCATTTACTTAATTACAAGACATAGGAACCAGCCACACACAGCTCATCTGCCTTACTAAAACTGAGCTTCGGTTTATTGGCCTCCATCCAGTGCATCATGCTTCCAGGCACCACTCCAACAACTTGACAGCCTCTCCAGATTCATATAGAATGGGAAGAGAGCTGTGGGTCATCAGCATACCGATGACACCCATGATCCAAATACCCAGATGACAACTCCCAATCACCTTCCATGAGTTGGAGGGCAACTGTCTGCAGCCATGATTCCATTCATTCACATGGACTTCCCATTAGTTCTAAAATCTGCAAGGGAGCCTACACAAATAGAGTAGGCTCCCTGCTGTAGACAGTCACCCTCCAACTCATGGAGGAAGATGACTGAAGGGAAAGGACAAGTGTGGTTGGCCCCCATTATTTCCTCCTCAATGCAATGCTAATTGTGTGGAGAAAGGAACACCTGAAGAATTCTCATTATTTCAGTCTGTTGGATTGTTGCTTGTTCTTGTCAACTCCAACTTTACTAAAATCACTGGAAAGAAGAAGACAACCCACAAATGTTCAGTGCCTGCTTAATGGGATGCTGATAGTTAAGACAGAAATAAATCCCTTCTTCCATTTTTCTGAAAAGAAGCAGCAGCATCCTTGAGGCACATCCTTGAGGCTTAGAATCACAGAATTGTAGAGTTGGAAGAGACCCCAAGGGTCATCTAGTCCAACCCACTGCAATGCAGAAAATGCTTGGATACCATCAAGATGTTAGTATAAAGAATCCTCTCTTTGCCTTGCTTCTGGCAACTTTTGTGACCCTCTTTGATTCACTAAAACTTGTATAGTGATTGAAAGAGGACTGCAATAGCAGTATGCTGTATTTTTGCAAATCACTGCATTTCTGCAAATTAAGAGACTGTTGAACCAGAAATTTTCTAGTTTGACTATTGCCTACCATGAACTCAGGTGGTGTTCTTGGGCAAGCCAAACCATCTTCCCTCAATCTGAAAATCTCGTCTACAAAATGGGGAGGATATTAGCCTACCTTATTGGGTGCACGTAGCAAGATCATGTATGTGAAGTGCTCTGAATACTCTAAAATGCTATATAAATGCTTGCTATTGCTTCAAACCCCCACAATTAATTCATCTTAAGAAGACTACCATCCACCATCACATTTGTAACTTCTTGTGAACTTATTTGAAAGGCTGACCTGATCAAGCCAGCCTGTAAAATAATTTTTGTTACCACCCAAGGTGACAACAGTAGCATGCCAGAACCAGAAAACAAAATAAGAATATGGTTAACATATTCAGGAGACTGTGCTTGGGTATGGTCATGCTGCTGAATGCACTATAGAGGGCTATATATCAATATTGGCTTTAATTATAAACTGCCCCCCCCCCAAAAAAAAATAGCAGTTGAGATCCTAAATGAATTCTAGCTATGTAGTTCAATCTTAGTGTTGTTGTTGTTTTTAACTTAGTCCAAAATAAATAGCAAGCTGTTCACACAGAGTTACATAAATTCTGGAATACAGACTCAACAGACAAGGGCAATATAAAGGTTAAGACTTAGATAAAGGCTTAGATTATGCACTTTTCATAAGCCCAGCCATTCCACCACCACCCTGAGTGTTATAACAAGCTCTTAAATAGCTTCTTGAACTCAAGTCAATGCAGGGCAGTTAAAAAAAAATCTTAATAGAAGCCTCACTTGACATTGGAAAGAGAAAAAAGGCACCTTCACTGGAATTTGCTACCCACATTCATGTTTCATATTCATTCATGGGATATCCAGTTCCAAGAATAAGAAGCAAGTTATATATTGACTTCTCACTGTAGTATAGCAGGGGTAGCCCTAAACCCATATGCAATCACCCATTCCCCAAAGGGAGGCGTGCACACTACCCAAGCAAGAAACAGCATGTGAATCCAATCTAATCTCTAGCTATGTCTGCAGAAGAATCCCATATGGCACACAAATGTCTGCCAAAATAGTTATCAGCATAATGATTGCAATAAAAGGTTACCCAACCATTTAAATTGTTTTATGGTTAGATATGAGGGAATAAATGAGCATGCTATGAATTATTGCTCTCAATGCATATTTAATCTCTCTCCTCCTTTCCTTTGCTAAGGCTGGAATTGTGCTATTCAACTAGATATAAAAATAGAATCAAGAGTGTGACATCTGGAGTGTGTGTATGTGTTCATTCAGTCACTCTGCCAGGTGCTGCCTGTGTGACATTTTGTCACCTGCCCTTTGCCTTCTATTTTTAAGTTTCTCTTGACAACTACCTTCCCAGAAAAGCAAAAATGTCAAATTGTATGAGTAGTCACGCATACTTGTTCTTACAATACTAAGAGATCTAAATAGGAAAGTAACACATGATAGCTTCAGTCTTCAGCTCCTTGAGTGAATAACTTAAAACTGAAATACTTTGCATTAATTTTTGTTTGAGAAATTGATCAGCAATAGAATTAGTAATTACTGCTGTTTCAAAAATATCTCAATAACGTATAATATTAGTCAGCATTCTGTGTTTTAGTTTAGCTGTACCCAAGAATCTCAGCTTTTAGGGAGAAGACTACAGTAGTAATAACATCTGACTGAAACTAATACGAAAACAGCTGTGTTTTTTTGGTTGATATTTTCAGTTTCAACTTCAAAGCGGTTAAGGACAAAGTAACTGTATGCCAGTTGAAATGTTAGCATCATGTATTCAGCTTGCAAACCATGACAGGACAGTTATTGCCAACCCTGACTGGGTGCATAACATTTACTCTTCCCCATTCAACTTCTCTGGCTTTGGTGCTCCCTATTTTTCTGGCCAGGGAGCAGGCACTGGCGGAGGAACGGGGGAGCGCACCGCCCCCGGCACCATCGGGGAGGGGGTACCATCGCGGCCGTGCCCCCAGACACGTGCCGCGGGCACACACACCCCACCGCCCTGGGTGCCACATCCCTGCAGGCAGTGCACCACACCCCCAGGATGCACGTCACGCCCCCGCGGGCAGCACGCCATGCCCCCGCAGGCAGCGGTGCCAGAGCATGCAGCTTCGCCACTGGGAGGAGGTATAGGGACAGGATTTTCCTGACCAAGAAAGCATAGCAGAGAGCTATGCCAACAGCAACTGTATTCTCCCTCAGTGGTGGGCCTGCATGCAGTTACTTGGGGCAACTTTAATTCACCACAAGGCAAGTGCTTAATTGCAACAAGTCTGAATCATCTATTTCCCACATTTTGGACGAAGGTCTGCCAAAGAGGTTCGTATATATTGGCAAAATGAGACACAAGCCCTGCCATCATGCTTACAAGCTTTAAAAAGATAAATAGGGGAAGTGAGGAGAAAAGGTAGAGGAGGGAGATCCATTAGAAAATGCCAGAATGAGGTGCTGAGTTATAAGCAGCCATTTATATCCAGTAGAAACCAGAACTTATTTTTGCCAATTTAAGATTTGAAAATTGTATTATTCTCAGTAGCCCTACTTAGATCATTAGGTTTATTTCAAGAACTACTAGAGGGGAAAATTTGCTTTTTGAAAATGATTATAGGTATCTGTATTAGCTGATATCCTCTACTATAGAGCATTTTTTTTCTTTAACTAAGGAGTGTGTTATTCAGATAGCAAAACTTCCTATGGTGAAAACTATTATTCAGTATAAGCATGGCTCAAGAGAAACTGCAGTATTAGCATTGTAAGTCGGACCATAGTTCTCCACTCCAGAGGCACTAAGGTGAGAGTGAACAATTTCATGTGCATCAAGTTTCTCATTATGTTTAACTTGAACAGAACATAAGCAGTAATGGTAAGATTGGTCAAATCCCACTTCTACTTTACTTGAAAGCTTCAAGCAGCTTAAAGCACAGGAGGAAGAAATAATTCATGCCAGTGTACAATGGTATGAAAATAGCTGTTGTGCTTAACAACATGAGAGAAAGCAGATAGAAAGACTGCAAATTCTTCAAAAAGAAAAGAAAATAACAACATCTATCTGTCCACCTACTCCTAAAAAATGTCAACGAATGAGTTACACATACATTGCCTACCAGATTAAAAAAAAATTCTATTTAAATCTATGGTAGAAGTACTGCATCTGAAATTTTATCAACAAGATGGTTCTAAACTTCTGTCGTCAACATGAAGGGTGCTGCCTTGAAAAACTCAAGATTCTGGGAAATAAATTGATATGTTGACCAGTAATGCTTCTATATATATCCTACGGTAATTTAAACATTACTAATTATATTTTAAAGGAATTTATGTGGAATTTAAGTATATTTATATTTAAAAAGAAAACTTTTTAAAAGACTTAAAGTCTGCAAACTGGTTCTAAAAGGTGTACAATATTAAATGGACTTCAGATTCCCCATAGATAGGGAAGGTAAAACAACCAACTTTGACTGCCTCCGAAGTTGTATTTGGCTCACAGTACCTGAAAAAAACACTCCAAAATATTCTAAAGTTCTAAGAGGTCATTCTTCTTCATAAATGAAATATTCTAAACAGAGAGACTTCAAACACACTCTACGTAAACATTATGTTGCAGCACACAATGCCCTCTTTAGTTTTTGCTTTTTAGCAGGCAGTCCCCGCGGTACTGAGCCAAAAAGGGCTAGCAGCCAACTGTGTAATTCCAGCCACGTGACCTCAGCTGACTGGATTCGGGTTAGAGAACTTGTGCATTCCTACAGGGACTGAATTTCGTTCCCTTAACATTATCTTTATCACAATGCCCTTCAGCTGCCTGGTTCTCAATAATGCAGAGAACTACAATAAACAAAAATCATCAGCAGTGTCAATATTGCTGAGCAAAACAACTACATGACTCAGCGAAAATGAAAATAAACAGCACCAGACTTTTTTTTTAAAAAAAAGAACATACATTTTAAGAATCTATAGTTCATTAGAAAACCTATCTGCTACAGTTTAACAATAATGATGGTTGGTAGACATTTGCATCTGTTCAGAGCAAAGGGCAATATATAATGTGCCCACTGGACCAAGTAACAAAGCATACACATCAAGGACATGATACTCAGTTCCCCCACCCCACTTCACAAATGCAGATTCAGATGTGGAATCAGTGGTCCACACACTTCCATCAGCAGGTGGCCAATGATGATGATCAAGTCTTTCCTAATAAATAATAATTATAATAATATTAAAATTAAAATTAATAGTAAATACTGAATTGTTACTGTCTAAACTATCTGTCTAAACAAAACTAAACTAAACTAACTGATGCGGGTGGCACTATGGTCTAAACCACTGAGCCTAGGGCTTGCCGATCGGAAGTTCGGCAGTTCGAATCCCCGTGACGGGGTGAGCTTACGTTGCTCGGTCCCAGCTCCTGCCAACCTAGCAGTTCGAAAGCACGTCAAAGTGCAAGTAGATAAATAGGTACCGCTCCGTCGGGAAGGTAAACAGCGTTTCCATGCACTGCTCTGGTTTCGCCAGAAGCGGCTTAGTCATGCTGGCCACATGACCCAGAAAAAATGTCTGCAGACAAACATCGGCTCCCTTGTCCAGTAAAGCGAGATGAGCTCCGCAACCCCAGAGTCATTCATGACTGGACTTAACTGTCAGGGATCCTTTACCTTTACCTTTAAACTACCTATGTCATAGCTGGTCATCTTATGATAAAACCTAAATTGCTCTTCTCTGGCCTTTGGGATTATTAAGACACATATGGTGCTTGAATTAGGTTTGCCAACCAGCTGGAGAAGACCTTTAGTTTCAGAAGAATAAAAGCTTCTATATGGTGATATATGTTATTATACAAAGCTGCTTCCCATGACTTCTAGGTCTTTAACACAACAGTTAAGAGACATGGGCAATTCATTTAACACAAGTTGCAGCACAGATTCTGTCTCAGTATGTAAACTTAATTAGTGGGAATTGTGTTCCAGAGAAGGCAACAGGCTCAGCAAGATCAGTGCTATACTCAGGCACAATTGTATAAAGAATAGAACCAGAAGTCAAGTCAGGAGGACACTTCATAGAAGAATAGGTGTTGAGAGCTTTTCACAGTGCCCAGTGGCAAGCTGACATTTTATCTGAAAAGACTTAATGGCTGTGAAGCAGACCTTCCAAGATTTGTTTATCTGGCAGAAGGAAAACTGAACAGGCTAGCACACATTCATATCTTCTACTGTATTTTCAAACACAACAGTTTATTTTAGCAGAAAAGGACCAGCATACTTTTACTACACAGACTGCTACAGACTTTCTCCAAATGCCTCTTATTTCATCATAGTTTGATACATTTGCTACAAAACATCTCAGATACTTCCATAAATTCCAAAACATCTCAGATACTTGTTTAAGGTCCAGTTGGTAGGCCAATACTAAAGCAAGCCTTATTATTAAAATTATTTTTATCCCACCTTTCTACCAAAACTAGTCCTCCAATTCACAAGCCTACACTGCACTTTTCTTGCCTTTCTGCAACTGGTCTCTCTGAAAGACAGCAAACTCACAAGTTAAAAGACACCCCTTTAGAAAAGGATGGAGACTAGAATGTATATGCACAGGTTTTTATCAACTTTCCATGTTTCTTCAAACATGCATTTGCATTTTTATGCCTAATAGGGAGTACTGGAACACTGTATTTACAAATATCTACTGAGTCTGACATCATAACAGTCCATTAAATGCTGCCTCAAGCATCTGGCACAATATATGCAAAGTAAATTAGTCCTTGAGACATACGGTAGAATACATCTCATGTTACCCCTGCAGAGACAGGTCACATGGTTATATTCAAGGACAAATAAGTGTATTGCAGACTTCAGACTGAGTATTTAGGTTAATTCTGATGTTACTTTTCTAGTACTGTCTTTACTACTGTAGATACGTAGGAGGGCTGTTTGTTATGAAGTTTGTTATGACACAGCAGCACCTAGGCCATACTGCACCAGAGACAAAAGCAGGGATGGGAAACCTGTGGTCTTCAATATGTTGCTGGACTGAAACACCCATCATCACTGGTCATTCTGGCTGGGGCTGATAGGAGGTTGAGTACAATACTCAAATATTTCATATGTATGTCTGTGTCCATGGGAAACCACTTCCAGGTGTTTTTTTTCTTGGCACACTTCTTGTCTATGTGTAGGAATGGGGGTTTTTTGTGTGTGTGTGGGAGCATTTCAGAGGCACAGGTGTGCTGTAAAGGTCTAAGTTCCCATTAAGTTCAGGTATATAGTTTTATTCTGTAAGAACAACCCCCCCCCCCGTTATTCCCTCAAAAAAAGAAGAAAGATAGCCAATTGTTTTTAGAAACATACAGAAAGCACATAAGGTTGTATAGAAATGAAACAGGCCCATGTGGTGCCATTTGGGTGGCTGGTTTGTAAGAAAGCAAGGAGAAGGTTAAAGCTACATCTTTCCAGCATCATAATTATCCAATCAGAGGCCAACACATGCAGCTGAAAGTTCCTCAAATTTGGCCTTCCAAACCTATCAGTCAAAGCTTGGGAGGGGTGGCATTCAAACACAAGAACTTACACTTTGATTCCCAGATAATGTCATGGAAGCTTGCTCACAGACTAACTAGTCTGCTGACTCAGGCTGCCATTTCTCCACAGCCATGTTTTTAATCAGAAAAGGACATACAAGCCCAGACCAGTGCCTGGACTCAGTGGTGGGCTGGAGGAAGAAAAAGAACCAGTCTGAATCCTGGCAAGGTGAAGGCACTGTAGATGAGCACTTCCTGAGGCTAGATAATTGGTCAGTTGCCTTCTTTGGATGGTGTTATATACCACCTGAAGAAGCAGGTAGTTGAGCTATCATATTGTAAAGGTAAAGGGTAAAGGGACCCCTGACCATTAGGTCCAGTTGTGACTGACTCTGGGGTTGCGGCGCTCATCTCGCGTTACTGGCTGAGGGAGCCAGCGTACAGCTTCCAGGTCATGTGGCCAGCATGACAAAACCACTTTTGGCGAACCAGAGCAGCACACGGAAACACCGTTTAGCTTCCCGCTGTAGCGGTACCTATTTATCTACTTGCACTTTGTCGTGCTTTCGAACTGCTAGGTTGTCAGGAGCAGGGACCGAACAACGGGAGCTCACTCAAATAGCATAGAGTGTGCTCCTTGTGATTTTAGAGCCCACTGATTAGCAAATACCACCACATACTAGCCACCAATACACATTGCATTGGCATAATATTGTTTAATATCATTATGTTGGCATGTCCTAAAACTATACTTGAATTATGTGACATATCACAGAAATATAGTAAATGTTTTCAAACAAGTTTATGCATTCAATTCTATGAATTCAGTTCTATGATATTTTGCAAGGAAAATTACTAAGTTTAGGGAGAAATTTATGGCATATCATTGTGAAGTGAAACAGCAAATATTGTGGAAAACAAGTGTAAATAAAACATTTGGTCAAAATGGCATTGCAGGAATAGTTCACTTCAGCTGAACAAGTAATTCCAAAGCAGTGAATCCTTTTAACAGGATCTTTACTTGAGGCTTGCATTCTGAACGTCACTGGAATTAAAAGGCTGAAAGATGAAAACGCTTCACTGTTCTGAGTACCAGTTTCCATATTCACTTGCCCACGAAGTCTTCAGCCTTCCTACAACCAACCTAAATTGATGATTTTGACCTCCAATATATCCTAGGTGTCCCATGGAGCTTGGAATGAAAGCAAATTCATTTTCTGCTCCATCTGGACAGTTAAATACAATATCAGCCTAGATCCCAGACATCCTGTCCCATGCTTAAGACTAACTGCTTGATCTCCAAAGTTTGATAAGCAATTAGATATTGCTCAAAATTTGTGCACTAAATATCTTTGATAATATTTTTTTCAACAAAATCCATTGCTCTCTGTTAAGTAATTCCTGAAAGCTATATGGCACATTTAGCTAAAGACTGGAGAGACTGATGTTGAAGTAGACATTAGTATGAATTATTAAACTAAAAGCTGCCCAAACCACTCACTCACATAGTTTATGATGAGTGCTAGGAGTAGTTTAATCTTTATCACTGGAGCTGAAAGAACAGCCTGGTCTGCTCAGCTGAAGAGATATCAATATTTCATTACATCAACCAAAGAAGTGATTTTTTAAAATGTAATCGTTCTTTCCCCTAATTCCAAACCATTTGAGATTTGTATCCACATTGGAAACATGATAATTATGGGTAGATATTTAAACAACCACTTGAAAATATTAACCCATTTCATAACAGAATAACTGGATTATCAATTTTGTAGGTTTCATTGATTTAAAAATTAGAAGTTGAAAGCCTAAGATATTTTTGTAAAAGAAAAAAGGTCCTCTAAAGAAATCATGATTATTTAGCATCCAGTTGTATCATTAACCACACTATATGCTTAACTAGCTAACTCAGATTTTAAAGCCAAAGAGTAGCATAAAACATATTAGCAACTTGTTTACTAGCAAAAAGTATAACATAAATGTGACTGCAGCAAAAAAGCTGTTTTCTTTTAAAGTGAGTATGAACATATGAATATTCCTAACCTGTAAAATGATTCCTCCACATTATATCAGCGAAACTCATTGGTGGGCCACTGGGAGGGTAGTGTTTACCTTTAAGAGGCTCATGATCAGTCCTTATCATATCCATTAATGAATTTTCCAAAGAGTGCAAGTTAAAAGTATCATAGGGCCGATTCCGGTCCTAGGAAAAAAACAAAAAAATAAGAGGACCGTTACAATGTCATCACTAAATAATGCAAACACTTAACACTTTCCCCACTCACCACAAATTTATTGTAAAATTAGCAAAATATGCAAAGCTCAATATGGTAAGTCCTTCAGAACATTTTGAGTGCAGAACATGTAAAGAGAATGATCTTCTTTTCTATAAATGCAACTGATCATGGCAAGTGTGAATGTTGCAATAAAGGACACAGTTTTAACTTGACAGCTTATTGAAGTGAGTAACCAAAAAGGTATCAGAATGTCAGAATCAATGCTGGAATAAAACTATAATGAATGTTCCTCTTCTATTGCAACATTATCTGGAAGGAACCAAATCCACATCTAAGACAAAGATTTCCACATATCCCTTCCATTTCCCCCACAGATTGAGAAAATATGTGCTGTAATTGTTTCAGTTCATTTAGAGAGATTAAGAAATTGGTACCCAAATTATGTGAAGCATAATTTGCGCTAAATAAATAAATAAATAAATCCATTTTATATACCCTAGATCTAGAATAAAGCAAATTCTATGATCATATGAGTTTATGCAAGCTCTTGGATTTCTGACGACGTGCCTTGCCTGTTGTTCCTCCCCCAAGCCTCATCAAATGTGCAAATAAATAAAAATCCTATTCCAGATGCCGCTCTGACACTCAAGCGCAGCTTGGGGGTGGGGCAAAGTAGGCTGCAGAAGGCAGGAGTAGATAGAAAAGGTCTGTTCTGTGACTGGAACACTGTAGTTCTATATTTGCCTTAATTTTAAGGCTAAAATTGCCTTAATTTTATTTTAATTCCCTTACTGTTCACATACTGTATTAAGCTTGCTAGAAGGTAAATAATGTATCAGTACAAGGTAGATTTTTACATTTCCTGGTATCTTAATACACAAAACTAAGAGATAGGGTAGACAGGGCGAGGAGGAAATCAGCCTCACTCAGAAACAGCGTTCCCTGAACATTTTACCATTTGCACCCAACAAGAGGCTCCGCATTGCCTGCTTGCAAAAATAAGGCAATTATTCTGACACAAAACCCTTGAGCACAGCAAGATTGTGCAAACAACTTGAGAACAGATAAAAGCAGTGAAGCACAGCAGAAGACTAAGCAGCACACAGTGGCCTCTCTAAAATCCTTGCCAGGCTCAACTGATTTTTTATTTTTTATTTTAGTGTTAGCAAGCATTGCACAAAGAATCAATTATTATTCCATATCCAAGAGCCTTTTTATACTCTTTTTTAAAAAGACTGTTTAAAATTAAGCTGATGACAACAAATATATCTCTTTCCTATGGAAGCTTCTATACTGATATTTTAAATTATGTTTTGGTGGGCGTTTCCTCATGTATGCTCAGAAAGCACAAAATGGATAGGCTTGTAACCCATCCCCATGATTTCCTGGCAGGAGAAATACTCTATATGTCACTTGCTGCCAGATGGGCAGCCCTCTGGAACTGTCAACTCTGTGTTGGAGCCATCTGCCAACAGCTACACTGTTCCTTCTGATCATCCCCATGTCATTCATATATATATATATATATATATATATATATATATATATATATATATATATATATACACACACACACACACACACACACACACACACACACACACACATATGGAGTAGGGTGGTATAGGAGCTGATGCACCTTCAAGCATCAAATCAAATGTACAGAAAGCCTCCTGTCAACCTGACTTAAACACAAACATTTTATGGGCCCCAAGCAACACTGCTCAACCATATCTATTACGGTAAGTAAGCAATTAAGGTTTTTTTTAAGGTTAAGGGGGGAATAGTATATTCAACAATCAAATATCATGCTAAGAATGTACAAATTGTCCTGCACAATCAGACTAAAGTACAGTAATCTAAATCTAATATTCTGTATATAGTCTAGGTACTTGGAAACAAGGCAAGAAAGTTTCCATCAGCATCCAGTACTTTGAGGCATAGCGCATCCACACTGAACTACAGTACTGTGGTTAACAGTGTCCTCCATAAATTTGCCTAATTGCGTTGTAATAAAATAAAATAAAATTCACCCTGAAGGTATCTGAGGAAACATTCTTACTGTTATTTTAACTAATTTGTGCTTTGTATTGTCTATGCTCTGGAGTTAGTTTAACTAACACAACTGAATGGCAAGTTAACAGATTGAGGTTGAATCCTGACAAGACTGAAGTACTGTTTCTGGGGGACAGAGGGCGGGTGGGCGTGGGGGACTCCCTGGTCCTGAATGGGATAAATGTGCCCCTGAGGGACCAGGTGCGCAGCCTGGGAGTCATTTTGGACTCACAGCTGTCCATGGAGCATGGAGGTGCAGGTTAATTCTGTGTCCAGGGCAGCTGTCTACCAGCTCCACCTGGTACGCAGGCTGAGACCCTACCTGCCCACAGACTGTCTCACCAGAATAGTGCATGCTCTGGTTATCTCCTGCTTGGACTACTGCAATGCACTCTACGTGGGGTGACCCGGACCACATAACACCGGTCCTGAGAGATCTACATTGGCTCCCAGTACGTTTCCGAGTGCAATTCAAAGTGTTGGTACTGACCTTTAAAGCCCTAAACGGCCTCGGTCCTGTATACCTGAAGGAGCGTCTCCACCCCCATCATTCAGCCCAGACACTGAGATCCAGCACCAAGGGCCTTCTGGCAGTTCCCTCACTGCAAGAAGCAAAGCTACAGGGAACCAGGCAGAGGGCCTTCTCGGTAGTGGCACCCGCCCTGTGGAACACCCTCCCATCAGAGGTTAGAGAGATAAACAACTACCTGACATTTAGAAAATACCTAAAGGCAGCCCTGTTTAGGGAAGTTTTAATCTGTTATATTTTAATGTATTTTAATGTGTGTTGGAAGCCGCCCAGAGTGGCGGGGGGGATCCGGCCAGATGGGCGGGGTATAAATAATAAATTTTTATTATTTTATTATTATAGTTTCAAGAGACCTCACTTAGGATAGCAACTGGAAGATTCCCAATTTCTAACTACCTATGCTACTAACATTCCAATGACTACTTGACTGGAAACATGTAGACTATGACAACAGAATTTATTAGAAACATAAGTAGGTGGAAGCAAGACAGTAGGGATAGATCCTTTGTTGGGACACCCACACCCACCCACCCAGGATGTGCTTCCTGAGGACACATATATTCCTGAAACTCCTGAAAATGCAGTACACTAAAAAGAGAGAGAAAATGCACCTACACTGAGCCACCAAAAGTCCATGATGCTAGGGTGACTAAGGCAGGGGTAAGCAGACTTCAGGCTTGTCAGACTTACATTACTTTGCCTTTTGCTATAACCCAAGATCTACCAATAGCAGAAGTGAACTGAGCACACACTCCTCCAACACAAAAGTTCACTCTTGGCTACCCTGAGATGTATTCATTTCAGAAGCCTAATTTAGGTGTTAAACATTATTTTAACAAAAAGTTATTTTGTTGCTGCTATAATTGGACTCTGAAACACTTGAAGATATATTAGAAATGGCCTAGACCTACTACATCTGATCTAATTTCTGTCCACCCATGGAATACGGTAATGTCTTCAGTATAGCCATTGTATATTATACAATGTATATATAAAAGAATACGGTAATGTCTTCAGTATAGCCATTGTATATTAGTCTACCCTTTATAAAATCTTGGAGTCAGATAAGGGGGAAATTAACATTTATACCTTCTCTTTCTTTCTTCACCAATGAGTGAGTGAAATACAAAAATTTACTTGATTACAGTATTTGTAATTTTCAGTAGAATCATTTTTATTGCTTTTAAAAAGCAATCCAGCAAATGCAGGAGGATTTTCTGCTATGTGAACACACTTCATTATTATGTTGCTGTACACAGTAAGAAAAAGAGCAACAAAAACCCTTCTGTGTTATAATTGTTTTAGCCCAGAGGAACTTTCCAGGAATTGGAAACATTTGCCCCATAATCAAATGAGAAAAATTAGCTCACAGCAGTAACCCAAGGGCAAGGAAGACTTCACATATACATATGAGAATGCACAGGAACATTTGACTATTTCTCCAACCTCCTGTTGGTGACAGTGATAAATCTAAGGCACTGAAAGTAAAAGGCAAATCCTCATCAAGGTCTAGGAACTTGAGATTTCATCTGCACAGCTCATTTTATTATAACCCAACTTGTGGAGGTAAATTATACATTGTAAATAAATGTTTTCTTTTGTCAGTCTGTTTCTTTGATCCCCAAGCCATTAGCAGTTATTCTTCAAGCTCATCTGTGCTGTGTCAATTTCAATGTTTAATTCACCTGGCAACTTAGACAGAAGAGAGGGGGTGAAATATCCACCATTAACAAACTTAAATATAATGCTTATCTCAGCAGCGGGCTTCCCCTTCCACAGAGCTCAGAAACAGGAAGAGGACAGTGTTGTCAGAGGCCTAGGAATCAGGAGCAAAGTGACTTTGATTATACACACATTCCTTGGTCCTCTTGCTTTCTGTAGGAGCTGTGGCTTGCAGATTTTTGTAACTGATCTTTCAAGCACTTCATACTAGTTAATGTTTACAATATTTCAAATACAGTTTCATAATATGCTTGCTGAACAATTTTGAAAAACCTATGCTTTTCCATTCCATGATTAAGAGGTATACCACCACCACACAGAAACCTACAGTTAACCTAGCTCACCTAACCCAGCAGTTCAAAAATGAACACTACTTATTTCTGCAGGAGATTAAAAAGATATTACAGAGTACTTTCCTTTTTTGTCAAAGGAGAAAGTGGAAGTCATTATTCTTACTTTTATGACTGCACTCCAGCAAATTATCTGTAGACATTTTTACGATCGACTGAGAACTTGTGGCATTTAGGTTACAGTTAAATTTTGTTTAGCACCAAGCTTCAGATAAAAATCTGCTCACACATTCTGCTTTATGAATCAATTTTAAAAAGCGAATGACTACTTCTATTGACTAAAACTGGTAAAATTTACTTCTATATTCATCTGTTAAAAAAGCTCAAAAGACAAGGAAGTAGAAATGTTTTTTGAATCTGTAGATTCTTGGACTATAAAATAGCTTGGCTTAAAAATAACGGATCTTTAATGCTGGCAAAGCTGTGACCCATTTTGTTAGCAAAGAAATGCTACTACAACAGTTTAGGCACACGTCACAAATCATACAACTAGGTCACAATCCAAGCCAATGTAGCAAGTTTCTGGGATGCAGCAGCACATTAATGAGTCACGTGAGTGGCCCTTTGCCAAAGTATGATGCCACAATGTCTTGAAATGAATAAAAATAAGCAGGGTGGTGGTGGTGATTAACAAGAACATGAATTACAAGCCAAATGGGTTTTGGCCACCACAAAGCCACTAGTATGAGCTTAAAATATTGTAGACTGACCCTGATGAGGCTTCAAGTGATCATTCATAGGCGGTCTGGGTGACCTCATATCAATATTTTTGAGCAAACTCATTTATTTCATAATTGTTCTGTTGATTCTCAATACTCAGAAGACTCAATGTTAAGTAGGCTTCATGGACAAAGTTTTAACAATATATGTAGAAAGCATGAGTTGGAAGCAATTTAAAGAGCAAAGGTGGCATACAGGTGAAAACTGCAAATACCTACCACTGCCAGCCACTGAACTCTCTGTTGTCCTCCCCAAGCACTTTCTCTCAGCTGGTCTCAATTTTGGCTTCAGAGTACAGCCAACAAAAAAGTTATGCATGGGGGTGGGTGGGTGGGGAAAATGCAAGTAGGGATGTTCTATTTAACTTCCACATACCCATTTTGCTCTTACAATCAAACACACTAACCTTTCCCTATACAGTCATACCTCAGTTTAAGTACACTTTGGTTTGAGTACTTTCAGTTTAAGTACTCCGTGGACCTGAATGGAACGAATTAATCCACTTTCCATTACAGTACTTTCAATGGGAAAGTTCGCTTCAGCTTAAGTACAGACTTCCGGAACCAATTACAGACATACCTCAGGTTAAGTACGCTTCAGGTTGAGTACTCTGCAGACCAATCTGGAACGGATTAATCCACTTTCCATTACATTCAATGGGAAAGTTCGCTTCACCTTAAGTACTCCATGGACCCGTCTGGAATGGATTAATCCACTTTCCATTACAGTACTTTCAATGGGAAAGTTCGCTTCAGGTTAAGTACGCTTCAGGTTAAGTACAGACTTTCGAACTAATTGTGTACTTAAACCGAGGTACCACTGTACAGTTGTGGATCTATTCCCATCACATCTTATTAACTCTGACCTGGGGCCTAATAATGTGAACATTGTTGTTATTTCTCAGGAACTCTGAGTTGTCACCCTCTTTGTAGCACACCCACTTAGTATTCCAATATCATCCCATATTGTAGCGGTGACAAGCTCTAAGGATAGCCTGAGGTGGTAAGAACTCCTGGAAAGTTTAGAGCTTTGTGCCTGCTTTTCCTTTCTTTCATGGTGGGAAAATACTCATTATGTGAGCATCCATATTCTCATTGTGTTTAAGCAATTTATAGAAAAATCACAGTTCAAGCCAGACTACAAAAGGAAGTGTCATCATGTAATGATGAAGTTGTGAGCAAAGAAGCCACTTTCTTCTGCAGCAGCTCAGTGACAACTAGATGTAGAACATAGCTGAAATTATCACCTCCAATGCCACAGGACAACCAGCAATATAATGAGAATATTACAGTCCTAAATATTACAGTCCTAAAACTTAATAATAATAATAATAATAATAATAATAATAATAATAATAATAATAAATGGCCAATCTGCAACAGGCAGTTGCTGTGCTTTTTGGCAAGTGCATTAAAACCTTAATACGCTCATATCTAGCAGCTGCAGTGAAAAGATCTCTCATGATTCCTTGGGCATCAAAGAAAGAAAAAAGCTAAGCTAGTAGCGCCCTAGTCTTTGTGGAAGGCTTTGTTGAAGGAAATGGCTGGATTCATTAGAAGACTAGAACTCGCTACCTTAAGGCCCCCAATTTTTGCAACCTATCCGTATGCAGCAAACCAACGAGACACACAGCTGGTACTTTCGTGACAACTAACAGTGTTAAGAATTTGAAGTTTGATTCAGCTGAATCAGTATTCAAATGCAATCCCAGTGAAGTAAATTTTGGATCGCCCTGAAGTAATCAGAAGTCTTTCCTTATGAGAAGTTTCCCCATTCAAAAGCAGACTCCGGGGAAAACATTTGCTGTACATTTTACTTATATTTTATTAAGATGGCAAAGCAGCAGAACATCTTAAGACCTCTAACCCTTCTGATTCAACATAATGTTAATTTATTCTATTCTTATTTTAGTAGCAACATCCAAAACTCCTACAAGCCAACGAACTACAGGAAATACTCCAGAAGAGAAATCCCAAAAGCTACAGGGACATAAGAGTTTATCAACATAAGCAGTGAAAAATAATACATATTTTTCTGGTTATTCCTATTATTGTTATAACCTACAATTTTAAAAAGTGTTGAATTCAAACATATATCTACTCTCAATATATTTGCTAACATTTTACAAGTACACACAAGTCTGTATCCCGAAACAGTATGATTTAAGTATTTAAGGAAGTACAACCAGAACATCTGCAATGTCAGTTAATGCTTTCCCACACACACCCAAGAAATTGCACTAGGATCAAAGAGCACATTTTGAAAGCTTCAATTTTATCACTGTATGATCAATTTAAATAACTAGCCTAGGTACAGTCAACATGGTGCCTTCCAGATGTTGTTGGTTTCCCCTCTTCCATCAGCACCAGCCAGCATGGTCAATGATCAAGGATGATTGGAACTGTAAACCATCAACATTTGGAGGACATTGCATTGGCTACCCTGACTTATAATGTTTTCATTTATGATACAAACTACTCTTTACAAAGTAATGTGACCTAGTCCATCTACATTGCACTATATGGAGGATGCAGTACATAAAGGAACACTATGCCCCATAAACATGGATTTAATCTCATCTTCAATGTCCATTTCCCCATTTAAATCAACAACATACCCAGATGTAGCTTATCCTACTTGATCAAGTTAGAGACTCTTATAGGAAAGGTATACTGTACACCTCTAGGAATATGAGGAAGTGTGTTTACAGGGGGGTCCCAAACCAGGTTCTACTGCATTCTGTTACTTGTAAGTCAGTAACCAATCAGTGACTGAAACACTTTTTAGGCGACAAGAGAATATACTGTTTGTGTGTGTGTGTGTGTGAGAGAGAGAGAGAGAGAGAGAGAGAGAGAGTAATTTTCCTTATTACACATGCCTTTCATAAAGATGAGGTTTGTGATCAATAGATCCAGGAATGAGCAATTGCTCATCTTCTGCATGGCTTCTGAAGCTTTTGTGCTGCAACAGATCTTTATTTTATTTCAGTGGTAAACAGAAGAAGGTGACTGTGCCTCTGGGCATGGAAGAGATCCAATCCAGATTTTGGTATTCAGATATTACCTTTGGCTGTTTTTGCACTTGCAAGAGTCTAGATGAAATTCCACACATCACACATATTTTTAAAATGTATTTTGACTTCTGAAAAACATTTGAAAGCTGCTTCAGATATTCCTTATTTTAACATGGAATCAGAAAAAAAAGGAGTTTGCAAAGGAGCAATTGAAAAATCACCTGAACTATAAAACTGTATATAATATTTTTAATTTTATGACAATTTTCAGCTAAATAGAAGTAAATTAATTACATAGCAACCTACAGTCTTTGATCAACAAGGAGAATGTGAACAATAAATATTTTATTGTAACAAAATTATAAGAGAACCCTGGCCTACCCACACTAGAATGTGACATTGAATTTTGGTGCAATAGGCACAAATGGCACAAACAATATAAAAACTCATTTTCCAGTTTAATTAACCCTGCAGTGCAATGGACAAGTGCCAAATGACCTATGGAGGACCCATGCTCAAGTATTTGCTCAACTGCAAATATCAGTTGCCTTGGGCATGTCACCATTTCTGGAGCTGGACCTATCTCATCAGCTAATAGAAGATGAGAAGCGTAAAGCACTTTTTACCCTCCAAATATACTACAGAAATTCTGACCAAACAGAACTGAGGACCACAAACCAAACTAATAATAGCATCCTTGAGTATTTCTGCTGCTGTTCTCCCAGCACTGACAGCTTGCACACTTTTTTAATGCATAGGGTTTTTTTTAGTATTCATTTTGTAACAATACAAATGAACACAAGAAGAAACAGTAGCAGCAATCAAACCAAGCAAAATCATAAATATACTGTCATACAATTATAAAATGGGGGAGAGAAGAGGCAAGGAGTGGGGAATGGTCTCCAACTGAAATGCTACTTATACACTCCATGTCAAAGGGTTGCACTCTGATTTGTGAAGGGCATCATGTGGCGGGAGGGGGCAGGGCTGAGTTTTACTCCCCCCCCCTTTTCTTTTTTTTTTAAAGAGAAGTAAATATCTAGCCCTCCTAGAAAGGAAGTTATGAAGAAAAATATGCAGCTACCTTTCCAAGTGATTTCTGTGAAATGACCCAGGCTGCCTGCTCCCATCTGAAGAATGTGTATCTGAAGAATACCTGAAGAAGTATCTGAAGAAGTGTGCATGCACACGAAAGCTCATACCAAAATAAAAACTTAGTTGGTCTTTAAGGTGCTACTGAAGGAATTTTTTTTATTTTACTTCGATCCAGACCAACACGGCTACCTACCTGCTCCCATCTGTCAGTGTTTTTAGCCAATCAAAGAAGTCACAGCTGGGATTGATAATTGTTTGGACACCAGGCAACAGGAATCCCCTGGGTCCTAAAGAGCTGCTGTTTTACCCTCCTCTTTAGTGCATTTTTCCTGCTTCTGTCTTACTTTCTAGTCCTTGCCCTCCTTCCTTTTTCCACTAACAACCAGGATGAAACTTTCCTGCCGTTGATGCATCTCAGATCAGGAGGTCCCTAGAAGTTATTTTCTGCAAATACTACTACACAATTAAGTGTAGATTGATGTTAAATAACTCCCCCCCCCCAAAAAAAAAGGCAAATATGAAAACTTTGCAAAGAATATTAGGATGTCTCATGTTGTACAGGAGCTAAAGAACAGGCACTTAGTAACAATTCAGTGCACAGTGAATTGTCTACACAGAAGTAAGTCTCTGTGATTAATGGGGCAGTCTAGCCTTTGGTTTAGGGGTTGTTATTGGAGAAAAACCAGGTTCTAGTGCCTTTAACCAAAGTGGCCTTGGGCAGGTAGGAGCAGGTGCACAGGAACTCAGACATTTGGTCTTCATATATGAATTAGACAGTACAGTCATGGCTTGAGTATGGAAATATAGTTATGGGAAAAGATTTGCCAGGACTGTACTGTCTAATTTATTGTTATGCTACACTTCTATGGCAGCTATTTTGTGACTGGCACCCACAGCACCCTCTCAAAATTAAAAATGTGTCCACTGGTCCAAAAAGGCTGATGAGCCCTGCCTAATTCACACAGTTCTATATATGAAGACCAAATGTATGTGTGCTTGTGTATCTGTTGCTACTGCCAAAGGTCACTTTTTCATGCTCTGCAAGAGTTGACAAGTCTTGTGATCACTGAATGATTGTGGCTGTGATAAATTCCTTAGAATACTCTTGGCCACCAAAAGGGGACAAAGAACCCAATTGCATAGGTAACGTAAGTACAGTTTCCCATGAAAAGAAACAAAAAAGGGAGGGCATGTGACATCCTCACATGTCACTGCTGAGCAGCAATATAAAACAACTTTGGAATAATTATATAAATATATAAGCAATGTAAAGTTACAACACATATACAAATCAGTTCAAATCCAACAGATACTAACAGGGATACAAGTGTCCACTTAAAAGGCTTAGAAGGACAATAGACAAGGCACTTGTCTGATATATAATAGGAGGGAATTCCAAAAGGTAGGTGCTGCAATGCTAAAGGACCAATTCTAGCATCATGCATAGCAGACCTCCTTAATGATGGAGACTAAACTTGGGACCTTCCACATGCAAGGCAAATGCTATACCATTGAGCTATGGCCCTTCCCAACCAATAAATGATTCTTTTAAAAGAGCCTGTTTATTAACAGGGATAGCAGGATTGTCAACGAGCTACACAGTGTGCTAAGTAAAAGCTCAACAACTCCTCCCTCCTATGTTATAACAGTTACACAGGGTAAAACAAAACAGTGTAATATAACTAAAATAAAGCAAATGTGTTGCTGTGGAAGGAAGGGGAAACCAGAAGATCAATGGGGATTGCCAGAATGTGTTACTTCACACTAAAGAAAGAGAGGGATACAACATGGTGATCCAAAACAAACTTAAATCTAACAAATAGAATTGTCCATGCAATGCCCGTGTTCAAAACGATAAGTCCATAGTCACTGACAACTTCAGGAACTGTTTAAACCTAGGCTAGAGTACAGTTTGAAGGAACCAGGTCTACAGTGTTTCTCAGCAGAAGACAGCTGATGAAATCAACCTGGGTAGAATAAGGCAGCTGGACAGCGAGTAAAGGCCAGGCCTGCACAGAAAGTTATTCCTGTACAGGATTTTCCAGTGGAAGATCAAGTGTAAGCAGAAAGTCCTTCAGCACTGCTGGTTCATAGAAATTTTGACTTGCCCATTGATGCACATACAGAAAATAGCAGGAAATATAATAAAGAAAGTAATGTTACACTCCTGGGCCATGTACTTCACACTGGAAAAAGTCTGCCAGGCCTCCAAAACCTCCTTCCAGGGAAAAAACTATCTCATCCGCATTTGGCCACCACTTCATCACCCACTTCTCACATGCACTCCACAACAAATCCTATTTGATTAGATATCTTAAAATATCGACATATTCTCTTCCTGGGAGGAGAGAGGGGACTGGGCTGTGCTTTGCACATTCTATCTAAGATAGAACCATTCAAGAGATCCGGTAACTGTTAGCAGGGTTGCCACAAAAATCACAGGGTTCCCCCTGCACCAATCTCTCCCTCATCCCCATAATTCTTAAATTGTTACTATGAGACCTACCCACCAAATCCAACTATTTAGCATGTAAAGCTGAATTCTCCACTCTAAGGATATAAAGGGGAAATACAGTCTCATCTTCCAGGCCTTGCACATCTGAAAGGCAATACTCAGTGGTGACCATATGTTATTGACTCTGATGTGCTGAAGTGTGCAGCATCAGAATTTATTATTTGATAAATGTCACATTCATTCAGATACTTTTTTTAAGATCCATAATCTCATCAGTGGAACTTGAAGCAACCAAAGGCTTCAGGTGTGTTCCTCAGCATGTGCTGTGAATCCACCAGTTTCTTAGGCCCCTTTCACAGCATAGGCCACAAGCACAACCCCACATACAATAAATTACTCCAAGTGAAGTTGATTATGTACATCAAAAGGACAAAATAAAAATTATATGCTACAGGAAAGGAGAAAAACAATTCCATTGCAGGATATCTTTGGCTAAAAATTAGGTCTGGAGTTTGTGGAATCACTACCTCTCAGATCACCATCTTAACTGGAAGTGAGCTGGCACATATTGTTCAAACTGGGATTGGATATGATACAGTATTGTATGGTATGATAACCAGTTTATTTCTGGCTTTAGAGCTAATGCACAAGCCACATTATTAGCCTTTGACATCAGAACAGTGATTATTATTATGCCATAACATTTTAAGATACACATCTGTACCAAGGGTCATATTAACATTACTGTACAGCCAACTCCTCATTTGTGCAGGGATTGCATTCTGGGTCATCACATGAACTGCCGGAGTGCAAATAAGCCCGCCCTATTCTAGGGCCAAAAACAGGGTGTGCATCAGCGGTTGCGTGCCAATGGAACACGTGCAAAATGGCCACTGCCTGTATTTAAAATCTCTCTCACAACAAGCAGTGTTCTCTAAAAGCTGCATCCAATTCTTTATTTCTATTATAAATGTAATTATTAAATCATCAGTTTTAGTCATTTTAAAAACTGCTCCATCAATTAATATTCTAGTCTTAACAGCAAATGAACTGTGGAAATTAGCATGGAATTAATTTTTTGTTTGAGTTTAAGCAACATGAAAAATTATTCAACCAGCACTCTAACCCAGCCATCCATTATTTTTCCATATGATGACTACTTCAATAGCATCTGCTACTATATTATCAAGAAGCAACAGAACTATTGTATAAGGGGTGTTAAAGCCACCATCCTAAACATTTAACTTCCTTTTCCTAATAGGCAATAATCAACTGTAGCTTGAAGGCACCCAGAATATTGCTTTGTATCTGTAACAAGTAACAATAGTAATATAATTATCACATTTATTTATTATTAATATTTTTTAAAAAATATTCCTAGGTCACCTGTCAGGAAAAAAGCCCCAAAAGGTGGTTTACATTAAAATATACAGCTCTCATAAAATACAATGATTTCAGCTGTTAAAACCAACTCAGAGTGCAGCCCTATAGCTCATACAACTAATTAAACCATTAGTAAAAATAGAATTTTAAACCAAGAGCAATAAATCAGCTCAAGATCTCAGGTTTGTTTGTTTTCAAATAAAAGCAATTTGGAATAAATTGGTTTTCAAGGACTGTTTAAAAGCCAGAATGATAGGCCTGGCTATACATTTTGATTCCTCTCATCTAGGAGCTCAGGGCAACACACGTGATGTTTTCACTTTATTACCTGTGGGGTAGGTTAGGCTAAGAGACAATGACTGCCCAAGCTCAGCTAGTAAGCTTTGCAGCTGAGGAGCAATTTCAATCTGGATCTAAGTCCACTGTTCTACACTATGCTGAATTTATTCACCTTAAAACAACTGATAGCTCTCTTATTACTTTCAAACACTAGCCAGGTTTTTTTTTAAAAAAAAAAAAAGGTTAAAATATATTACATGCACAGTGTGAAAGCAAAATAGTTTTAGTGCCAGGACATGTGTAGAGTTCCTGCTGAACCAAGCTGCTCAGTAGCAAATGGTAGCCAAGATATTGTGTTTGCTTGCTCTTTTTTGTTTGATAAGCAAGGTATTTTTAGAGCAACATATGGCATAATATTAACATCGTCTAGGATAGAGCTGCACAGCATTAATTCCTCAAAGTACATAAATTATAATACAAAATATTTTTAAATTCTTAAATATATACTCTAAGCATTAAGAGTCTGTAGTCAACATTACTGAAATTTTGTTCCAGCTCACATCTGTCATGCCATACTCTGTTGTGTATACTCAGGATTTCAGAACTATTCCCCTATGGACCTAATCCAAGAGGCATGATGGGCATTCAAAAGTTTAGAACAGGCACCCCCAAACTGCGGCCCTCCAGATGTTTTGGCCTACAACTCCCATGATCCCTAGCTAACAGGACCAGTGGTCAGGGAAGATGGGAATTGTAGTCCAAAACATCTGGAGGGCTGAAGTTTGGGGATGCCTGGTTTAGAAACTTACTGCATCCATAGTTTTCAAAGATATATGCAGAAGTAATGAAAATGACACTAAAGTAGCCACACATATTTTAAATGATCTCCAACTATAAGATTAATTTAAAAGATCTAAGGCTCAGGACATCCTGCTTATAACTCAAGAGCAGAAGCATTACAAGAAATGTTGCCCTTTAATACATAATATTTGAGCCAAATGGGATACTTAATTATGTCAATACTGCAACATTTAAAAAAGGTAATAATTAGGAACAGCAGCTTGACATTCATTTAGAGAAGCAGTCAGCTATCACAAACAGATTATCTGGGAAAGGTAGAGAAACGAGGTTCCCTCTCAGTGCTTGTAGCTGACACTATCAAATAATATTTTGTATATTCTGAAGCACCAATTTTAAATAGGACACCATACAAATATAAGACAGGATTCAAAAACTTTTTCCAGCAAGGACCACTTATTTGCCTTTCATCTGTGTACCTTGAAGACTAAAATCTAACACAAGCAGATTGTGGGATTCTCATAAAAAGATAAAAAATTCTGAATATGACTGAATAACCACAATTTTTCAGTGCATCACCCCACATTCTTTAAATTCTTCTTGAGACCATTTGCAAAACATGTATTGATGGTGATGAAAAACAATGTCTTCCTTTAAGATAATCACCCTCACCTAGGTATTAACAAGCATCTTTATGTTTTCACAGTTCATACAGGGTAAGTTAAATGTAATATTTAAATTTAGGCAGCTAAAGAATTTTTGCAATGTATATGTAATTTTAGAACTGCCACCTTATCTAGTCACAACATCATCTAAAATTAACATGCCAAGTTAAAGCTACAAAATGAAAACATTTTCAAATAACACCAAATAGGAAACGGTGTGACAAATTTGCCTAATTGTTTTTATGGGGAAATACTTAGCAACATATGTTTAAAATAATAATTGTGCCATTTGGTGTTCTTAGTATTTAGTGACAGCTCCCAAGTGCCAATGACTTGTATGGATCGCATAGTCATACTACAAACTTAAATTAGCTTTATTCTGAGTAAGTTTATATGCTGCCCTTTAAAAAAAAAGCTTTCACAACATGGTTTACAATAACTTAATACAAATATGGCTCAAGACAACCATAATGATAAAAGCTATTTAATTAAAATTGCAAAAACAAAGCAGCAGCATTTCAAAATAAAACCCAGCACAGGCCTTGAAATGAATTGGCAGCCAGTGCTATATAGTACAGTACAGGTGTTATGTGTTCCAAATGCCTGATCCTGTCAAGCAACTGGGCAGTTGCATTTTGTAAAGATGAAATTTCCATTTTGAAAAGCAACCCCAAACAAGTCTGACTTATAATAGCCCACTCCGAGTGCAGTGGAACTATCAATGCATACTCCCCAATACAGTAAATATGGAACTGTCATTTGATGACAATGCTAAGAATTCTGTTGGAAATTATTAGCAACTAACTTCCAGAAGCACATATTATGAAACAAGTTAAGTCTGTACTATTAACATATCCACTAAATGAACCATGGAATATTCTCATGTCATAAATCCATCCCCCATCAACATAAGTCATTTCTTGGTTCAAAAATCACATTTCTTTCTACAAAATAAAAATAAATATATTTCTTATGTTGGCTTTGACTTTAATAGGGTATAGAAAAGGAAGGTTTTGATCATATTTTAAAACCAATACGTTAAATTAATATTGCCTGTACAAAGTATCTATTTTGAGTCAAAATCATATGTGCTTTATAAATTACTTTCACTCTTGACATAAAAACAAGATATGTCAGTGTTTAGAATGTGAGTACTGCAAACATTTCCTGCCCACCTAGCAGTTCAAAAGCACGTCAAAGTGCAAGTAGATAATTAGGGACCGCTCCGGCGGGAAGGTAAACGGCATTTCCATGTGCTGCTCTGGTTTGCCAGAAGTGGCTTAGTCATGCTGGCCACATGACCCGGAAGCTGTCTGCGGACAAACGCCGGCTCCCTTGGCCTATAGAGCGAGATGAGCACCGCAACCCCAGAGTCGTCCGCGACTGGACCTTTACCTTTTACTGCAAACATTGGGAAACATCCAATAATACATGAGCGGTCTTCCTTCTTATCTACTTTCTCCCCAAATCTGCTCTGGAGGACCCCTGGAGCATTTGGGGGGGGGGGATAACAAGTGAGAAGAAAGTAAGGGGAAATACGGTTGCACCAGTGGCAGTCCATTCCATAGCAGCCACAACTGAATGTGGTGTAGTGGTTAAGAGCGGTAGACTCGTAATCTGGAGAACCGGGTTCGTGTCTCCACTCCTCCACATGCAGCTGCTGGGTGACTTGGGCTAGTCACACTTCTTTGAAGTCTCTCAGCCCCACTCACCTCACAGGGTGTTTGTTGTGGGGGAGGAAGGGAAAGAATGTTAGCCACTTTGAGACTCCTTCGGGTAGTGATAAAGCGGGATATCAAATCCAAACTCTTATTATTATTATTTAGAAGGAAAATGCCATATGTTAGCTTGTCTTCATTGTTTTAATGGAAAAAGCGACTTGTCACGCATGTCAGTCTAACACCTATGTTTCAGAAAGTCGATGTGGTAACCTATATAGCAATATATAGGTTACCGTATTTGTCATTAGGCACCACAGAAGCATCTAATTATACTTTACACTTACTTCATGGAATGCAATAATAAACTACAATTAGCAGGCGTAAATGTCTCAAGAGAAGTCTGTCTGTCCACCTCTTTGACTTTTAAGATACCAACTATCAAGAAGCCTCCAGCTCCTTTCACACAGAAGAACCAGTAGGAACTAAGCAACTCTCCCTTTAATAGAATTAAGCCGCACAATGAAATCTGAAACCAATCCTCTTATTTGAATGGAAGGAGGCAAGCAGCATTGCATGCTCAAGAACACAAGGTGTGCAGCACGGTATTGGGCCATACAAGCAGTAAAAAATATATACTGTACAGGATGTTATTGGGTTGAAATAGACCCCAACCTTTTATTGATTACAGATGTAAATAGACATAGGCAAAGGCACTGGGTATGAATCCGGAATTAATCAACCTGCCTACTGGTTGATCAATGGGATGGGTCATTCCTGGGATCAGAGTCACTCCTTGACATATATCAAGTTGGACGACCCACCAGGGCCACCACTCAGAAAGGTACTATAGCCTATTGACTCCACATGTAGGCTCCTGGAAATAAACACCCCATTCCATACCCTTTAAGGGAGTGCCCAGTAGGTTAAAGATCCAACCCAGTGCCATCTGCAAAAAGTTGTGACACTTGCTATGAGGTAGGCGAAAGTCTGCAGACCGGTCAATTTGTCTGCAGGAAAATTAATTCATGGCTCTGAGAATGGTGACTAAGTTTTCCATAGGAAGGTCTTCACACTGACTTGCCTGATCACATTTGAGCATGTCCACACATATACAGGGTGAAAAGGTGGGAAACCCCCAAAATAACTGGGGCCCCAGGTGCAGCAGCAATTTATAGGATATCAGCAGGCTGCTGACAAAGCCTAGCACTCTCTGATTGGCCCATTGGAATGGACTATTCGTGCCAAACCATGCAGCCAGAAGGGGAGGCTCTGGCATCCCCCAATGGCCGTGCAGGAAATATGGCCCAGAACCTCGCCGCTCCTGTGCAGCAAAGCGCTGCTTCCTGGAAGCTCCAGGCAAGCAGGTATTCTTAAAAGATTTTATTCTGCACTACTGAATATACTGGATTTTAAAATAAATCCCAACAGTAACTGTTTATTGTAATTTTATTGCCCAAATTGGAAAATGTAACTTTAAAAGAGTGTTCCTTTGAAACCAGAAAACAAAGTGATTTCACTGCCCTTTAAGAGTCCAATTTATGCATTTAGAAGCAACAACTTGGGGCAACCAACATAAAACAAAAAAGCTTCTATCTTCATAATCTGATACAGGATACAAGGTAAAGTGCATGTGCCAGTTATTCAGTTGAGGCGGCATTTAACACCAAGACAAGTTCCATTCTACATTAAAATTTCAGAGCTTCTATTTTCCCGTTTCAGTTGTTGCAATTGATCTGCCCTGACATCTTAGATAACAAAACCAATGAAGGACACTGCTGCTTTAAATATTTCAGGGCTTATGTAGCTAGTAAATAGGCTCCATTGCAATATGGTTGTGAAGGTCATGTCCTATTGTATCTTTCCTCTGATAAGGCATAAAACTGAAGTTTAAGAAATTCATTCACACAAATACCTTCCCTGTATTTCTTAATCTTGCGTGTTGCCATTAGAGATTTCCTTATTGAAAGCAAATGATACTCAAGTCAACACACATCCAAAACTCCTTCAAACCCACACCCTAAACACATTATCATGATTACACTTCAGCAATTTCAGCATTTTATTTGCATTCATCTGCCTGATTTTGCAAACCCAATCCTGCTGAACCTCATTTCTCAACACTAATCAAGTAAAGCCCTTTAAAGCAGAAAGGGTTTGGCCCTTTAATATGCAGAAGGTAATTAACTAGATTCCTCAACTGTTCTGTTTTAGTCAGCCATTGAAGCCAACTACTTTAATGGATCCATTAATGTTCCTATATTTCAGATTAAAAATAAATAAAAACTACTGTACCAATTAAAAAAACATGTACATGGAACACTATACATCCTAGGAGGAGGGGTGGAAAGAAAGAAGTGAGCATCAATAAGCAAATATTTCTGATCCTTAAAAGTCAAAATTAAAGGGAAACAAAGAATATTGAATCACAACCTGACTCTAATTTTCACTTGAGATTTTTAACATATGTGAGCCCCCTCAGCTACTACATAGCTCGAATTATTTCTGTGAAAATAGCTAATGAAGTAAGGCAAGTGCTAGAATGACAAATACTGTGTTTGATGTAACATAGAATTATATTATGAGACAAATACTGAAATATCACTTCGCTTTCTTTACTCAAATAAAAGACATTACCTGAAAAGGCAACAGATTGTTACCATTGTCAGTCCTGAAGGCGTTGTCTTCCATCCAGGATTTTGGGGTTAGGGGAGCAGCCCGTGGAAACTTTGGTGGGGCAATGACATTGCTAGAGAAGGGCTTCTTAAGAGGTGAAATGGGATTGAGTGGGGATGGCACTCCAACTCCCACTCCTACACCAACACCCACACCTACTGCCCTTCGAGGGTCCCTGCCAGCTTGCAGCCCGCCCCAAGGATTGGAAGGTGTACTCCAGGCGGCATTTTGGTGGTTATTCCAGCTGGAAGGAGAAGAGGTGGAAGCTGAGG
This sequence comes from Zootoca vivipara, assembly GCF_965207765.1. Taxonomy (NCBI): domain Eukaryota; kingdom Metazoa; phylum Chordata; class Lepidosauria; order Squamata; family Lacertidae; genus Zootoca; species Zootoca vivipara. The sequence goes on along the minus strand of NC_142588.1, from coordinate 34,748,688 downwards.
AGGAGGAAGGTTTGCTGGTCATGATGGGCTGATGGCTATAAGCAGCATTTCTCTGGGCAAAAGATGCCTGATTGGGGCTGACTGGCGATCTCCTTTGCTGCTGCTGGGCTTGTTGCTGCTGCTGCTGCTGTTGGTGGTGCTGAGTCTGAGCTAGGCCAATCTGGGGGGAGAAAGTGCCACCAAAAACCGGATTTACATGGTGAGGGAAATTCTGGAAAAGCATTGTCCCATTGACAGGGGTAATCCCTTGGAAAAAGCTATCATCCACGGCATTTGTGGTCCCAGTAGACCAGGTGCTTCCGAAGGAGGGAGACAAGGAGGTGCCGGCTGTAGGTTCCTGCTGAGGCTGGTGAAAACTTAAGCCTGGCAAGATGGGGGACTCCATCTGCATCTTTTCCTTGCTATTTTGGGCAGGAGCTGCTGAGCCGATGCTAGTCACTGGGCTGCTATCCTCCTGTTTGGGTGTCTCTGACGTGATGGGCGTAGAAGGGGCTTCTGCTGCGTTTGGATCTTGCTGCTGCTGCCGCTGCTGCTGGGGCTGGGCTTTGCTTTTGTCCATCAGTAAATCATCCTGCATGGTTTGCGCAGCTGAAACGAGAGGAAGAAGGAAAAAAATCCAGAAGACAGACTGTTAACATTCATATGGCTGCTTTAGCCTTGCTTCTGCTGCTTGCAAGAATGCCACTGCTAGCGTAACGCTGCCGCAAGTTGCAATGTACGACTAATACGTAATCCCTACCCCCACCCCTTTAGGAGTAACAGTTTGAATCAGTGTAATCGCTCCACGTCGCTTCTAAAAATACATTTGAAGATGTTTCACCCTCTTTGATGTCTTGGTTCCCTTCAGTGTAAAGGAAAGATATGCTTATAGGGCAGAGATATACAGCAATTTCGCCACGTCTCTTTCTCTTACACCGGAACTCAGATCTCTCGCCCTGCAATGAGAAACTGATTCTGGTTCCTGTTTTTCCGTGCACCCTCCTCCTTCCTTGTTATTTGCATACGTCAATAAATACTGCTGCGTCCTTCAGCAAGGTTAAAAAGACAGCAGCCTTTACTCTCCCCCACCCCCTTTCCTATGAATAGACCTTTTAAAGGAGCCGCATACCCATTTCGCTTAATCAACAAACCGGTTCAACCAAATAATTAAAAACAGTTCAGGATCCACGATTTTAAAGCCCTGAATAAACGAAAAAAACTAAGCCAAACGGTACTTTTTAAAGCTACTGAAGGGGTGGGAGGCATCTTGCACGTAACCAGGGGATACAGTTTTGTTTGTTTTAACGGTCCTTTTGTCTCCCATGTTAAATATGGCATTTAATAATCCAAGAACTAAATTGTTTTGAGCAAAAAATACTGAAGCCTTCAATCCCGCATAAACTGGGGAAAGTATTCAGACGCCCTAACACTTCCTTGTAGGCATCCTCCTGCTGCAGATTTTTCCACGCACAGACATAAAACACTAATTAATTTATATTGCCAATATAAATCACCAGATAGTAATAATGACCATTTTGTCTTCTATCTATTATTACTAAAGAGCATTCCCTACCTCTGCACCTATAAGAACGCTATCAGAGGAACAGCAAATAGTTAAATAGGCCAAACAAAAGACGGCGGTCTGGAAAAGACGCTGAACAAATTCATAAATTAAACAGGCTTGTTTTAACAATATACTTTTCTCAAATAATGTTGCAACCTTCAAAATCGAATGTATCTCTCAACGCTATTTAACTGCATCAGCAAAATAACCAATACTTAAACAGGGGTTGCTTTGAGAAGGGTGTGAAGAAATATGAAGGTAGTAACTTCCTCTCTCATATCCACTAAATTCAAAACATTCCTGAATTTAAAATCCCTCTTCATAACAGGTAATCAAGTGAAAACAGCAACATTTTAATGGGCATAGAAGAAATATATTCAAGCAGTATTTTTATTTTATTTTATTGATCTGTGCACACAATCTAAAAATAATGCATTGCAGGGAGTGCATAAAGAGAGTATTAAGCTAAATTCCTAATCCGAAAAGGAGCAAACTAGCACATCTGTAGCACGCAGCTTTGCTGCTGCTGTAGGGGGTGCAGGGAAACCTTTAAAGCAGCACTGCAGCAAGCCATAATATAAAAGGCTTTGTGTAGTTTTCCATTAGCTGCGCTCCGATCAAAGTCACCACAACAGTAAAGGAAGAAAATTTAATACAATACATTTCATACAAAGAGGGACAATCAAATATATTGCTCTCATCCTGTGTTTTAACGCCCAGTTTAGTAAATCATTTAAACAATAGTCAATAGTAACAGTAAAACTATTGCTTCCAATATAGCAGATAAGCTGTGCTACAACAATTTTAAGGTATTTTTTTATCAACTTCATATTGAGACTCTAGCTATAATTATTTTCCCCCATCGCTTTTTATACGTAAGATTTCACTACAGATCTACCCCTCTGTCAAGGTCAATACCTAACCATTACGTGCACGCAGGCAAACTGAAGAGAGACAAATTGGGTATTACTCGGAAAAAATAGGCAACTAAATACCTAGCATTGGGCTGGTATGCGGCGCCTCCTGTTTCCTCCACCCCCTTCCCCCCCCCCCGGTGTATTTGTGCCCGTCTAAACTACTGTACATGAAAATCAAATACTCCCGTAATACTTCGTTTGCATGCAGTAATCCACTTAGCCGCCGATAAAAGTTACCTTTTGAGTATTCTGTATTTAAAGATCAATAAAAGGAAGGGACAGTGTGTCTATTTCCTTCTTTCGGGTTTGGTATATGACAAATAGAAATTGCTCTGGCAAGAGCACTTTGACAACTGTAAGCAGAAGACGCATGTGCAACCGCGGAATTGTGGGGATTGAAGTCTTTCCTTGAACAGAGGCAAGCTGGGAGAAGAGTGTTCAACGCACCGAGGCACGTTTGTAAAACTGAAAGAGCTTGCAGCTCTCTCATGGCTGAAAGCCTCTCGATCACTCTTCAGGAGGCAAAACTGGTTTAACAGGTACCTTTGGAGCCAAGCATTTTATTAGGCACGGGTCACTCTGATTTTAATTTAGATATGGGTCAATATGTTATTTTTAATTTTTTTATAGAGAGATTTGAGCCGCATCTAAATTAAGATCCAACAGAGTAATAGTGATCCAAAGTAAGCAACTCTAATACTAGCTAATTATTGGGTATTTTTTCCATTTTAAAAGGCACAACATATGACAAAAAACACCTGGTTGCCATAATGGATCAAATAAAAAATCTATCCCGTTCTTTCTCCAACAGTGCACATTCTACAACACTGAGAAGATTACAAGCAAAGACAACCCCCCCATGTTCAGTGTGTGTGTGTGTGTGTGTGTGTGTGTTATGTACATACATACACACAATCACAGCAAACAACTGTTATGTTCATCTTCCACCTAAGCATCTTCAGATGTGTATATTACACTGCTGAAAAGGGGAAGGCAGTTGGCACAAAGTTTTATTTTCATCTTATTAATGGGAAGCAGGTTTCATATCTGTTTCTTCAAAATATTCTTAGTGATTAAGTTATTATAATATCCTTCATTCTTAAAGCATATCCTAGTCAAATGCCTTGGATTCACATGCAGCTTTTGGGCAGGGATAAATTTGGGTAACATAACAAAAGTGGCAGAAATGGAAAGCCTTGTTTTTCAACACATCACATGTATCAGAATTCTTTACAGGACTGTGCCCTAGATACCCACTTTCCAACCCCACAGTCCCAAAGGTTGTCAGGTCAGTCTGACTAACCAAAGTACAGCATCATCATAAATCACTTTAATTAGCTATCTTCCTGTGTTATGAATAATAATAGAATGGCATGACTTTAATAAGCCAAGTTAAATGTGCAGAATTGCATGTTTTCCCAATTACCAACCAATGGGCATTTTACTTCACAGAAGTACCTTGGAAAGACAAATACCAAAGATTACTATGCTTAAGTAGCATTATGTATATTGTACTGTTAATAAGATACAGGGTTTTTAAACAAGTTGGGATTTGGCTATGTTAAATTCTCAGTCACCAATTGTTTATTCAGATGTCAATTCCATAAAGTACAATCGGGCATTTCTCTCATATAAACTATCATCTTCCATCTGCCTCTGATCTGAGGAAGGCAGTGGAAAGCCTGAATTGGTGCCTGGAAACTGTGAGAAGCTGGATGCCAATGAACAAACTTAATTCAGATAAGATGAAATAACTGTAGGATCTAATATTACAAATACAACCTGTATTGGATGCAGCTGCACTCTTTCTGAAAATTCAGAATCACAGCGAGAGGGTATTCCTTCATGCTGCTTCTGAATTATCAGATCATGCCAGTTGACTAGAAATGCCTTTTACCAAGTTTGGTTACTATACCACACGTCCCTTTTCCTGGAGAGGGCATGCCTAACCACATCAGTCTTGCTTCATTTGTAAACCATTCTGTGATCTTTAGATGAAGGGTAATATAAACAATTGATATATAATAAATAATTCCAGACTAAATTATTGTAACATGCTATGTAGGGAGCTTCCTTTAAAGTGCATTGCACTTCAATTGATAGGAAATGTTCCTGTAAAGCTGTTGTCAGGAGTAGGCAGCTTGAATATATCAATCCAGTGCAATTCGATCTTCACTGTTTACCTATTAATTTCTGGACCCAATTTGTAGGGCCTGGTTGTTTTTGGCACCAACACCATCCCTAGTAAGACTTGCCTACTTTCACTGTGGAATGCTTTTAGACATCAAGTCAAGACCTGGCTTTACAGAAAGGCCTTTTGAACAATAGCTGCTTTGGTTCTTTCTCTTTTGCTTCTTGGATTCACTCCTTTTCTGATTTGGCACTTTAGTTTTGACAAAATGGATGTTTGCTTCATAGTTCTATGCAGCTGTTTTCTATGCTGTTTTTATTATTTGTAATTATATTTTGATTCCCCTTTCATATTATTTTGGAACTAAAATAATAATAGGGAGCCAGACTGTAACCTGAAAAACAGGTGTTTATTTTTATGTGTTGGGATCAAACAAGAGACATAGCAGCAGCTGCTTCTGCCCACTCCTCCCCTAGGTCCTTTAATCCACCCCTCTCCCCTGCCTGCAGGAGCAGTGGTGGCTGATGCCCAACAGGACTGGTAGGGTGGAAGGCAAGAAGACCAACAGTAGGAGGAACCAAAGTGAATAGCAGACTGAGCCACCCTTGACTGGTTGTAAGTAAGAAGGTGGTTTTATAGGGGTTGAGTAAGGGCAGACTTGAGTTGGTAGGGTAGTGCCTCATTTGCCCCAATGGGTCAGCCTCCACTATGCAGAAGTGAACAGAAATCAGCCTTTGTCTCCATCCCCACCCCATGATGCAGTTGTCTCCAAGGCAAGCTTATGCCAAGACCCTAAGACAATAAAGCATTAATTGCCCCAACCACAGCATCATTTTTGCACTGAACAGAACATCCAAGAAAGTCAGCAGCAGTGAAATAACTCTTGTTTGCATGCCTTCTCTCTTTCAGGTTAAAGGAGGTCCACTATGTCTTTTCCTAATTATTTTCCAAGTCCTGGAACAGTGGACCAAAAGGACAAGGGAATAACCGACAGGATCAGCCCTGGCTAGCTTTTTTGTTGCTTGATCACTATGCCAAAAGGTATACCATTTATTTTCAACACTGACTGGCAGCAGCTCTCCAGGGTTCCAGGCTCAGAACATACCCAGCACTCTCTGGAATACCACTGGGATTGAATCTGTATTCAGAAGGTCCCAGGATCAATCCCTGGTACAGTGGTACCTCTACTTACAAATAGCTCTACTTACAAATGTTTCTTACTTACGAACAGAGCTCCGTCCACCATCTTGGATGCAGTTTAGATAGGATTTTTTTGACTTACGAATTTTTAGATAGGGTTGCTTCGACTTACGAATTTTTTCTCCCAATGCATTCCTATGGGATTCGACTTACAAATTTTTTCGACTTACGAATGTGCGTTCGGAATACATTAAATTTGTAAGTAGAGGTACCACTGTATCTGCATAAAAAAGGATGGGGAAGGGAAAATATAAATGGTCTGAACCTGGTATAAGAGGACAACTTCTGGGATGTGAGGGGATTAGGGGAGGGATGATATCTCTATTGGGGGACACATCATGCTCCGTTGGGGGCAGTTTGGGAGTAAACTCTGAGGAAAAATCTGTACCCGCTGCCTTGTGGGACGTCTTCGGAAGATGAAAAAGGCCAAGGAGTTGACCCTACACAAACCTGGAGTGCAGTCCCTAAGATGGTTAGATGGTACTTTCTACACCTCCTTACAACTCCTGCAGCTAAGCTTGTGCCAAATGTATTACTCTACTTTCCTTTGGACCAGATCAACGAGGCTGAGAGAGGGGTCTTGTCATCTCAGCAGCCCAGGCTTGTGCCACGAGGAGGTCACTTTGGTGCTAGTTATACAGCAGTTTGATTTCACCCCCAGAAGCACACTCTATTGTCTCTCGAGACAGACAGGTGCCACCACCACCACCAACAACTCATTCTCAGTGCTGCAAGCTAAATGCTAATATGCAAAATATACAAAATTATCAGTTAATAGGAAAACAAATAGCTTTAAGTAGAGCAAAACAATGTATCAGAAGGTTACACTTCTAGCATTCTGTAGAAGTATACCACTAGCATGACTCCCAAAGCAACTCCAATCTGCAGACAGAAATAAAGTGGTACCTCGGGTTACAGACGCTTCAGGTTACAGACTCCGCTAACCCAGAAATAGTACCTTGGGTTAAGAACTTTGCTTCAGGATGAGAACAGAAATCGCACGGTGGCGGCACGGTGGCAGCGGGAGGCCCCATTAACTAAAGTGGTACCTCAGGTTAAGAACAGTTTCAGGTTAAGAACAGACCTCCAGAACAAATTTAATTATTAACCTGAGGTACCACTGTAACTAGTTCCCTAAGAATTGTTACAAACCCTAATAGCTAAATTGTTATACAAATTATTGCATCCCACTTTGTAGTTCTGCCATGTTTAACAACTGCAAAACCAATATCAATTACTATATACAAATTAAAATTGATAGGAGATAAATTATCAGGGAGAAGTAATGGAGTTTAATTCTTTCATAAAATTAACCAAACAGAAACATTAAGAACTAACTAATTTTAAGTTTTCACATTTGTAGAGTGCACCAATTTTGAAGCAAAAAGACAATTTTTGCACAGAAGTGTTTTGTTGAGTCTGAAATTATGGTGTTTGTGATCCATTTGTTTGAGCAGCAATATTATCAATATGCTCTATACAACTTTTCACCTTCTAATTCCAGTGTGGAAACACCTCAGCAGGTTCCAGTCTGATTAGAGGACTGGAATGGATGAGGCCTAACAAACTAAAAAAATAATCCAGGTTTTTCTTAAATACCATGGTTTGGAAAAATCTAGTAATTAGAATATTTAAATTTGACTCTGGATGGGATCACAGTCTTCTTGAAGAGCTAGTTACAAAGTCTCAGTGCTATTTGCAGACGCAAGTGACATTAGGTGCCAGGAATGTTTTCACCAGCTTCAGCTGGTTCAGTGGTTGCAGCCTTAACTAACTTGACCAGCCAAAGTGATGCATGTAATCCCATTTCACTAAATCCCCCTAAAGAAGCATGTTGCTATTTATTTCTATATCATATCTATGTACTTTGTTATCACTGTCCATATCCTAGGTAAAGGTAAAGGGACCCCTGACCATTAGGTCCAGTCGCAAATGACTCTGGGGTTGCGGCGCTCATCTCACTTTACTGGCCGAGGGAGCTGGCATACAGCTTCTGGGTCATGTGGCCAGCATAACTAAGCCGCTTCTGGCGAAATCAGAGCAGCGCATGGAAACGTCATTTACCTTCCCGCCAGAGCGGTACCTATTTGTCTACTTGCACTTTGACGTGCTTTCAAACTGCTACGTAGGTTGGCAGGAGCAGGAACCGAACAACAGGAGCTCACCCCATCGCAGGGATTCGAATGTCGACTTTCTGATCAGCAAGTTCCAGGCTCTGTGGTTTAGACCACAGCGCCACCCGCGTCCCTGTCTATATGCTAGTCTGCATGTTTAATCAAAATATTGAAAAAGAAGATAAAAAGTCAAAGTGGCAGCATTCCTTTGGGTATTTTACAGAACATTCTAGAAAGTAGGCCCCAATTGGTTAGGTTTCTTAGTTATACCGTACATCAAATTTGTAACAGTTTCACATAAATTTATAGTCTGGGTGTTTGTCCTTTTTACTCAACATGAATTTGTACTGGTACACAAACAATCATCTTTTACAAAAATGCCTCCAAACTCCAGCACCCTCTTCCCAGGAGAAAAGTCTCCTGAATGGTACTTCTGTTGACTCGGAGATTGAGGTTGAGAAACACAGCCATAATAAAATGATGGTTTCAATTACAGCCACAGCCTCCCCAATAAAAAAATATTGGGAGAAGCCACAAAACTCATGAAAAGCATATTATTAACCAACTTGCAACACATACTCAAAGTGTATTTGCATATTTCTTTTTGTTGAGGTAGGTGACCTTTTTTTGTGGCGGGGGGGGGGGGAATTGTGTCATCTTTTGGCAAGAAAAGTAGCCATTCTCTATAGTGGTTCTGGCTAGTACAGTGAAGAGCTGGGTTGAAACCCCTCAGCTGGGAAACTCACTTGGTGACCATGGGCCAGTCACCCCCCTCTCAGCCTAACCTACCTCATAGGGGAGTTGGGAGGGTAAAAGTGTGGGGCAGGGAGCTGGAAGGACCATTTGCGCGACTGAAAAGCCTCTTGGAGGAAAGGCGAAGTAGATGAAGGTAACAAACAAGTACATGAAGTTCTTTAAGCGAGCACAGTCAGTCAAGGAGTCACAGCCCAGCCACCCCTTTGCCCCAAAAGGACGTCTGTGACGAGGGGGGAGGGGAGAGAGTTGCCCCCCCCCCGCTGAATGCCCTGGGACAAAGGAGGCGCACCTGTGCCAGTGGGGAAGGCAAGGCAAAGGGGACCGAAGGAGCTTCAATGTGATGATGTAACCGAAAAATACCTCTCCCCACCCCACCTCACCCCACCACCGTCTCCGCATAGGGAGCGGGGGAAATGAAAGTTGTGGAAACAGACTCGCCCATCTCTCTCTGTTTCCTGCTCCCCAAGGAAGGGAGGGAGGGTGAGTGGGTAGCAAGGAGCAAGAATTGACAGCGTCGAGGTGTGTGCTGACCTTTCCCTCAGCGAGCGTAGCCATCTCGCCGCTCCCCCAGCCGAAGGCAAAACCCCAACCCCGGCCGGCCCGCGCTCTCACGCAGCGGCGGCGGCGGGCGAGGAGGAGCAGGGCAACGAGCAACTGTCGCGAGCGAGCGCGCCGTTAGAAGAAGGAGAAGAAGGCGGCGGCAGGGGCGAGGGGGTTGGGAGGGGGAGGGAAAGGGGAATTTAAATCCCCCCTCAGGGCCGGCGAAGAGCGGGAACTACATCTCCCATGGTGCCTTGGGCGCGCTCTGCGGTATCTCAGCTCGGAGTGGGCGAGAAGGGAACCAGGCGCAGCGGCAGTTCCTCTGTGAGGTAAGAGGGCCTCGCGCGTGCGCAGTTGCCCTCGCTCCTCCCCGCCCCCTCGCTCGCTCCGAGGTTGCGGCTCTGTTGTGGCTCTCGCTCTCCTTGCCCCCCCCCCCCTTACCGGCCTAGGTCGTCAAAGCGGCCCGTCGCCGCTTGTCGCCGCTTGTAAGGAGAGCCTCCTCCTGCTGCTGCTTCCTCCTCCTCCTCCTCGGCGGCAGGCTCTGGGCCTTGCTTCCCCAGGCCGGCTCCTGGCGCCTGTCGTAGCCGAGCCCCCGGGCTCCCCGCACCCGGAGAGGATGTCGGAGCAGACGGGCTTGCTGTTACCGCAGACCATGGACAGGTACGGGGAAAGAAGGGGAGCTGCGGGAGGTAAGGCGGGCCCGTTTCCAAGTGCGACTCGAGGGAATTATTTTGGAGCAGGAACCGGGCCGAAGGGAAAGCACGCGTGGAGGCACCGCACCATCCTGGACCGCGACGGCCTATATGCGTGCAGAAAGTCACTGGTGGAATTTGAGGGTAGGCCTGAGCGGATGTGGAAACAGGGGCTCAAAAAGAAACGGAGGGCTGTTTGTGTCTTTTGGGGGGGCGGGGGTGGAGAGTTGCTGTTGTGTCTGAGGCCTTGGGCCTAAATAACACACACACACACACACACACACCGTTTGCTGTCAAATGTCTTCCAGTAGAAATTGTTGCTACGTTCACCTTGCAGTAATCTTAAAAGTCCTAGCCCCTACAGTGCTGTTAAAAACATCTATGTCAACACCTACAACTCCTATTTTAGTAGCTTACAGATCTTGCATATAAAACAATGAGTTGTGATCATGGATGTTTCCACCACATGGAGCAACCTTGTGCTCATACTACCACTGTTCAAGTAACCTTTTCTATGTCTTTGTCACTATCCTTCAGCACTGACTACTTCAGAGTCCCCAGGCCCTCATTCCAAAAGAGTTTGAATTCTGTGGTCCAGAAGGACAGGAGTGCTACTGTTCTGGCTTCGTGGTTGCAGGGAAGAAGCAGAGAATAAAGATTAAGTTAGAAACCTAGTATGTGGAGCGTTGGGACAACTTTTCAAAGGATTCTTGTAGAGCTGAGATACAGCTATCTGACTGTGGGTTGCTGTACGATCTTTTCATTCCATATTGTATACTGCTACAGTGATCACTGTAGTTGGTCTTTAATGTGCTACAGCTACTGGAAGGAATTTTTTTATTTTGTTTCAACTATGTCAGACCAACACGGCTACCTACCTGTAACTAGCACTGTAGTTCCAGTTTTTGTTGGCTTACCTTTTATCTACAGTAATAACATGTAAGAGGTGGGTCCTGTTAGTAATTCTATATAAACTATACAGTGATACCTCTAGTTACGTTCCCTGCGGGTTGCGTACATCACTGGTTACGAACTCGCCGATCCCGGAAGTGCCGGAAGGGGTTCTGCATCCGCAGAAGCGCCAAATCGCGTGGTGAGCATGCACAGATTCGATGCTTCAGGTTCCATACTGCTCTGGATGCAAATGGGGCTCCGGAACAGATCCCGTTCTCATCCAGAGGTACCACTGTATTGCTTTTCTGTTGTGGCGGGTGGCATGATATGGAAATAACCCAGACTTAGCCTGTGCTTTTTTCCACCTAGTGACAGAAGGGAAATTCCCATATCTTTGAGAACAGCCCTATTGACTTGAGTAAGGCAAAATGGTTACATTAGTCATTTGAGGAACCATAGTCTCATTTAATTGCATTCCAATAATACAGGCAACAATGAATTTATGTGTGTCCAACTGATGCACGGCCATGATAGGGCATTGCAGCAACCTGGAAGTGGCTGGAAAGGAGGCAGGAGCGAAGCAGGCATATGTATGCTCCGGCGTCGCATGTGATGACCTAGAATGCAACTCCCACACAAATCAGGTGTTGCCTGTATTGTACTGTAGTTACTGGATATAAGGGATTGATACTGGGTGTTGATATGGGCTGTTGGAGGAGGGGTAGTACCTCTGGTGGGGGACACATCATGCTGTCTGGGGTGGTTCGTCCACCTTTGGTTCCCATCCTGCACTCAGCTCTCACCTGTGGTTCTTATAAGCTGTCAGCTTGCAGCAGTGGCCACACCTCAGGAAATGGCTTCAACTGACTGGCTAAAACAGCTGAGGGTAGCCAGTGGGTCTCAAACCCTCAGTGTGTTAAAGACTTCCCCTGCATGTGAAGGCAGGTGTTGGTGGATTGAGTGGATGAGACCAATAGTGGATCCAACTGTCAAGAAAGTGGTTTCTGTACATGCTGTAGTGGGAGGTGAGGGGCAGATGGCTCATCAACCTGGTAAGGTAGGCCATTAAGGAAAAGGAAAATCTGATCCAAACCTATGTTGCCTTGCAGTTATACTCTTCCGTAAGAAAGGCTTTGGGAGTAAACCCTGAGGAAAAATCTGTACCCGCTGCCTTGTGGGACGTCTTTGAAGGATGAAAAGGCCAAGGAGTGGAGTGGAATGGAGTCCGGAATGGAGTCCCTAAGACAGTTAGATGGCGTCTTGTACGCATCCTTCCAGCAACTCCTGCATCCAAGCTGATACCAAATGTATTGCTCTGTTTTCCTTTGGACCACATCAGCAAGGCTAAGACCTCCAGGTCCAGGACCTCCATACACACTGCCCAGGCTTTTGCCCCAGAGAGGTCACTTAGGTGCTGCTAACACGGCAAAAACCATGCAGAAGGCTGCAGTTACAAGTTACTGGTTTCTGCAGCCATAACAGGCACTGTGATTCTCCAGTGGTTTGACTTCACTGGAAGTGCCACACTTCTTAACAACAACAGAAGAGGTGCTGGTACTGCGTACCCTTGAGTACCCCCTGGGGAAAGCACTGCAGTGTAGTTGGTCTTCATTTATCGTATTTAGAAATGAGTCTTTCTTGGTGAATACAGGGGAATCACTCTCTTTTGGAAAGTTGTTGCCTTGCCTATCTTTGTGGTAGGAATGCCTTTTTAAAATGAATGTTGGGAGTTAGTAAGCCAACTTACATTACATGCAGCAAACTATCCTAATTTACCTGATATATGTAACCTGATAAGGGATGCGGGTGGCGCTGTGGTCTAAACCTTTGAGCCTCTTATTGGGCTTGCCGATCGGAAGGTCAGCAGTTTGAATCTGTGCAATGGTGTGAGCTTCCATTGTTCTGTCCCAGCTTCTGCCAACCTAGTAGTTTTAAAGCATACCAGTGCAAGTAGATAAATAGGTACTGCTGTGGCGGGAAGGTGAAAGGCGTTTTCGTGTGCTCTGGCACTCATCATGGTTCTCTGTGCACCAGCAGCAGTTTAGTCATGCTGGCCACATGACCTGGAAAGGTGCCTGTGGACAAAAGTTGTATCTCCATAGTTCAGATGGGACACTGCTGCTGAGAGAGAGAGTGGCTTGTCCAAGGCTACTTATGCCACAGTTCTATACACAGATGTAGAATGCCCCATTGAATGCAATGGATGATGACTGAACCAAAGTTCAGGAGTTATGCTTTGCCAGCAAATTCTAACATCTATCTCTTCTGCAGCTCTTCATCTTTTATTGACTTCTCTAATGTGGAAATAGTGACATAGAGAAAAACTGAGGAGAAGATCTCCAACCTGGTTCTTCCCCCTGCCCCATACAAAGTGTTATACTACAACCCATATCATCCCCTCACTGTTGGCTATGCTCAAATTGTAGACCCCTAAATTTCTGGAGGACACCAGGTTGGGGAAACCTGCCTTAGGTTACTTCTCTCCCCCTGGTTCAGATGTTTGCGTATGTCTGTTTCCTAGTGGAAGTGCAGGCATTCAACAGCCCTACCATCATGTTTATAATGTACCATGGATACCTACACATATAGATGCACAATAACATTGTTTTCTTCAAAATGGGAGTGACAGTGTTTTTTCATTAAAAGAAAACAAGATTTGCCATTCAATAGGGAATAAGTATTGATTAGCTAAGCATTCTGCACACACTCCCCTGGGAGTAAGCTTGGTGGATTTTTAGGAGAATTGCTTCTAAATAGACATTCATCTGTAAGTGTTGGCAGAAGTTGTGTATTTGAAAATTATTATACAATGGAAAAGGGGCAATGATCACTCACATTAAAAATCAGTGGTGGTGTGCTATTTGCTGCTACTAGCTGCAGGGGTAATTAATGTCATAAGGATATACTAATTCTTCTCATATTATTGTATTATAGTAAATGAAATTGGGGATAAATGTTTTTTGTTATAAAAATATATCTTAATAAATATTTTAAAGTATAAGGCATAAATACTAACTTTATCTTATATGCTGTTATGTTGATTTTACTGTTCTTTTTCCAGAAAAAGTAGTTCTCATTTTAAAAATTAATTTGGAGGCATTTTTTTTGTTCTCTATATGCTAATTTAAACAACAATCTGTGCGCTCAATAAAGAAAGGGATTTTTATGCACAATTGCAGTTACTAGAAGTAGTTTCTATATGTGGAAACAGAAAATTTAATTATTGGGAGTAGCAGTTCTGCAGTTGCTAGAATTAACTGCCACCCACGGAAGGAGAAAATAAATACCCTAAGCCTTTTACACAATCAGCAAAACAAAAAAGGTATTTCAACCAGTAGTATTTGAATTATTTGTCTACATGTTCACAAAGAGGAAGTTCTGCTTCCTAGTGGCAGAATTATTTAAGAGCAAAAAAGGCACTTTCTACTTCCTCCTTCCACTCACAAGATGAGTGAACCTGATAGTTGGTGCACACAGATGAAGAGTAGCTGATTAGTGAAGTCGTGTTAGTACCAGTGACAAGGCATAAAATTCTAGCCCAGTGGTGCAATATGATAATGAAACATTCTAGAGTCTTTAAATAGTGTCAAGATTAAGTGCTTAACAGTGCAATCCTATACACACCTACCTTTTGTTTACATAAGACCTTTTGTAATTCCACTAAAGGCAAACATTCATTACTATAGTTCAGTCTAATCAAGAATAACTTGTTTGGAATATCTTCATACAGATCTTGTGAAATTTGTCCAGTAATAACCCTACCTTGGTTTCCTAAGAAGCTTCTAGTTCTTCCCCTTTACTGACCAGTTCTGTATCTAATTAAAACAACTTGACGTTTGGCGTGTCAAACTGCAGAAGTCAGGCAAATAGGTCAGTACTGTAATCTCACAGAAAATAGAAAACATTGAGAGTTTAGAACAACATTAATTTTCCAAAGGGACGCATGTGGCGCTGTAGTCTAAACCACTGAGCCTAGGGCTTGCCGATCGGAAAGTCAGCGGTTCAAATTCTATGGGGTGGATATGGGGTGATGGGGTGAGCTTCCGTTGCTCAGTCCCAGCTCCTGCCAACCTAGCAGTTCGAAAGCACATCAAAGTGCAAGTAGATAAATAGGTAAACGGTGGGAAGGTAAACGGCGTTTCTGTGCGCTGCTCTGGTTTCGCCAGAAGCGGCTTAGTCATGTTGGCCACATGACCCAGAAAAAATGTCTGCGGACAAACATCGGCTCCCTTGGCCAGTAGAGCGAGATGAGCGCCACAACCCCAGAGTCGTTCATGACTGGACTTAACTGTCAGGGGTCCTTTACCTTTACCTTTTAATTTTCAAAAGCAAATGATGTATCCAGCAAAATAATAATAATGATGATGATTTATTTATACCCCGCCCATCTGGCTGGATTTCCCCAGCCACTCTGGGCGGCTTTCAACAGAAGTATTAAAATACAATAATTTATTCAACATGAGTTATACTAGTAGAAGGACTTTTAACTATAGAACAGAACTCCCCCCCTCTTTCTCTGTGCACCCTCTAAATCTGTTCTGGAGATTTCCTCAACCATTTGGAGCACATTTCTGGGGTCCATGGGGGAGAGTCGAGGGCAGGAAAGTTCCACTGCTCAGCTAAAATTCCTTATGCTAGAAGAAATGTAGGATGCCACTCATTCTGTATAAAAAAGATTGAGCTTTTTTTTTTTGCTGTACATTCTGTGCAACAGAATGGTCAATATTTTATAAGTAGGATTATGTGTCTTCTGAAAAGGCTCAGGGAAGAATTCAGCGTTGTGCTAAGCAGAACACTCCATCAGAGCAAGCAATTCTGGAACAATTTGCCCTCTCCTTCCCGCCTAATGTGCTGTTCCAGGATTTCCTCCATACCAGGGGGAGGAGATGGGGGAAAGCCGTATTGTGCTAGCAGATGTCCTTGTGTGGGCTTCCCCTGGCAGGACTAGTTAGATGAATCTATTCTTCCTGCACCATCCATGTAAAATTAAGTTGCTCACACTGTTTTAACTCCCCAGATTGCTTTTAAGATAAACTTTGTAGTAGATTAATACAGAAATTAAGAAAAGGGAGGTATGAGTATCTATCTTCTTGATGTTTTGTCCACAGAGCCTCACTTACAGGGTCATAAATATTGAAATTAGTTGCTATGTGCACAACAGCTGGAATGTGGTGTAATCTAGTAGTGCTTGAAAGTAATAGCCAGCTCTCTGGCACAGAGCAAATGGAGCCACACCTATATTGGAAAACAGGCTCTTCCCTCACATACCGGTACTTAAATACATTCTACTTGAACTGGCACGGAACCTGACGGTTGGCATTTAAAATCAAAAGGTGGCAGAGCGGCTTTTAAACTGATTGTGGGGGGGGGAAACTGACAGGAACAAAACAGGGTCTGGTTCAGAAGAAGTGTTCCACTCCCCACCAGGTGAAGAAAAAAATGATTTAAATAGGGAAGGTGTAGAACTAAGCATTAAGAGGGCAGGGGGCACATGGCTGACATTTGTGACTTGCTAAATGTTGTAGCGTAAAACACACATGCCAAAAGTTACTTGGAGAGAGAGAGCGGCTATATTTGCGTGTTGCTGTCTACTAGACACCTCTGAGCCAAGATGGGCAAACTGGAGTGTTTGGTCTTAAAGGACAGCATTGATATAGTGGGCATAATGGAAACCTGGTGGAACGGAGAGAACCAGTGGGATATGGTTATTTCTGGATATAAACTCTATAGGAAGGACGTCATGGAGGTGGCATCACTGTACGCCGGGCATAGAGTCCCCAAGCTAGAAATCCCCAAAGGGGCAGAATCCTCCACACAGCTGCTGTGGTTGATGATAAAGGTAAAGGGACCCCTGACCATTAGGTCCAGTCGTGACCGACTCTGGGGTTGCGCGCTCATCTCGCATTATTGGCCGAGGGAGCCGGCATATAGCTTCCAGGTCATGTGGCCAGCATGACAAAGCCGCTTCTGGCAAACCAGAGCAGCACATGGAAACGCCGTTTACCTTCCCGCTGTAGCGGTTCCTATTTATCTACTTGCATTTTGACGTGCTTTCGAACTGCTGGGTTGGCAGGAGCTGGGACCAAGCAACGGGAGCTCACCCCGTCACAGGGATTCGAACCACCGACCTGATCAGCAAGCCCTAGGCTCAGTGGTTTAACCACAGCGCCACCTGGGTCCCTCGTGGTTGATGATACCTGGCCCCAAAAGTGGGCTTACTATCTTGCCACTGATCAAAATGTGAAGATGATATTGAGATGGAGAATGAAATCAAGGAAGCGTTCAAAAGAAGAAAGTGCTGTAGTAATGAGTAACTTCGACATATACCGTATGTAAGTGGACAATTACCAAGGAAGTCCAACACAATCACATTTGACTTTAAAAGAGGGAACTTCCTGTAGCCAGCAGGTTGGCCACTGTGAGAATAGGATGCTAAGCTAGATGTGCTGCTCAAAATTAACAGCAGTGTCATTTTTTTGGAACTTGAAATCCAGGATGCAAACATCCTCTCTCATGATGTTAGAACTTGTGGATCTCTGGTGAAGTTGAATGCTAATAGTAGCTAGAATAAAGAGATAATTATTTTCAAGACTGAAATAATAAGTCTGTTCTGAAATGCTTAAAGTAAAAAAGAGTTGGGGAAAGTATACTATTGCTAATTCATTTGGTTTTATAGAGATAGTAGAGTTTTCAGAAACTATGTTTTGTTTGACCTAGCTAGCTGTTTCTATTTTAGGTTGCAGTCTGAGTAGCGACCTGATTCTGTACTAAGACCAGGGTAATGTTTTATTCAATACAAGAAAATGGAAAATCTGGCAAGAACTGAGATCCTTGTGTCAATGGTTTTATTTAGCTCTTTCTGCTGCAGCTACTGTCAATAGCAAGATAAAGCTGATGACAGAAAACAAGGGATTTACTATTCATTATTCATAACTTGCTAAAGGCTTAAGAATATAAAGGATATCATGTGATTCTTTTTGTAGGCCATCCATTGTTTAAAATATAGCTGTTGAGCAATAAATTGGATGAAACTTCTCGTTTAAAAAATGTATGTGACATTGATCCATTGCTGTATCAAAATGAATTTGATAGTCTTAATGATATATATTATATTTCAAGCATATAACCTAGTATTAAACATGTTTTAATACTTCAGGGTATAGCCTTTAATAACTAATTCAAGGGTGTTATTTTGCAAGATTGTAAAGTCATTTTTTCCTGTCATCCAAATGAACTTTAGACCTCTTGGGGTGTCAGGTTGCCCCAAGGCATGTCACAACTTTATCTGTGTGGCCCAGTTTTGCACTCATTAACAGTTCAGAGGTAGCCATCATACATTGTAACTTGAGCAAGCTATGAAATATGTCATGTACAGTCGTACCTCGGGTTACGACCACCTCGGTTTGCGAACAGTTCGGGTTACGAACTGCGCAAACCCGGAAGTGTTTTCGCTGCGCGTGCGTGCGCAGAAGCGGCGCGCGCACAATCGCGCGATATGCGCAAAGCGCGAAAATCGTGCTTTGCGCATGCGCAAAATGGCGGCGCCCATCGCGTTCGGGTTACGAACTATTCGGGTTACGAACTGCGATCCGGAACGGATCACGTTCGTAACCCGAGGTATTACTGTATGTGTCTTCTAGGTAAAAGAGTTGATACTGTATTCCAGTCTGATTTTTTTTTTGTTCCAAAGACTCCTCAAATTTCAGTGAGGATGTCTAGTAGTTTCTGCATTTGCAACTTTATTTCTGTTTTGCTTTTTGATGTGTGTGTGTGTGTGTGTGTGTGTGTGTGTGTGTGTGTGTCTGTGTGTCTGTGTGTAGAAATTCCAGTTCTTCTGTAATAGTGAGAAGAAAGATTGAATTGTTCAACTTATTTCCCGTATTCCTTTTTTCAAAGCTCAGATAAATGCTTTTCTATTGCCATGTAGTTCCAGCATCTTAGCACTGTCTCATCATTGCTTTTTGGGGGGAGAGGGTTCCCTAAATAATGGAAAGTTGAAAGTAAGCAGGGAATACAGTTTGTTAGATGTGAATACAAAAGACACACACACACACACAAGAAATAGTAGACAGAGCTGTAGTGAAATAAAGGTACAGTAGTAATGATAATAATAGCTAAGATTGGGTATATAAGATAGAATACACCATAGAAAGAGTATATGTTAATTTTTGTTAGGGGACTTTCCCAAGATAATTTGTTGATTGCCAAGTCTGAAGCTATTGAGCATGGGTAGGCAAACTAAGGCCCAGGGGCTGAATCCAGCCCAATTGCCTTCTAAATCTGGCCTGCGGACGGTCCAGGAATCAGCATGTTTTTACATGAGTAGAATGTGTCTTTTTATTTAAAATGCACCTCTGGGTTATTTGTGGGGCCTGCCTGGTGTTTTTAGATGAGTAAAATGTGTGCTTTTATTTAAAATGCATCTCTGAGTTATTTTGTGGGCATAGGAATTCCCCAAAAAAATATAGTCTGGCCCCCCACGAAGTCTGAGGGACAGTGGACCGGCCCCCTGCTGAAAAAGTTTGCTGACCCCTGCTATTGAGGGCAGGGTGGTAGTAATTAAGTTCCTTGTGTATAAATCCTTCATGAATTTATAAAATTCCTAAAAGTGGCATCAGCTGGTGCTGCTTACTTTAAAATATTTAACTCTTTATTTGAATAAACTCTGGAAATCCTGTGCCAAACGGTTTATATCAATGGTAAATAATGCTTGTGCAGGGGTGTCCCATCAAATCTTGTTGGTTTGCCTCCATTATTCTGAGCCTGGTGGCAGGCACCAAAGTGGTTCAGAACAGTAAGCAGGAATGCAGACCTATTTTTTATGCTGTAGTTTGAGCTGAAGAAGCAAAGGCCTTATAACCATGTTTCTCCGAAAATAAGCCATACCCCCGAAAATAAGCCATAGTGATAGGCAGTTTATCCTTGTAGGTTAAACTGTACCATATGTAATAAAAAAATAAGACATCCCCTGAAAATAAGCCACCGTTGTTTTTTGGGGGGGGAAATAAATATAAGACGGTGTCTTATTTTTGGAGAAACACGGTACCACAAGCAGACGTCTGAGGTTCATTGGAAATGTATTTGTTTGCAGGAAAATGTGTTTAATTGTTATAGCACCCAATTGGTATGCATGCTGCTTCAGAAAATAGATGAATTTCAAGATGAAGTATTTGATTTAAATCGGTCCACCCTGCCTTCAATTTAAGATTCAATTTTGATTATCTTCCTTGTAAATTGTCTACTGTTGTTTTTGCTCCTGTCCTGATACAACTATTTGTGTATCTTTCCTGGATGAGGCTGGGTTTTTTTCTGTTTGCATTTCTCAGATGCCCTGAGAATGCAAATTAGCCATTGAAAGGCAGGCTAAGCATTTTGGAAATGAGAAATACAATTATTTTCTGCCCTATCATGTGATTATAAATATGGAATGGATTAAAATAGTTTACATAAATAAGCATTTATTCATTTCTATGCAGGATTTTTTGAACACAATCAGCCAGAAATGTTTCCTGTGCAAATGTGGGAAAGTTGTAATTAACTGTACAGTTTCTTTGTGGATTTACTTACCGTCCTATTCTGAATTCTAGATCATTCTACTCTTCCGGAATAACATTTAATAGTTGTAGTTCTTAGAAATTTGTGTATTTATTTATTTGCTGTATTTATTATATACTGCCCAATAACTATATTCTTGACGGAAGTAAGAAAGAAATGAAGTGAATGAAGGTAGAATTCTGCTTAGTTGCAGTGCCATAGCAATGTAGATTTGACATGATAAGAATAATGGAATTTTTTTTCTCTCTCTCCATATTGGAAAAGGAAATGTATGTCTCTTTTGCTGTGCATTTTCTGTATAGCGCTGTGATTACGATTGATTGTGGAAAGCAAAGGGCTCTACAGACTTAGATATATTTATAATGCAATCACTCAGTTATCTGAACAGGAGGGGAAAGATAAATTGCAAGAGGGCAATTTTCCCTTCGCTAGATTACTGTCAAACACATTTATAACTAAAAATAAAATAATCAATCTACAAGAGAATTAAGTGCATTTCCTTCCTTAATTTTACAATCACATTTTTCTTTATTTGTAAGTGTTGCCAGGATGTAAACATTCCCTATTCAGGAAAGACCAAAATATCAATATTATATGTAGAATAATTTGTTCATTTGTTGGAATACATTAACTTAATGAATAAAGCAAAAAAATGCAAATGGACCTCAATTACTTCAGAAACGAATGATGCAAAATATGATTTTAAGAAATGGCATTAGGATTAAGCACACACACACACACACACACACACACACACACACATATATATATATATATATATATATATATATATATATATATATATAATCTAGCTATAAGACTATGGTATTGATGAGTTTGAGTTAGTAGCACTGCATTTAAGAAATGCCCTTTCTAGGTAAACAAATTAGCAATAAAATGGTTGGGGAGATTTCTAACGCTTTCTGATGTGTCACTTGTGCTTAACTTTCAGGAGTTGTTGGGTGTGTTTTGCAACTGATGAGGATGACAGAACAGCAGAGTGGGTGAGACCATGCAGGTGTAGAGGCTCTACGAAATGGGTTCATCAAACTTGTCTACAGCGCTGGGTGGATGAAAAACAGAGAGGGAACAGTACAGCTCGTGTTGCCTGTCCTCAGTGCAATGCAGAATACTTAATAGTCTTTCCAAAACTAGGTAAGATGCGCATGTGAAATTTCCATGAAGAGTGGGTTGCGGGGCTTTAATGACAATTACGAACCAGTGTATTACCCAAAATGTTATTTTTATTTCAAACGATACCTATAATAAAGGGGACAGAACAATACAGAGAATGGCAAAAAGTTTTGCAGAGATTTGTCTGGCGGGGGAAGAAACCAATAATAAAATATAAAATTCTAGTGGATAGAAAGGAAAGAGGTGGATTCTCCATGCCAGACTTGAGGATATATTATGAGGCGTCCTGTCTCTGTTGGTTAAAAGAATGGATAACATTGGGAAATACAGACTTATCAGATTTGGAAGGATACGACAACAGGTTTGGTTGGCATGCATATCTTTGGTATGACAAAAAAAGAGTTCACAAAGGTTTTACAAATCATGTGATAAGGAGGTCTTTATATGAGGTGTGGGAAATAAATAAATCGCTGTTAGAAACGTAAGACCCCATGGTGGATTTCACCAGTGGAGGTGTTGACAGTTAAAAAGATAAATATGGAAGGGAGGAGGGCCACATACGAGGAGATACTGAGGAAATCAGAAAAGGGATGGAAGCTGAAACCTTATGATGAAATTAAAGAATGTTTGACTGGATGGTTGCAATATCACCAAGTAAATGATGTGTTCATAAATGATTAAAAAAATAGGCTTTGAAGATAAAAGGTCCAAATTTCAAATAGATTTGTTGGAAGGCAGAACAAAATTGTTGTCAAAAATGTATGATTTGTTGTTAGAATGGTATACGAAAGATGAATTGACAAAAGATGTGATGATAAAATGGGCAAAAGATTTTGGGTATAATATTGAATATGACGCGTGGTTGAAATTGTGGAACCAAACTTTGAAATTTACCGCATGTACTGCCCTGAAAGAGAATGTTTTGAAGATGATGTATAGATGGTATTTAACACCAGTAAAATTGGCTAAGATGTTTAGGATGAGTAGCAAAACATGCTGGAAATGTAAAGAGAAGGATGGTGAATTGTTTCATATGTGGTGGACATGCAAAAAAATCAAAAGATTTTGGGAAATGATATATAACGAACTGAAAAAGATTTTTAAATACACCTTTCCCAAAAAACCGGAAGCTTTTTTATTAGGACTTGTAGGACAGGAGATACTGAAAGGAGATCAAGTATTATTTATGTATGCAACAACCGCAGCTAGGACTTTGTTAGCCCAAAAATGGAAAACCCAGGAGTTACCGACGATTGAAGAGTGGCAGACGAAAATGATGGACTATGCGGAATTAGCAAGACTGACTAGCAGGATCCGAAACCAGGGAGAGTCAAGGTTCCAAAAGGATTGGAGCAAATTTGTGGACTATATGGAGAAGAACTGTAGAAGTTTAAAGACACTTGCAGGATAAATAAAATAAATAAATCCTACGAATTGATTTTAGGTAAAAGGAATAAAGGAACTATGAGATAGGAATGGATAAGAAAACCGATTGGGGGGAAGGAGGGAAGTCAAAGCTCGGCAGAGCAAAGAAAACTGTAATAATTGATAAGATGTTAAGAAGAAAATGTTTGTGTTTATTATGTGTTGTTGTGTTTGTGGTTGTATGTTTTGTTTTTGTTTAAATGTGTTTAATTGGAAATTTTAATAAATTGTCTTTAAAAAAAAAGTGGGTTGCGGGGAGCACACAACTGGAATATTATTACATTACCGCCATTACTACTAATATTAACCAGGGGTTCCATCCCTGCTCGCTTGGCTCGACAACCCCCTCACCCTCCCTTGGCAACTCTGCATCTTTTACACCTCACCCCTAACCCTCACAGCTCCTTCCACCCACATGCTGCCCACCTGTCAATCACCTTATGCCATATTGCTGCCCCAATTGTCGGGATTTCAAAGTGGACCACAGGGATTTAAAACCACACCTTGTAAACATCCTCATGATGCCTTTCAAGCCTCAGTGGGGGCTTGAAGGAGATGTGCGGGGCTGGGTGCGAACTCCCACCTGCCTATAAGCAATGCAAACTGTAGAGGGTGGTGACATTTTACATTCTTATGTGAAAAGGAAGGTATCATCATCATCATTTGCCTTATGCGCAATTGTCTCAAGGTGATGGACAGTGGGATGCAAGGGACAGTGTAACATTCGGGGTTGGATTTTGTTCTATTATTATCCTGCCCTGAGATTCTTAAAGCAGCTCATAGCATCTAATAATAAAAGACAGTGATAGAGTTAATAGAGAGTAGTATCATGCTATATACTCTTTTGATTCATCATCTCTGCTACAAAACTTTATTTCTCCTTTATGTTATAGGTCCAGTTGTTTATGTCTTGGACCTGGCAGATCGCCTTATCTCAAAAGCCTGTCCGTTTGCTGCAGCTGGAATAATGGTGGGCTCTATCTACTGGACAGCTGTCACTTATGGAGCTGTAACAGTGATGCAGGTTCAGATGCACTTTCTAAATGTTACATTATTTTAATCAAGCTGGAAACTTCTAGACAGTTGCAAAGAAGTTTTTTTTTTTGTAAGGAAGAAAATTCAGTGGGAGGATTGGAAAACACAGTTTACAAGAGCCTGACTCCATATTCTTCTTTCCTTACCCATGTGGTGGTTTTTCCTTACCCGCCTTGCTATTTCATGTAACTCTGTGCTTATAGATTGACAAATCCCATCTAACAGGCACAGCTGTTTTCAGCTCCTCCCTCTACACACACAAGCATTTGTTTGAATAAATTTCATCATAAATATCCTGCAAAGCCTCACATCGGTCCATTTCTGACTGTGTATATCTCTGCATATGCCCACATGCCCTCGTGCTTTTCTATTCATTAACAAGCTCTGCAAAATTATATGGGAGTCACTGCTGCTATTTGAATGAGAAACAGATTGCTTGATAATTCCTATTCTACCTACGATCTGAGATTTTTCTCTTGCTTTTCTCATGCTCAACATGATTCTCTCACTGCTTATTGCTCACCTTTCCCACTTTTTTGGGGAGGAGGTCAGGGAAAGGAAGCAGTCATTGTTTCACCATGAAGCTTATTGGATGACCTTGGGCCAGTTATTCTTGCTTGGGCTAGCCTTCCCCCTGTTGTGATGATAAAATGCTTGTGTATTCTGTTCTTAGAGGAAAGCTGGGAAACAAATGAAATAAATACCTAGCTGAGAGCAAAGGGAGTATGCTCAGAGCAAGCCCTCAGCCTGGATATAGACTTCCTATATAGTTTCAATGAACAGGTTTGTTCTCAGCCTCTTCCCAATTTTTCATCTTTTCTGTCTAGAGGAATACTTGGAGGAAAGATACAAGGCAGGACTCATTTCTCATGTGCTCCTGCCTTTGAGTATAGATATGGAGTCACTTGCAGTACCTTCACTATCCATCTGTTCACTTTATATATAGTACTTGAAGCAGGCTTTTGACAACTGCACAGATGTGCTCAATATACTACTGCTGTCATAACAGTTTATAGATTGTGGTTATTTATAGCACAACTGTGGATTGAAAAATATCGGATATTTTAAAAAGTTAGCTTTACTCGTGGATTCTGTTCTTGATACATGGTTCTAGGAACATCATTCTTGTGTAGCATATATATATATCAAACATTTATTTTGAAGTTTTTTGTGGAGTAGCGCTCTTTCTTGACCGCAACACTTCTTGTGACTCATATCAAGATGCTTTTGGACATATATAGCGGAATTAATACCGAAAACAGCTACTCAAAAATACTTCCTTGTTTCAGGTCTAGTCCATTTCAGATATGTATCTATATCTTTTTTAAATGGTTTGTCAGGTTTCAGTTACAAGATTGTTTTCTGTGCTGCCAAACTCATATGCAATAATTACGTATACTCAGAAACAGGATTATTTGACTTGATACTGCACCATCAGTTCTAAATGGATATCTAGCCTAAGAGAGACAAACAGTTGCCTAATTGTATGAGTTGCTCACCAGCCCAGAAGGTCTGGCACTCTAATCTCTGTGTGCAAGAGAAGCTAATCACTACTATAAGTGTACAGGGCAGTGGCATGTAGGTTCTCTGGATGGTGGTTCAAATTAGGTTCTATAGTTGTGGCTCCTGAAGTCGACCCATAGTTTTAGGTTTCCATTGAGGTATCTAAGGGCAAAAACGTCTGCCTCATTAACAAAATGGCTTAGTATAAATTATTTTCCTTTGGTATAAAAATTGAAGTAGAATCATGTCTTGATACATGCTGCTTGAATTGTAAGTGCTTTTCTCTCTTACAAGTTTTAAAGAGTCTGAAAATGGTGTCTTATTGGCAGAATGTGCTGCATTAATAACACTAGAAATTAAAATATGTAAGCAGAAGTTTCTTTGAGGATTCAAGCCATTGTAAGGTAGTCACATTACCTAGATTTAGAATGGTGCTGTGCTTAATGTAATAATGTGTTTTTTGTTCATCAGGTTGTGGGTCATAAAGAAGGCCTCGATGTCATGGAAAGAGCTGATCCTTTATTCCTTTTAATTGGACTTCCCACCATCCCAGTTATGCTTATATTGGGAAAGATGATTCGCTGGGAAGACTATGTGCTTAGATTGTGGCGAAAATATTCTAACAAACTACAGATTCTGAACAGCATATTTCCAGGTAATGCTACCAAAATTTGAGTAGAATATCTAGGCTTGGCTGTTTCTGTGAGGAGGGGTGGTAAGATAGATTTTAGTATCTAGAATACAGTACATCTCTTTTTCTCTCGTTGGTGCTAAGTAAAAATATATTCTCCAGCACAATATTTGGTTAGAGGAGTTCCATCTCCCAAATGCAGCTTGCAAGCAGGTATTGCAGTTTAAAGGCTAAAAACAGTGTAATTGTGAGCAGCACTTTCTAATTTGTGGAACTAGAAGTAAATGCCATAAATAATTTTATTAGAATGTGTTGCAGTATATAAGCTTTCTGGCTAGGAGTACTCAAAACCATTAAATCGAAGAGCTAATGGGAAGGGAGAGGTTAAATTTGTAATACAAATCTGGTTTAGTGCACTCTAATTCTTGGTTAGCAATGGCATTTTTCTTTAGGGATTGGATGTCCTGTTCCTCGTATTCCAGCTGAGGCCAACCCTCTGGCAGATCACGTCTCTGCTACTCGCATTCTCTGTGGAGCTCTTGTCTTTCCCACTATTGCTACGATAGTTGGCAAGTTGATGTTCAGCAGTGTTAACTCTAATCTTCAGCGAACAATTTTGGTAAGCCTGTGTAAAGTTTCCTTTATAGAACTAAGATTGGCAGATGTGTAGGAGATTTGGCTTCTCTGCATATTTTCACCTTTGTCGTAGGAGATTTGGCTTCTCTCTGCATATTTTCACATTTGTCGTACTTCTGTTAAATAACATGCTTGATGTGTTTTGTTACATTTACTGTTACATAATATCGGTTAAAATATTCAGGTAGCATTTATATGGCACTTTGGAGTTACAGTAGGTCCTATTGCATAGGGTAGGGGGGTTAGTGATGGTGCTTGGGGTCCAAGGATACTTTCTGGTTGTTCCTTTGGAATGCATCCTTAACATGATGTCACATATAGCGTTAGGTATGGAGCAGGTGGGTGGTGGTTTTTTTTAAGGAAACAGCCTTGTGAGCCAAATTGGGACCCATAAGTAGGCTCACATGCTGGAGGTTCCCCACCCTTGCTCTAGGATTGCATTCACACAATCCTGTGAACCATGGACTGGGCATGAGCTGTGAAGGACTGAACATTCCCTCTTCTTCTTTTTTGTGTCAGTGGCCCCACCCACCTGTTAAAATGGCCCGCAGAGGGTGAGAAAGTTGAGATTCAGCCCTAGAACAAACCATAACCCTCCCCTCCCCATTTAAGTGAATGAAAACTTTCAAAAGAATGCGCAAACTCAGCATAGATATTTTTATACCAGAAACATTAGATTACCCCCATCATGACAGGGAAATGTATGCTTCGGGTTTTAGTACAGAATTGCTCTAATTAGCCGAACTTCAAAGGAAATGGGGCTTGACAACCCTGTGTGTGTGTGTAACCATTTTTAAAAAAATAATAATAATTAGGTGTTAAACATGTTCTGTCAGTTTTGAATAATTGTTCCCTTTTATTTTAGGGCGGAATTGCTTTTGTTGCTATAAAAGGAGCTTTCAAGGTCTATTTCAAACAGCAGCAATATTTGCGACAAGCTCATCGGAAAATTTTAAACTATCCTGAGCAAGAAGGTGCATAAATGACTGTGGGTGTCAGACTTTTACAATCTCATCTGCTATATTCAGCAGCAATGTACCAATACTATTATTTGGCTAAAGGAGCTGAAAATGGAGGATATGTTGCTGTTTTTTGTCGTCGGTCCCCCCCCCCATCCCCCCATAGAATAATAAAATACCTTATTATGGCAGGGCAAATCCTCCTTAGTTGTTGATCCTAAGAATGTGATTTGTTTTCACTGATGTGTTTACTTTGAGGCGGAAGACATCTGAATCATTTTCCTATGGGCAAATGTTGCCTTCTTTCAAAACGGAAGCCAAACAGTTGTGAAGTTAATAAATTATGTGCAAACTGTATTGAATTATATTTTTTTGCTTATTGCAGTAAATGCACAGTACTTTGCTAAATGGGCCAATATAAGAAACTTCTAAAAATATGCATAGTTTATTATTGCCAAGTGGAACTCTGGAATGTCAGTTAATAAGGGTTCCCGTATTCATAGAGGAAGCTAAAGAATAAGCCTCAAATTAGTGATAGCAGAACTCAACTCATTTTCTTGCTAGTTCACATAGTCCATCATAACAGCCCAGATTGTTAGAAGTTTCATTAAATATAGAAAAACCTGTCTGGGTCTGATAACTTGGAACACCAGCAAATTGCTTTTTTATTTTTTTAAAGAATTCAACAGATTGCTGTCTTTTGGCTCTTTCATTGTAATGCAAGTAGCATTATATATAATTAACTCCTGTCTGCCACCAGTAAAATTGAAAAACTGAATTACAATCTATATGTGACTCGTTTCAATATTAGACTGTTGCTTAGTGCCCGTATGCTGTGGAAGCACAACCAAATTGTGGAGTCATCATTCAGGCTAAATCAAGAAGCAAGGGTTCAAAAACAAGCACTGGTAACACACAGCTGTGTTGAGAAGAAAGTATAAATGTTCAGTTGTGAATGTTAAAAGACTATTGATTACACAAGTAAATCCTGCTTTACTGAAGTAAGTTTTCTATTTTCTATTTTTATTTTTTTAAGACTTATCTGGCGCTCACCTTAACTGCATCTCTTTTGAAATATGTTTTCAAAGTGTCCTAGATTTTGGTGGCACCTATAAGTGAATTATTTGGATTGGAGCATAGGTTCCAATCTAGACATGTGTGCAGAAGTCCCATTCCAGTTGATGAGATGGATTTCCTAGTACATGGCAGGATTGAGGTTGATAAGGGAGATATTTAAATTGCACTTTTTCTTAACAGTAGAAATTAGTGTATCAGTGTTTAAATGTTGGGTTCTGTAAAAGTCACATCATCGCGATGTAACAAATGACAGTCATTCTGGGTTTACAAGTCATATTTGCTTTGGCAGGATTAAAGAACCATTGAGTGTCTCTTAAACTCTCAAATTATGTTCAAATTCAAATATCTAATGCATGGAAAATGTAATAAACACATCTTTTTTAAGTACTGGTAAATTGTTGACCAGAAGTGATGCAAATGAAAAAAAGAGTCTTTGTTTGATTGTAATAACGTATGCTAAAGAAATATTATTATTTCCATAGCAAGCTTTACTTTAAATATAAAAATGTAATATTTTAAAAGGTAATAATGACCAGCTAGTATTTCAGCATTGGTACATGTGGAAAAACCTAAAGCATAACAGAATACTTTAGTTTCTTGTTGTAAGTTCTAAAAAACCCCCACTGTAAGTCAATTTGACTTTTGATATCTATATATTTATATATTCAGCAGTATCCTGCAGAATGTTGGCTTTCTATGAGTTTTCAGCACTATAAAACATTTCTTGCAGAAATTCCTGTTGTGAGATGAAGCCTTCTAGGTGATCTTTATATACACCAGCTCTTTGATACCTGCTGGTTTTTAAGCAATCTCTTACAAAACCTAAAAGTACAGATTGGTTGGTCTAAAATTTTGTTCTATGGTAAAATTGCTGAAATTATTGTTTTATCACTACAAATGTACTGTGAAGAATGTGGGATTATATTTTAAATTCAGTAGCGAAAAGCATTACCTTGGTTACTGTGCTGTTGACATGTTTTTAGTAATGCAATTTACGATCACATACTGGATTAGATTGAATAAAGTTTTTTATATTCTTTAGGTGTATGGTGTCAAATATAGTAACATAGATTGCTTTAATCCCTTTAAATGTTTGGGGGAATAAACTATTAAACACTGAACCATATCCATTGCTTAATTTAACAACGAATATATTAGTTTGATTATTTCTACTAGCTTCTTCTTCTTTGGCGATCACTCGTAGCCGAGTAAGATTGTCTTCCATAAACACGGTTTTAACAATGAGTCCATAAGTGACTGTGGAGGCCAATTCTGGATTCGCATGTCCTTCCACAGTAGGGACATTGGTTTCCAGGCAGGAGTTGATCACGGTGTGGATTTGCCAAGCATGCCTTCCTCTTAGCATGTTTCTCACTTGCGTCCTGAGATCGAGTGTCTTCAAAGCACATGACACCTTTGGTAAAGGCTGTTCTCCAACTGGAGCGCTCGCAGGCCAGTGTTTCCCAGTTGTCGGTGTTTATACTACATTTTTTTTAGATATGCCTTGAGACAGTCTTTAAACCTCTTGTTGGCCACCAGCATTACGCTTTCCATTTTTAAGTTCGGAATAGAGTAGTTGCTTTGGAAGACGATCATCAGGCATCCGCACAACATGACCAGTCCAATGAAGTTGGTGTTTCTACTAGCATACATCAACTAGCAACATCAGATTTCATCTCCCATAAAGGCGCTTGCTGTTCATTATCCCAGTTCTACGAGAGCATCTTCACTCTGCCCAGATTTAGTTATGCAGGATTATGTTGTACTGTCGATAATTCCTTTCTCTTTTCCACTGCAGATCCTTGGACCATGCCACCATTTGCTTTGCTTAATTTCATAAAACGGCTGAGCCCACCTTCTCCAACCCCAAATTAGTTAACCTATTGCTTTATGCTAAATGAGCATTGGGAAATGCAAGTTGTGTGGTTCTGGAAGTGATATTTCTATTGCTATGTAGGAGATTGAAAGCCTCAATGTGCGGTTGAGACATTGGTGTTGGAAAGAGGGGTTTGAATTTGTTAGGCACTGGAAAGTGGAATCAAGGATTCAAAGAGCCCCATGATATAGGGAAGCATTGTCACATGCAAATTAATGCTTGGCTGATGTTGTATGCCTACAGCAGCTTCAAAATTGGGTTGGTGGCTATTCTAGAGGGTTTCTTCAGTTTCTGGAGTGGCTTTTCAGGGGTTGCAGTGGGAAGGGGATGTCACAAGGAAGAAGCAAAAGTTCCCATGCACAGACAGAAGATCCACAAGTGCACTGGCCTTGCGCCTATTTGTGCAGTAAACCAGGAAACTTGCGTGCAAGGCAGCTCTGTGTACACAGCAAAATCTCTTTGTCCACAAGGAATTGCTGTGTTGTGCCAACTTCTGTATTACAATTGCAGAGCCTTTGCTAATCCCGGTCTTCTTCCATTTAGATCACCATTAAGAGTGCTCATACCCAAGCTTTACAAATTCCAGCAGATGCATTAGGTGTCTCATCAAAAGATGTGTAAAATCCATGGGGTTCTAGGAGTTTGTTCAGTATTCAAGTAACCTTTGTTTATATAGCAAGGATGGCTCATGTGATCTACACACACACACACACACACACACACACACACAAGTGGCAAATACAGAAACTTTACTGATTCATCTGCCCAAGTTGGGGTAGCTTTTTAAGTCACTCTTTTCAATTTAAAAACAAAAAACCCTGAACCATTTCATGCTCCATGAAATCCTCAACAATTGAGGCCAGTTGCCCTTAAAAAAGAGAAAATTTCTGTTTAGCTTGCAAAAATAAGAGATCCTATTTATCCCTATTAAAATTGAATAGGAAAGGCACTACCTATCTCCAGCAACTGATCAAAATCGGGTTCTTTTTGTAAGGAACTACATTTCATTTCTTTATGTAAAAAACCCCCAGCGTTATAAAACATTGCAGGCATCCATTGGATCGCAGGCTAAGCTTAACCTTAGGAGGTTCATTCTTCTCCAGGTTGTCTTTATCTTGACACAGGAGTTAATACTCTCAAATAGCAAACTTGTTAGCACTCATGTTTTATTTGTACTATTTCTTCTTATTAATCTAGTGGGGTTTATTAAACACCTTCCATATTTTACCTAGGCATTTTTTGTTTTCTCTTTGGTTTTCTCCTCCAGAGATTCCTAATGAAGGATGCCTCATTGGAAGGTTGTATCTTTTCCCAGCTGGTTGGTTTGTCTCTAAATGAATAAATAATCAGCCCTACAGTGCTTGAGATTCACAGTTGCTCAACACAAAACTGCTCTAATGAATCTCAGTAGCAGTTTTGTTAAAAAATAATCATGACAACAATGCTGTAGAGGCCAATGTACCCTAGTAACGTGTGTTTAGCAATGTTTTTCGACTGTGATTTCCAATAAATTTATTACGTTAAACACAGAGTCACACTGAAATAAATTGTATCTTTATTGCTAGCTGGGAGTTTAATAAGGTGCTCCAATATACCTCAAAGGCAGATTGATGTCAAAACAAACGATGCAAGAGGGTTAAGCTGACAGACGATAGTTTTAAAAGTGGGTTGTATAAAATAGACATTGGGAGTGAGACTTTATGGGTTAAATTCAAGTTCTGTGTCTGGAATGACCAGGGCATGTTGTTCACATTACACCCGGACAACCAATTTACATTTGTGGTGAGAGGAAAGCATTAACACTGCAACATCTCTTACGCATCATTGAACTTTGCTTGCTGCTTTATTTAAATCTACACTTGTTTTAATTAAGCTCTTCTGTAAATAATTGAGCGTGGTTATGAGCATTTATCCTGGCTATATTATGAAAATACTGCTTGCAGACTGTGGAGGCAGCTTTATTGCAAAGCAATAATCATTTAGACAGCACAACAGCATGGAAGCCAGTATTAAAAACAGAATTTTATGAGTAGTCTACTCCCTGCTGCATCGAAACCTGAACTGAATGCAGTTAGACCAACAGCAATTCAATTAAAGGCTTACTGGAGGGTGGTGGTTCCTAAATAGATTTCGTGTGTTGTTCTTGCTCCTATTCAATAAACACTTTGAATTTTTATTTATTTATAGAGTATATGCTGCCAATTTAGACAATAGAACATCATGGTGTAAAACCATCATAAAAACATTATAAAATGATTAAAATGACTGATCAAGAAGGTTGCAAAGGCCTGTCTACATAAAAAAAGGTCTTAGGAGATGGCTGAAATTTAACATACTGAATCTTTGCTGGAAGAGCTCAGGGCTTCTGACACAAAATGTGCAACTCTCAATGGAGGCCAGCCAGGCCTCTGTAACATGGGGGGAAACTCAGTGGTCAAGTCAGGACGTAAGGGCTAAAGTGGTCCTTACAGCATCCTGGACCCAAATTGTTAAGAACTTTGTATGATCTTCTGTCTCTGTTACCAAGACTAAACTGCTAACAGGCTGTTTTACCTTTATTTACTGGTTTGCCAGTATCCCAAAGGATCAAAGCACGAGTGCCATGAGTCCAAACAGCACACCCCAATAATGGATAACCAGCTGAATCTCAAGGGGATTTCCAGAGTCCATTGTGGTATGGCTGCATTGGTGCTCCGTTTCCAAACTCATTTCAAAGTACTGTTTTTGAGCTTTAAAGCCTTCTGCACCTCAGGACCCCAGGACCTCAAGGATTGCCTGTCTCCACATGACACTACCCAAACCCTGTGGACATCATTCATCAGAGTCTCTTCTCCATGAGCCTCCTGCGAGGGAAGTGAGGTGAGTGGCAAACTGAGAACCTGCTCTTTCAGGAATGGCTAACCATTTGTGGAATGCTCTCCCCCTGGGAAGCTTGTGTGATGCCATCATTATTCTATAACCAGACCCTTGGCTGCTAAATAATCCATGGCCTTTTAAATGTGTTTGTGGGAGGAGGGTTTTTTGGGGTGGGGTGGGATGTTCTCATTATGATACGCATTTTGTATTTTTCTATTTTCTATTTTCATGCTGAAAACCGCCCTGTGATCTTTGGATGACAGGCAGTGTATGAATTTTAATCACCATCATCATCATCACCTTGGAGGCACCAGACGTATGGCGTCTCTGTTTGCTCCAGCTTCTAGTCATTAGTTTAGATTGCACTGAGGTGTGATTTCTGGCCTGCTATATCAGGCATCGGGAAGCGGGTGGCACTGTGGGTTAAACCACAGAGCCTAGGGCTTGCCGATCAGAAGGTTGGCGGTTTGAATCCCCCGTTGGCTCGGTCCCAGCTCCTGCCAACCTAGCAGTTTGAAAGCATGTCAAAGTGCAAGTAGATAAATGGGTACCGCTACAGCAGGAAGGTAAACGGCGTTTCCGTGCGCTGCTCTGGTTTGCCAGAAGCGGCTTAGTCATGCTGGCCACACGACCTGGAAGCTGTACACCGGCTCCCTCGGCCAATAAAGCGAGATAAGTGCTGCAACCCCAGAGTCGGTCATGACTGGACCTAATGGTCTGGGGTCCCTTTACCTTTATATCAGGCATGGGCAAACTCAGCCCTCCAGATGTTTGGGACTACAACTCCCATGATCCCTAGCTAGCAGGACCAGTGGTCAGGGATGATGGGAATTGTAGTCCCAAACATCTGGAGGGCTGGAGGTTGCCTGTGCTATATGGTGGTCATCTTTTTAAGGGAGTGGCATAGGATTCGACCTTTTTATAGTTCTTGGTGGATGAGCACTTCTAGGAATTTTGTTCTATTGTTCTCTTCTCCTGCCCCAATGACAGCAGGGGCCAAAAGGAAGACCAAACTCAACCTAAAGTAATAACAACTTGGCCACACCCATGGGACCTCCTAGGAGCCCCACCAGGTCTAGTGATTCCATCCACACTATCAAGGTTGCAGGAGGGATCTCCCTGCAGCACGGCTTGCCATAAACTACTAGGGCTGCAACCTGATGGAAAACCAGACATCTCCCAGTCATTTGCAGAAGCCATTGGGTTGTGAAATCCTTCATTGAGCTGAGCCTACCGTATATATTTGTACCCACACGTAGTATACTTTTACTTCAGTTGACTTCTTTATATTTTTTAAACAAAAATTAAATGCTGTCTTCCCAACATCTGTTGAAAGCAGCTTAAAACAGCAGAGAGAGAAAACACATCTATAATAATTAAATTCATATTTAGGAAAAATTACATATCCAGCCAATTAAAAATATCTATCCTTCAAGCAGATGCCAATTGGTGTTACATTTCTGATCAGTTTTAGACAGAGCCAATACATTGTTAAGCACACCCCCAGTCTCTGAGCAGTGGATTTTTTCATGGGAGCTTGCAAGTGCCTTGGGTTTAGTTTCTTTAGAATGAAGGTTGGTAGTGACTGTAGTGTTTCTGTGATACGGTTTTGTTTAGCGTGCACACCCACCCACCACAGACCGAGCATAATATGGAAGGGCTCTCAACATTAACAACAGATCTAACTGTTTTCCCATTAGGTTTCTAGGGGATCTTTCCCAGACTCTTAGTAGTAGATTCTCACCGAGAGAGAAATCAGGTCTCTCTATCTTTCCAACTCCCAGTTGACTGACTGGTTCTTTTGTTCTTCTGCACACTCAGTCCCACACCTTGATGGCATCACCTCCAGCCAGGTGAGAGGGGGAAGAATACCTTCCTGCCTGAGTTCACCTCCTGGAAAGATTTCCAGCTATTTTGTGCTGAACAGTTCAGCCCAAGCATAACATAGCAACACGTGATACTTCACAGACTTGGCTATAGCTATTAACGTCACAGACAGACTGGTTCGACTACTTTTAACGGTCTCTTTTTTCTGCAGAATCCACTCTTTCAGCAGCTACAAGATCACAGGAATGGAGGGGAATCCTGAGAGCACAACCAGACTAACCCCTAGCCTTAGAATCATAAACATGTAGAGTTGGGAGGGATCCCAAGGGTGATCGAGTCCCACCCTCTGCTGTGAAGGAACCTCAACTAAACCATACATGACTGGTGGCCATCCAATTTATGCTTAATAACCTACAGCAACTATTAAAAAACACACCCCACACCACATCTATTTTGCTAGGTTAAGATGGATTTCAAGGTGAATGTCTTAGGTTAAGTATTTTTATTTTCTGTGGGGAAAATACTGGTGTTAAACACACCACATAATTGTAATGTTCAGAGCTGCCTCTTAACACTCCAGCTGTGCACAGCATCAAATGAATTGATATGGGGGTCTGGGAACATGAATTCTGTTGCCCACCAAAAGCAAAAAAGAAAAGAAAAGCTGATGTGCTTATTTCTCCTGTCCAGCCACATTCCGGTCTAACAATCACTTGATGCTATTGAGTGCTTATGAGAGGGGGTATTATGTTTTATCAGGCACAAACATTGTGCTCTGAGCACTTAGGAAATGTGATACCCCTGCAGCAGAAGCACAAAAGGTGAGGATTTGGAGCTTTAATTGCACAATCAATAGTTTAGATTCAAGGGCCTCCATAAAAGGATGTCTGATGAAATATTGCAGTCCAGAAATAAGTTCCTGAATCCAGTACTGATATTGCGATATTATTACCGTACAGAACACAGAAATCATGTGGCCTGTTCCAGCAACGGGAAGAAATTTGGTTCAGTTTGCCTTTTGATGCAAACCTACCTAATTCACACTTTCTGAAACACAGCTAGTTTCCAAAATTCACCCTTCTCCGGATTTTGCAATGCAGTTCTCCAACCAGAAAATATGTACGAATCCATACCGGTGTATTTAGGGGAAACGTGTGTAAAAATGAATATATTAGTGAAAACGGCATGAGCGCATTGCTGTGCACACTGTTGTCTTGTTATTTTGTCACTGTGGTTTTATTTTATGATTTGCATGTAATTTGCAGTTTTTAAAAACAACGCAGATCCTCTTCTTTTGGACATTTGTATCCTGGTCTTCAGCTAACAGGGCTCCCAAAGTGACTTCTATAAAACCAATACCAACCAATAAAAGGCTTAAAAGCATGATAGACACTCACTGGGGTATAAAGAGAGAAGGAATCAAATACAGGTGAAACTTGGAATATTAGAATATCGTCGAAAAGTGCATTTATTTCAGTAATGCAACTTATTATTTTTTATTTTTATTTTAATTTTTACAAATGCTTTCTTTTGGAAATTCCACAGTAATAAAACGAATGGTTACAATAATACAAAAATAAACATCACTATTACATTTAATCAATTACATTCCATTTATAATTGACCCTGCTAATAACAAATAATTACAATTACAACAAATAAAGGCTTGACATATCTTGCTTTGCATGTCATGCATCTATCTCATATATTGGTTTCACCTTTTAAATTGAGTTACTGAAATAAATCACTTTTCGACGATATTCTAATTTTCCGAGTTTCACCTGTAGTTATGGAGGAAGGGGGTTGGCAAGTAGTTGGGGTTGGTGAATTGAGCGAGCAGGGGTGGCAGCCTCTAGTATTCCTTATATTTATATGTCACAGAAATAACATATGTAATGAACTATACAAGGCAATACTTTTGCCAAAGCACATCCTGACTCCCATTATACAACAGTGACCCCAGTACCATAGACACAGTATACCCAAATTCTGCCTTATATCTCTACACTTATAATACCGGTACAGCACCCACTACACATCCCATTCTACTCTCATAACTCGCAAACACCCATAAACACCGCCCACCCCATCGCTCCAACACCTCCCACTTCATCTCTATCCCCAAACCCACCTCGTGGCCCCTGCTTGTGAGACGCACTCCTAAGACGCACTCGGCCACAGGCAGCAGGGAACAATTTCTGCTGAGGTTGTGCTAAGCGGCAGCAACTAGCAGGGTGGGAAAAAATTCAGCCCCCAAAGTTCAGAAGTCAGATGTTGATTCAAAATGCTCTAGCCAAACAAGCCCTGCAGCACCTGTCAAAACCTTTCCCTTCGAGCTCATAATTTAATGCCAGCTATTTGGCCAGCTAAGCCGCAGAAAAAGCAACAGCTCTTGGCTCCCTTGCACACAAAATGCAGAGAGCTGCTTTTGAATAAAACCCAAACTCTTGCTGGGCCCACTGATTTCTCACAACAACCATACTGGACCTTTCCCTGGCATGAAAATAAAGAAAAAGAAAAAAGTTGTTATTTCATAGAATCATAGAATCAGAGAGTTGGAAGAGACCACAAGGGCCATCCAGTCCAACCCCCTGCCAAGCAGGAAACACCATCAAAGCATTCTTGACATATGCCTGTCAAGCCTCTGCTTAAAGACCTCCAAAGAAGGAGACTCCACCACACTCCTTGGTAGCAAATTCCACTGCCGAACAGCTCTTACTGTCAGGAAGTTCTTCCTAATGTTCAGGTGGAATCTTCTTTCTTGTAGTTTGAATCCATTGCTCCGTGTCCGCTTCTCTGGAGCAGCAGAAAACAACCTTTCTCCCTCCTCTATATGACATCCTTTTATATATTTGAACATGGCTATCATATACTTTGGCCACCTCATGAGAAGAGAAGAATCCTTGGAAAAGACCCTGATGTTGGGAAAGATTGAGGGCACTAGGAGAAGGGGACGTCAGAGGACAAGATGGTTGGACAGTGTTCTCGAGGCTACGAACATGAGTTTGACCAAACTGCGGGAGGCAGTGGAAGACAGGAGTGCCTGGCGTGCTATGGTCCATGGGGTCACGAAGAGTCGGACACGACTAAACGACTAAACAACAACAACAAATCATATCACCCCTTAACCTTCTCTTCTCCAGGCTAAACATACCCAGCTCCCTAACCCGTTCTTCATAAGGCATCGTTTCCAGGCCTTTGACCATTTTGACCATCCTTCTTGAACTGTGGTGCCCAAAACTGGACACAGTACTCCAGGTGAGGTCTGACCAGAGCAGAATACAGTGGTACTATTACTTCCCTTGATCTAGATGGTATACTTCTATTTATATCCCCTCCATCTGACTAGGGTTTGCAGCCACTCTGGGGAGCTTCCAGCACATATAAAAACATAATAAAAGGTCATACACGAAAAACAGGGCTGCCTTCAGATGTCTTCTAAAGGTCAGGTGGTTGTTTATTTCCTTGATATCTGATGGGAGGGCGTTTCACAGGGTGGGTGCCACCACCGAGAAGGCCCTCTGCCTGGTTCCCTGTAACCTCACTTCTCGCAGTGAGGGAACCGCCAGAAGGCCCTCAGCACTGGACCTCAGTGTCTGGGCTGAACGATGGGGGTGGAACCGCACCATCCCCCCCCCAACAAAAAGTGCCTGTTTTTCTCTTTCAGGCATCACTTGCACTCCTTGGAGGAAAGGTGGCATGTAAATGAAATACATAATACAAGGGAACAGCTGTAAAGCACTTAGGAAAGCTCTGGCTAGTGGTACCACCTTTTTATGCCTTTTTTAAAGGAAGCTGGCGTCCCACTTTATGACAAGACCTTGGAAAGGAAGAAATAAAATAGCAGTGAAATAAACTCTCTCTTTTTGTGGTTTGTATTTGGACTGTGAGAGCACATCGGAGTAATCTATCCTTCAGGACTTATATATGGAGTTGCCCTTTCACAAACCAAAGCAGACACAACTCAGGCCTCTGTTCTCAGCAATGTAAGGATAAGATATATATATATTTAGTATACAGTACATGCAAAAACAATGATCTCTCGGGTATCTGTATCTATCTAAATAAGAGAAACAGGCCACACTGTCCTGGAGGGCTCAGAGCGATGTA
The DNA here is from genome assembly GCF_965207765.1 of Zootoca vivipara. Taxonomy (NCBI): domain Eukaryota; kingdom Metazoa; phylum Chordata; class Lepidosauria; order Squamata; family Lacertidae; genus Zootoca; species Zootoca vivipara. Next base: position 34,709,277 of record NC_142588.1, on the reverse strand, counting down.
ATATATCCCCAGTGTTTTCTATAGAGCTAAGCAGAGAAAGAAAATGTACAGCATACCCAGCATAAATAGCAGAAAAGGGGGGGGGGTAGAGACACAGCTTTCCCACCCTTTGATCTGTTTTGCCTTGTAAGCATATCTGGATTTCTAAATTGTAGCTGGGAAAAGGGGAGGGTTCAAAGTTGGGAACAAATGCAAATGAGAAAAGTAAAAGAAAAGAGCAGAGGAAACCTTGTGCAAAGCAAGGCTGGTTTTCTACCAGTATTTGCAAGAACCTCTCTCTCTCTCTCCTCCCACATGCAGAACCAACAGCAGCCATGTATGTGAATGATAAAAACGGTGTTGAGGCGGGCTTTAAAAATAAATAAATAGAACCATAGGGTTCCCAAGGGTCATCTAGTCCAACTCATTGCCATGCAGGAATAACAGCTAAATAATCCCTGACAGATGGCCATCCTACCTCTGTTTAAAAATCTCCAATGAAGGAGAGTCCGCCGTGCAAGGGAGCCCATTCCACTGTGAAATAGCTCTTCCTCAGCCCTGTGGCTCCAGTTTGAATCTTTAGACACACAAAAACATCTATACTTTTGCTTTTTAAAATAAAAAATAAAATTATTAAAATAAAGACAAGATACAAACAACATCAAATGTATTGATAAAAAAGGTGGGGAGGAAAATTAGAATGGATAAGGAGGAGGGGAAGAAAAGGGAAGGCCATACCCTACATTAAATCATGTGGTGCATCTTTTTTCATCACAGTTCAAGACACTGATAGATCACTTTCTATCCTAATGTTCTGAAACATATCCTCTCCACAAACTTAATTGGGCCATGTTCTGTCTCTGTTGTATTGACATATATCAAAAATTTAAACCAAGTAGCATAAAAGTGATCTGATTTAGATTCCCCTGTAGTTAGTTTTCTTTGATATGTGAGATGCTCAGAGATACCTACCGTATATCCCAGGCTCTACCAACCCAGTAATCAACTGAGGAAGGCGGTGAGCAAGATTTACAATGATTAGCTGCTGACATTCTTGCCACCATATTCCCAATCTGGGATTTGTATTGCTTTCTATCAAAAGCAAGGCCAAGACTGGATCTGGTGTTAGTGACTGATCTACAATCTGAGAGGTAAAATCCAATGACAAAATACACAGGATCACAGGTTATAGAGCCGACATCGCTTATTAGTTTGCGTTTTAGTATAAAAACACTCATTACCTATGATAGAGGTTGTCAACTTTTTTGGACTACTGGGCACACTGAATTTTGAAAGTGCTGTCAGCATCAGTCACAATTCGCAATAAAATGATTTTGCTATCAAGGTACCCCTGTGGAAGCAACTGTTTGTCAGTCATGTTGACTGCACTGTAGGATCAGTCCTACCATGGGGCAGAGCGAAGTGTGGCGATCACAGGCAGCATATATGGGTGACATAAAAGCTGGCAAAACATCAGTGATTTAAATTTCTTACATTTTGGTGACCTGAAGTGGGAAGGAAGCTGCTCAAATATTTCATATTCATCCTTATAGACCAATTTCTTTGCTGACATAGCTGTATGAAAACACATGGAAAATAAAAAGTACCTATAATTATGTAGAGTAATTATCACGAAGAGTCGGACACGACTAAACGACTAAACGACAACAACAATAATTACGTAATCTGTTATGGAGCTTTAAAATTGATGTGCCTTCTGCATTGTCTCAGAATCTGTAGTGTTCCTATGCAGTCAGGGTTTTGTTTTTCTCCTATTCTCTTTCCATTCTTGTATCGTCTTAGATTTTGGGGGAATTATTTAAGGCACATCCCCATGACACTTACTCAGCAGATGAGATGTGATGATTCATGTGGGTGAGCGGTCCGTGCTGGCAGCATTTGTGAAATCCACCATCACTGTGTGGCAGGGCCAAAACAATGCATTTTAGGGTGCTTTAGGACATACAGACATTTTTTTGGGGGGGGGGAATAACAACAAAGATTGACTGAACTAGAAATTCAGTGGTCAAATCACAATGAAATATCACAATCCTGTAAAATGTATTGCGATTGTAACAAGCATGTTAAATGTATTCATTTATTTTTGTCTCTAAGCAGCTGATCTACACACATACACCATGGAGCTCAGTCACTTTCCATATCAAAGTAGCATCTTGCTGGCGACCTCTTTCCTGGAATCTGGACAAAGCTTGACACTCTTTTCAAACAGATGCTATTTCCATTCATTTGAGGTGACATTATAGGTCGGAGTCATGGTGGACCTGTGCATATGGACGGTTGAGTCCAGTCAAAGGTTGCAGCGCTCATTTCGCTTTCAGGCCGAGGGAGCCAGCGTTTGTCCACAGACAGCTTTCCGGGTCATGTGGCCAGCATGAATAAACTGCTTCTGACGCAATGGAACACTGTGACAGAAACCAGAGCGCATGGAAATGCTGTTTACCTTCCCGCTGGAAATGTACCTATTTATCTACTTGCACTGGTGTGCTTTCGAACTGCTAGGTTGGCAGTTTGTCGCGAGGATTTGAACCACCAACCTTCCGATTGGCAAGCCCAAGAGGCTCAGTGGTACTTAGACCACAGCGCCACCCTGTTTTAAAACAGCTGCACTGGTTATCAACTTGTTCCCAGGCCCAATTCAAGGTACTCATATTGGTATCTAAAGCCCTAAATGACACAGGCCCCAAATATTTGAACGACTGCCTCCTTCCCTACAGACCCTCTTGGGTGTTGAGATTGGAAGAGGGGCCTCTCTTGGTAGTTCCTCTGTCCCCAAAGGTTCGGGACAAGGGCAGTCTGGGAGATGGCTTTATTGTGGTGGCCCCCTGCGTTGTGGAATTCCCTTTCCCTTCCCACACCTTCCTTATGCAGCTAATGCTAAAGTGGCTTCTGATACGTAGAAAGTATGTTTTTAGGACCCAGCTTATCTTTAGGGCTGTTGTTTAAAATGGTTTTTTTAAATATTGTATTTTAATGCTGCAACCTGCCCTGGGAACTTAGGGTGAAGGGTAGGTAATTAATAAGCAAACCATTGCTCCAGCACCATGAGAACAGAATCAGCCCTAAGCAAGACTGTTGGAAGGCAGCCAAGTAGACAATGTCTGCTTCCAGGTGAGTGCAGGGTGGCAAATCTACAACTGACAATAATTTTACAAAACAAACTCTCCGGCTTGGCTTGAGCTCATGCCACGTAGCTTGTCCCTGAGTTTCCAGAGTGCCTTTTATGTACATAATGTATTGCTGACAGCATCTGCCTCCAGGGCAGTACACAACATACCAACCCTCTTCTGGGTGACTGGTAATTCTCACTGCTTTGCAGCAGCCTGAAAAGATACAAAATGGGGAGATGGGATACCAAAAAATTGACAGGGTGGTGGCGGAGGAGACAAGGTGTTTCAAAGGCCTATCCTGACACCCGCAGAGCCTCTTTGAGCTCAAGAAGAGTCATGTGTGGGGAAAACTTGGCTCAAATGTGCATCTTCTATAAATGTCAACATTATTTTTAGCGTCGGCGGCGCACATGACAAATGAGTGTGTCACATCATTCTTCAACCTTTTTGCTTTAAAAGACAACAGAAAGCTTTGAAAGAAAAAGAGGGGGTTGCTACTTAATGCTCCTAGAAATTGTTCAGCAACGCAGCATAAGCAGTAATACAAAATAGGCTGCCGTGCTACTAGCAACACTTTATTATTTTGCTTTTTGTATTCCTCACTCAGTGCAAACATAGGGTGAAGTCCAAAACAGTAGTTGTGTTAGTGCAGAACTTTTCTTTCCTTCTGTCCCAGCAATCTCCCCAAATCTGTTCAGATTTATAGAGTGAGCAGGGATTGGTGAGGGAGGGAAAGTTCAGTAGCACAGCCGAAGCTCATTGCATTAGCTGAACTGCTCCATTGTATACTGCTCAGAGCTTCTAGATACAAACAGAATAGAAATACAGGGGTTGGGGGTTGGAGAACCTCCTTCACCACCTCTCCAAGAAAAGTCAAAACTTCCCCCGGGTATAAAAGGTAAAGGTAAATCACTGAGGAATCCAATCACAGATCTCTTGTCAGGTCAGTTAGGTCTGTTGGGTTTGACTAGAACACCCTTGGGGTCCCTTGCAACTCTACAATTCTATGACTGCTAGTTTTTGCCCTGGGAACTGTAGTTCAACCCTCACAGAGTGACAGTTCTCAGCATCTTCAAACTAATTTCAATAATAATAATAATAATAATAATAATAATAATAATAATAATAATTTTATTATTTATACCCCACCCATCTGGCTGGGTTTCCCCAGCCACTCTGGGCGGCTTCCAACAAAATATTTAAAAATACATTAAAATTTCAAGTGTTAGTTGGAGGGAATCAGGTGCTTCAAACCTGTAGCATGTACGATGCCTAAAATGAATTAACTGCATCATGACCTGCACTTTTCCTCTCTGCTACGTGCATCTGAATACAAGCCCTCCTCAAGATTGTAGTTGTAAGTTGAATTTTGAAATATTGACCCAGAACAAAGTCCTGCGAGAAAGTTAGGGTAATATTTCAGGGCATATCCCAGCAGGATTATTTTCTGGCGCAATTCTCTTTCAGCAAAGGACAACAGAGAAAATTCCAGTTGCGTTGCACTTGTAATCATTCATTTGGCGACCAGGGGTTAATTGTGAAGGGTTATGCAGACAAGCCACTCAGCTAGAGAACAAACAGCAGGGCCTGGAACTCCAGTGCAATTGTTTCTTGCTTAAGTGCCTCTCTTGTTACAGCCTTGCAAGCAGGTGATTTGCTAGAATCTGTGTAAATAAAAGCAGTGCTTTATCCTTACATGTGCAGCAAGCACATTCCATTTCTAAACGTTCTCCAGGTTTGGGAATGGTCCACCTTTGATAGGAAACAACTATGTACAACACAATCTGAAGTTCTGATTTCAGAGGAACATATTTCTAAGGAGGTATTGGTTAGGACTGTAGTCCAATCCCTCAGTATTCAACACTATTTCAGCATATTTGAGATTGAGCTATACTTGAATGAGAATAAGGCTTCATTGATCTCAAGGGGCACTTGTTCCCAAGCAAGGCTGTTAATCTTCAGTGTACTTACCAAGAAATAAAAGTGTGTTGATTTCAGTCTACTTTAGCTTCTTTAACTTGCAGCTTTGTGTGTATTGATCAGGTTTGGCTCAGAACAGAACTTCTGAGTGTCATAGTGCCCGGAAGCAATCCATACAGAATATACCTGCCTAGAAATAAGTTGCACTGAAATAAATGGGGCTTATAAATGGTTTGTACACTATACCCACAGCATTCCCCTGTGGGGATGGTAACTCAGATAAAAAAAGAAAAAAGGAAAGGAAATGAGATTCATCTGGCATGACTTTTCCACCTTTTTGATAAACCCATACTGGGTTTTAGCATCCTTTTTCTCAGTGCTCACAGACTGACTGTTTAATTATCTGTTCTATGACCATTTCTGGTATTATAATCAAGTTCACCAGTCGCTAGTTACCTGAGTTTTCCTTTTTCCCCTACCTCCAAGTCTGCAGGGACTTTGCCTGTTCTCCAAGAAATCTCCAAAATTATAGACAGAGGCTCTGGGATTTAGAGAAAGTAGGCTGGAATTAAAGGAAACAGAAATCTCCTTGGTGCAAATTAAGACCGGAGCAGCAAATCCCTTTCTAGTGAAGCAAAAGCACTACTTCAAACCATGTTTTGGAGACAAATACTTTGGAAAGCTTAAAACAAAATTGATTAGTGCAGCTGTTAACTCATTCCTAATGTTTCTGCCATACTCTGGGTGTTTTAAAAAAGCAAGGTGGACCCTAAAAGGTAAAAGTGAAATGCGTTAGGAGACTTCGCTGAAAACTGTAATCTAGATTCCTAAAATGACGTCCTGTGCCCAGCAAAGTCAGCTGCTGACAAATGCATTGCTACCAGAATGTGACAAGTTAAAAATAAAACCATTTCAGGACTCGAGGTTATATTCAGATTGTTTATTGTCAAGAGTATGACAAGCACTCTGTCATATTGTGTTCAACATGCACCCAATTCCACATTAACTGCTCAAAATAGCACTTGCAAAAATTACAGTAGTCTAGTCATAATTTATGATTTGTTACATAAATTTTGTTAACGAGCACTAAAACTGAATTACAGTGTAGTCTAGGTAGTCTGTTATTGCTTGTTGACACTGCAGCTTTGGATCTACTGGAGAGAATCCACTGATATGCCTGAGTTATCAAACTGCATTTTGTTCTACCAAACTCGGAAATCATAAAATGCTGGAGAACACTTAAAAAGAAATTTAGTCTCTCTACTGGACACATTGGCATTCACAGCATGTGGACACACCGACCTCATGATATTTCAGAATAAAGGTTAATTGTACAATGGATTTTTTATTTTATTTTTACGATACTGTTGATATATTCTGCTGGCCGCCCTGGCCATTCCTATAAGTAGTGAATAAATAAATATAGTTCGGGATGCCGAAGGGGCCACAAATGGTGAACTGCATGCACACATGAAACTGTAGACAGTTTCATAACAAGCCAACTTCAAACTATGAGGTATGCAGTTGGCTAATTAAATTAGACACAATGTTTTAAACTAGCAATCCTGGTTGGTAGGTAACACCAAGACAGTATGTTTTAGAAGTGAAACCAAACTCGGCGGAAGTCCTCCTCTTGGCTGTGGAGGAGCGAAGTGGGGGGCATGGGTGCTCACTGAGACTTGCCCATGGTTTAGTGGTGCTATGTGCAAACTGGACCAATATCATGCCACAAAAAAGAATGTTCTGCTCATGTTGTAACCCCAGCATTATTATTTTTTTTAAAAAAAACATTGAGTTCGGCAATCATGAAATCACTTCGGAGTGTGTAGTGAACAGACTTGTATTCAACCAGTTCCCTGGAAAGTGGTTTCATGCTTGCGCTACAAAAATAAGGGGAGCAATTTCCATCCATGTGTAAGTTGTGATATAAATTCAAAAATATTGCATTAGGGATTATTTATTTCATGAACTGATTTTCTACACAAAGTCATTGGGTTCTTCTTGACAGTTGTGCACAACTGTTTTAACAAGTCTCAAAATATATAATTTTGCAGTGTGCGTTCCAATCTCTTTCAAATAGTTGTGCAAACAATTTTAACAAAAAAAAGGGGGGAAGCTAAACTTACAAAAATGAGGTATTTGTGAGGAAAAATCTAAAACCTTTTAAATATTTGTGAAAAGCACAGTGGAGAGAAATATGGTATGTACGAATGGGGGGTGGGGAAAGTACCATAGCATTTTTTGTTGACAGCTGGCAACGCAAAAGTAAAATGGCACATTTTCCAACATGTTTACTCCACTCCTCCAAGATTTCCAGCAAAATGTTTTTTTACTATTGAGGGAAGAGTGGGAGAATTGAGATTAAGACCACTACAGCATTCTGAAGTCATTCTTGGGATTGACCAAACATTTACTCATGCCCAACTTTCTATTACAGGGAACTAAGTATACAATTCCCAAAGTGTGTTCTCACTGGGAAAAAGTTACCAGCACAGACGTTTAACACAAAATGGGAATCACCATGGGTATGCCAACGTTTTGGGTGTGAATAGCTTAAACCACTACTGAAATGGTTCTTTTTCACACACACTATTTGCCACAAACAGCCCCCCCCCCGATAATGAATTAAAAGCTTCTTGGATAAAATTCTGTAAGTCTTGTTCCTCTGCAACCTTGCTTGGATTGGATGAAGAAATCCCTGAACAGATTGCATGCATGTGCAACAATACTAGCATAATTAAACTCCAATGATGCCTCTGTATCAAGGTATATTGATATAATATCCATGTGTGTCATGTCTAATACATAATGCCACTTATCACATGAAGAGTTCATCTGATTCCTCGTCATGTTTTCAGTTTTTGAGCAGGTTAGGAAGGGAGTGGAAAACCTATCATCTGTATCACATAAAAAGCTACAGCTTTCTGTGTAACAAAACAATCGAATGACCTCTTTACCATGATGCCAGCCATAATGAGTAATGAACTTGTTGGACGTGAAGGGTTAATGTTCAATAGCATTAACACTCCCTGAGAGATTATGTCCTATTTCTTTTAACTCGCTGCGTTGCTGTAAGATGCAGGAGCAGTTTTGAACCTTAAGTAGGTAAAATACAGCAATGATAAAACATCGCGCCCATTAAAGATACAGGCAGGTTAATTCTATGTCTCAAGGTTAGCTGTTTACTTCCTACTTGGATGTTACGTATCGTATCTCCAGGAAGATGCAACACACAATTTTATTCTGACAATTCACAAGGCAATCAACATTGAAACTAGTCATAATAAAACAAAACGGTGGACATTCAGATTCCAGCCTCAAACTACAAAGGATGTAACCAATGCTCTTAATATGATTGGTGCTATGCAGGTCAGATTTCTGAAGTAGGAGGCACATTTTCTCTTAGAAAACCAAACTGAGACTAGAAATCCATTGGGATCTTTGAAATACTTCAGTCTTAGAATCCATATAAACTTGAAAAAAACCCAGCATATAAAAGACATATTACTTTGGTAAATGTATGCCTTTTCTCTCCAAAAACCAGATTAAGCAAAACTTCAGCACCTATGAGCTTTTAGTAGCACAACCTCCACTAAAACCAATAGGCTAGAGATGGAAAAAATTATTCTATTTCATCATTCCTATTTATTTTGCATACAAATCTCTGCTTTGTGCTGTTTTCCTAGAAAGCAGTTGGCACCAACTTCCTATATCCTGGTTATTAAATTGTGCTATTATTGCATTGCAGGTGCCTGAAGTGTCAAATAAAAATGATCCAGGATAAGCATTTAAACTGTGTTTAAAATACTGGCTGCAAGCTTTTAAGCACATGGAAGTTTGCCTTGGTCAGGCTCAATGTGATGTTGCCCTATTGAGCTGACGTTTAATTGCTGGCATGGCTAAGCAAATGCTAACCTGCCATTTGTTCTGAGATTTCTTCTTCCCTGTCACTTTAAAACATCTAAGCCTGATAAAGCTTGAAAGCTTGCACCGAGATCTGCAAAAACAGTGGTAGGTCAGATTAAGGTATTGTTGTATCACATGCCTTGAAGGGCCACCTTGTCCTGGACATTCACTGTGCTGTGTCTTTGGGACAAAGACTAAGATTTCCATTTTATGCCTTTTCACGGAAGCATGCCCCATGTCCACAGATTAAACACCTATTCCGGGTCACTGATAGCCTTTTTGACAAGTCAAACACCCAACAAGAGAGGGCAAGTTTGATGAGATATCTAAAAACAATACATGAACAACCGGAAGAAAAAGCGCCAAAACAATTTTATTTATGCAAATGAAACATTTTCCAAGTAACCCTGAGAAAACACAAGGGTTACAAGCAGAAGGTAACACTCTGGCCAAGGAAAGGGTGGCTACCCAGGTGTTTCCAGCATTTTACTAGTCTGAATATTAAAAAATGTCCCCAAATGTGTATAAAGATTAAAACTATGTCAATATGCCTGGTAACTCATCCAAAATATATCTGTTGACGTTTTCCCCTCATTTCCACTGATTTATATAGAACCTAAATGGTTGGCTGCTCTGAGGATCAATATGCTTAAGGTATAATTCCATAGTCTTTTCTTTAAAAATATCAGTATGTGCATTTTAATAATGTTTCGTTCCTCCACATCCAATAAATTGCTTAATCTTAATGACTTTTCATAAGAAAAGGAAGGGCCTTTAAAACAACACCAGTTTGTTCAGTAAGCTTCTTCATATTCCATTATGCAAACAAAGCCTTTAAAAGGGCTCACTATTGTAAAATATACCATACCTACACAGACCTTTGAATATACCACTTGATTTTGGTTTCCAAGAGTGGCTCTACAATAAACATGACGCATGACTACAGCCTATTTGCCTAATTTGCTGTAACCCTATCACACCAGAAATGCCAAATGAATCTAGAAGGAATCAGGAACCCTCATAATGGACAGGATTGTTTGTCCTAACAACAGCTTAAGATGTTGGTTCATTATGAAAATCCACTGAAGTCATACAAGACTCTTCCACTTCCAGTTCTTCACCCAGCAAAGGTTCTTCAGAGTTTTGCAGCCATGAAATTGATATGTGGCTTCACCAGAGGAAAGAGTGGCAGGCTGCGTTTGAACTCTGTCATATTCTGAATCACGTCTGGCTGCAAATAAACAGTTTAGAAAAAGAAACTTTGAGAATCAAGCACATGCCTATATGTATTCACTGCAGCAAAATTCTTTTTTAAAATCATCAGCCAAAGGGTGACCAAGTCCTTAAGTCTCAGTTAAAAAGCCAATAGCAAAAAAATTATAACTAAGATCCAAACCTTGTTTACATAAGAACTTCCTTCAGACGCAAAATTTACGAGATAAGGTTGCTTCAAAAGTGGATTCTTACAAAACTATATATCCAATATGTTATGATGACAATCTTAAGACAGGAACATCTCTCTGTGCCCTGACAGGTACCAGTAGGTGTGGTTTGCTTCAAATGGCAAAATCCAGAAGCCTAATTGGGCCTAATTAGCGCCATGTACCAGAAGTGCCATACCCCAAATACTATTCACGACACTCACAATTTTTCTAAAGGCTTGTTCACACAGTGGTTAAACTGTCCCAAGCATAGCAGCCGGATAGGTCCCATGAGCAATGCATTTCCTGGTGGTGATATGCACCATCAGCCTCATTTGAACACAGGATAGTTACTTCTAAACATGATAAGGCTGAGCGAGTAATAACAGTGTTGGAGTGTATATTGGGCACTCTCATTTTATTCCATAAATGATTACAAAAACATCTTACCTGTGGCAGTGGTGGTGCTGGTGCCAGGTTTACATCATTTTGAGATGGAAATTCACCCACAACAGGGCCTGTTTAAAGCAACAACAACACTTCATAAACCTCTAGGAAAACATCTACTTTTATACACAGATATTAAACAGACCATTAAAAGCAAAGGGTTGAACTGCTTTCCGTACTGCTTGAAAATCTGCACACTTGCAAACTTTTCTCACATTTGTTATTCTCCAGCACTCCTGAGAGAGAATATGCTCCCACCAATCCACTAGAGGTCATAACCATCCTTTGCAAAAGATTCTGTTTGTTCTACCAAGTGTTTTTCTGTGTAAACTTGAGTGAAGATTATTTGGAAACAAAGAAAGTCACTCAGTACTTACAGGAATCCATTTCCCGTGCTAGTACATGCACGGATACTTTGTGCCTTCTTTGAGCATCAACTGACAACATCTCCTACAGAAAGACAGAGGAAAGAGAGATGAGAATCAGTTATTCCAACAAAAGCACAGGAACATTTATACTGCAAACCAAAGTGTGCAAGAAAGTCTGCCAGCCCTGAGCAGATGTGCCTGACCCAAGCAGGACACTTTATCCAAGTAGGGTGGAATGTCCAAAAAGGAAGAGAAATATGTAGTCTATGCACACTGTGATAAGCAGTCAACTGCTGCTTCTTAAGCTGTCATATACAATCTCAAGTCACTCTTTTGCAAACATGAAAACATAAACAAAACTGACCTACTGGGCCCCTCCCTGATCCTGAGCAGAGCTGGCTTGTCAATATTTCAGTTATGCCAGTAAGTCCACCCTATTAACTCACCTTGGCTGTTACATAGTGCTTGCGGCCTGCCCAAGAAAACCTCAAATTCTGCCAAAATCTCTTCCACATATTGTGGAAGGTAAATAAAATTAATGATGAAATAGGTGCACTTACTAGAGATGAGATGATTTTTGAATAATCTAGAAACACCAACAATGCTTAAGAGCAATATTAAAATGTATGGCAAGAGTAAGCAATTTAAAGTCGATCTAGCTGTCAGTTGCTCAAATCTTTTAAAAGTTTCATTAACGGAATTAGCTGGGGAGTAAATCAATTGCCTTCCACAACTGTAATCAAATAATTTAACTACAATGCACTTATATCAATAATTAACATTTTCTTAATCGGCCGTAATGACAAGTCTACTGAAAACTATGATGCAATGCAGAGTCAAGTTCTATTAGCACTGACCTGAACACAATGGCCAAGCCAATGGCTATGGGAAGCCCACAAGGAGGACAGGAAAACAATAACACTATTCTCTTTTGTATTTTTTCCTGTTGTTTTTTCTCTCCTTGTCTCTTCCAAGCTGGACTTGAGTTAGACCAGAGGTTTTCAACCTTTTTGGGTCCATGGCTCCCTTAAGCAACAACATTCTTTCTGTGGCACCCCTGTGGGCCTCTGGAGCCATTATGTCACCCCTTGCCTGCAGAGATAGCAGCCCCTCACCCCTTTTCAAACACCCTCCCTTGTGGAGTGTTCCCTCAGCCTCTTCTCTTCTCCCCTCTCCTTGAGAATACTCTGGGTAGCTGCCACCCCTGGTATCTGAGCTGCCCCCCCAAAGAGAGGTGCCTCCTCCCACTGCCCCACAGGGGCCTGGGAAGCACCCCCTGGCCAGCCCCAGAGGCACCATTCGCCTGGGGAGCTTGTAGCCAGGGCTGCTGCAACAAACAGTTGTGCAAGCCTTTGGGAGGCAGAGATGCAAGAGAGTATCAGAGGAGGGAGGGAAAGAAAAAAGGGACAGAGGCCAGTGTTGTCCATGGCACCTGTGACCATCATTCAAGCCACCCTAGGATGCCATGGCCCACTGGTTGAAAACCACCAAGTTGGACAATAGAACTCCTGTGCTGTGTACTTGTATTGGAATACGCAGCTGCTCAATAAGGCAATATTATTAATTTTGCAAAATCACCAATTACTGTTATATATACAGAGCTGATTGCAAGTTCAAACAACCCTGTAACTCCTATAACTCCTTAAATACAGCATACAAACAGTTCAGGTGCTATACATAATAATGTCAATAGTAGCTGCAGAGATGTCCCCAAGGACAATGTGTCCTTTGTAGAATCTGGCTAAAGAATAAAAAAAAATAGTTGTTCTTTCCCACCCCCATCTACTTTAGAAAGCTTTTAGAATATAGTGTCACAATTTTAACCCACACCAGATATATATAATTGTTCCTGTAAAAAGCTTTGGCTTGTCCAGGCAAAAAACAACAACATCCTATTCATTTACATGTTTGAATTATGCTGACAGTATTAACAGACTGAAGTTAGCAAGTATTCTGCTGAGTGACTAGGGAATAATTGGGGGGAAAGAATCTGGAATAAAAAACAAACAAACCAGAAAAATGTACTCACAGGCTCTATCGTCATGTTCATAGCACACAGCAACATTTTAACATCTGGTATATGTATACTCCATTTAGATAAAAGTTGTGATGTTTATCAAGTTCTCAAACTGTTATTAATATATTCCCTTAAATTTTACACAATTTTACAATCAGAAGCTAAACTAATCAGAAATATTATGATCAGCTTACCTTATAAAAGTGCATAATATCATCCTTAGTAAGAGTTTTGAGATATGCCACTTCAATGTTATCTGGGCGACAAAGTTTATAATTAATACAATTATGCAATTTAAACTTCCTTCAAATCACAACACCTCAGCATATTGTAATTATAATTATTATTTATTAAATTTACATACCGCCCTATACTCGAGATATGCCTGTCACTGAAAAGATTGCTATCCTGTAGGACCAGGACATTTTCTGAAACCTGTGCAAATGTGACATTCCATGTCCTGAACTATGATTAATGGATCAGGAGTATCTGCATCAAGCATCATATGTTCTTAAGACTGATGCAAAGGAAGGGATAAGGCAGCACTGGAATTTCTAGAATGCAAATCCCTCATCACATAATCGGTTATAAGAATACATTCCAGGCAGGTTTCAAAAATGGAATGTGGTCTAGATGGGGCAAAGAAATAGGTAATACCACAGAAATAGGCAATAACAATTTAATTTTTTAAAAATATTATCTGTACCACCCATCTGACCGGGTCACCCCAGCTACGTGCAGCATCCCAGCATTGTGACTTTGACATTAATTAATCTTCTAAGTGTATTCGAGAGTTGAATATTACTATTTTCTCATGCATGGTGGGTACACTTTAGATGGTCTGAATTGTTACTTTTGGTTAAGTTTTTATCCAAAAAATTTTTACATTTCCAGTTTGGGAGTGCCTCTTACCTCTGTCAAAGTTATATTGCTGGGAAATAATTTCGCCCCAGTATTTTGCACACTCGGCGGACAATTTCTTTGGTTTGTCAAGGCGACGAATTGCTAAAGCCTGGATGTGCTTCTGGAAGGCTTCATCAGACATGTCCTCTATACTCTTCTCCATGGTTTTTAAAAAAGCTTCAACCCTGCTCTCCAAGTAGTGTGGAGGCTTTTCTGACTGGATGATAAATCGCAGTCCTTGGATACCATTTGCCCGCCGTGGACCACTGAACACAATGTAACCTTGAAAAAAACCCAAATAATTCATTCTATTAGACTCACTAAATAAATAAATAATTTAAAAAGACAGAAGGGGTTTGTATTTCTGCCCTTGAATTCTGGCCAAATTCTAACATGACCATTGGTGCCTTAAATGGCCTTAAATCAAGTGAATAGATGATATAATTATGGTAACTAATCTCTGGTTTTAGCTTTCGTGCAAGCTAATGGAGGGATCTCACATTATGCATTTTGACCATGAAGAAAACAGCATATATATTAAAATTGTATAAATCACTTTCCTGATTCTCCTGTATCTCTTTGAAACATTGATTTTAATTATTTGTCACTGAGCATGAAGGGTCCCAAATCAGCAATAAGATTCCACAGCCATCACATGGACAGCACGTTACTTTGAACTATAGTGGCAGAAGAATACAATCCAAATTCTGCTCACCGTAACAATATTTAGGTGATCTATAGAGAGAGGCAAGCTATTATTTACCTAACTGTTCTTTAGTGCGCAGGGTATTGAAGCAAGGCTCTGAGATGATTTGGCAGAAGAGCTCCAAAAACATATTCTCTGAGGTGCTTTGCATATCTGTTTGATAATATATTTCAATGCCACAATTGTTATGAACCTCGTTCCTCTGTTGATAGACGAACCAACCTCCTAAAAAAACATGAAAGTGATGCAAAGGGTCATTTTGAAAGATGGTCAAGCAGGGAACCATCCATCGTCAACAGAATTTGAATGGAAGGGGAAATATGTACACTAGTTTAGAGAAGTGAATTACTTTTTTAGTCATGGTTTCTTTGTTCCATGAGCAAAGAACTTCAGCTTATATTATAATCAGGTGCATAATTACCCCAAACAATGCCAGTGAGTGGTTTGGTAAACAGTAGTTCCCGTTTCCACATTAGCAACTAGCCCCAAAATTGTGCATGATCTGCCCATGATGTACCTCTACACATTGCTATCCATTTTCCTACTCTGCTGTGAATAAATTCAGGATATATATTTGAAAGTCAAATACTGTACTGAGACTTGAGTGATTTCATTTGTATAGTAATTCTGCACTCTATTCAGTGAGGAAGGCCTTTTCCTCCAAAACTAACACAGAGATTCACAACACAGACCTAGATTATTGTTGCCAAATATATATATATATCATTTTGGCGTTGATTCTGAAATATTTGCCATGCAGTACGGATCTAAAAACAAATCAAGATCCTGACTTATTGCAAATCTAAGCACCATGAATCTCAGCTTTATATGTTTTATAGCTTATGTCCAAATGGACAACTTACTGTCAGGCAGCTGTACTTCTCTATACCTTACAAGCTGGCTCGGAAGGAGAGGTTTTGTATGAGCATGCTGAATGAGAGTGTCTTCAATCATCTGCATAATTCCTAATGCAGCCTGGAAGAGAAGAAATTCAACGGGGATTTTATTCATCTCCTGGCAATTGTCCATGTGGTAGCACACAGAAGGATAACAGGTATTACAGGAAATGGCGAAATTAAAAAGGGGAAAGGAGATGACTAATTGCAGCAGATGCAAGCATTAGGAATGCAAAGCCGAGTTAGTACGTGTGACAGCTATGCAGCACACAAAACTGAAAGGCTGAATCTCTGTTTCTACATTATGTTTTAAATACTTTTAGAAAACAAGATCAACTTTTTTTCAAAAAAATAATAATACACATTTTATATGCAATGCCTGTGCCCTGCATCTTAGCACACAAGGCTGAATTGTTTTTTCCTCCCTGCCACCCCTCTTCATTTACAGAAAATATGTCAACTCATTGCTACTTTGATCTCCACAGCCAGCATCTGCTGTATCATGGGTCAAAGGGCCCCATATTACTCTTGTCTCTCACTCTTCTGCATTTGGTTTCTGAAAGTTTTGTGAAACCACACAATTCCTTAGTTCCCCCCTCATTTCCTACTTTAAAATGCATTGATTAAGGTCCAAGTCCATGGTCCTCTTAAGCCTGTAACTACGAGAGTCGTGTCCACTTCATGGGGCTAAAACAATACAGCTGCACAAACAGCAAAAATGCCTTTGACAAGTCAATGTTATAAACCCCTTTGACCAACTCCAAAGAGGAGTCTTACTTTCTGGAATCACTATGCACTGAAGTACCAAAGAAAACCTTACAATAATGAGTAAAAAATCTACAAAAAAACCTGAAGTCTAGGGAAAGCCTTTACAGCAGAAAACAAACTCATCAAGATGCACTGAAATTAAATCCGAAATAATAAAGGCTGTTAAAAAGCTAACTGTGCTTAGAGAGATGCAAAACTCCAAAGCCTTTTTGAAAGATACAGTCATATTCAGATATGCAACTTCAAAATGAAAACTACAAGGTTGGGTCAATTGATCTGAACTCAAGAAAATCTCATTTAAAATGTGCTTTAAAATTCAAATTCAGTAAGCCAAAACCTTTTGGATTATAACATCACAAAAAGTAACCTTGTATAGAAAAGTCAACATTTTAAAATGCTAAACAAGGGTGTGGTTTGATTAAACAAATAATGTCAAGGAAAGTCACTTCCTCTTCCATGAAACGAAATATCCAGGTGTGGTAGATGTCATTGTTCATTGCGCAGTTCACTATCTGGGGAGACTCAAATAGTTTTTACTAGTCCTTAATGGCTCATGCGGGAGGACTTTGAGACCTTGCCCTTTTGGTTTGCCTTAAATCAAATTATTTTACCATTACTGTACTATGGCATTAAGGGTTATTTTAAGATGCTCAGAAATAAGTGAGCTGGACATGCTCATTCACTGTTGCCTCTTAACATAAAATATACAGAGTTTCTACAGATACAGTACCTTAAAGTTTTTTATACAAACATGGCTGTGGGTACCTTCCTCTTACTTCCTCTTTCTTATTTTATCCAACCAACATACTCAATACAGACCTGTCATACTTAGCGCAAATATGTAAGACTCTAGTCTCATTTTCCAGGTAGGTATGGAAGCAAACTAGTTTTATAATTTCATCAAAAGTACCATTAACATCGCTGCGTTAAACTCCTTTACTAAGATAATATTCAAACATCTCACAAAGCTGTACCAGGCAATCTTATAACATTAAAGTCACAATGTCTATTATTTCCAGCTCACAGACTGCTATTTAACATTAGCCACTGACTTCATTCTCAGCTATTTTAAATACATGCTCTTGGTTCAAATTATATGCCTGTTTGAGAAGTTAAGTGTGTGGATCTAGCATTCAATTTTACAGCCTTATTTCATCACTGCAGCAGACTGCACAGATACCATGAAGCTGCATGAAAGCTCATTCCATTTTTTAAATTGTTCTTTATTAATTTAAAATAAAAATTTGTAAGGCAAAACATACACAAATGTTTTAACACAAGCAAGAAAAAAACAAAACAAAAGCAAAAGCAAAAAAGATAATAGAAATGAAAACAAATAAAAAGGAAAAACAAGGAAAAACAATGCATGTTGGAAGTCTCTTGAACATTCAAGTAGTTTTGCTTGATTTTAAGAAATTACTTAACAAGGTGACAGTTACTTATCTGGGACAAAAAGGAAGCATCACACAGCCACACAGTTCAATCTTAAACGTGAAAAACAAGCTTAAAGAGACATCACAGATATGATTGTGCACGTGTACTGTTCCCAAGATATGCAACAAGAAACAGAAACATAAGTCTGGGATACAGCATTGTGCCAATTTAATTTCAAATAGATGTCATAGCCTTTCTGTGTTATTTTATACTCTTTTCTCTAGTTAAAGACACCCACAGAACAATATTGGACAAGCAAACCTGTAAGAGAGACTCACTGACAGAAAAGCTTATGAAGATTTAGAAAGCAAGCATGGTTCAAAAGATAGAGAGACTTAAGTAAACCCTTGATTTTAAGTACAATAATCAGTATAAATCTGCTTCTGGTGAAAAACGTAGCAAACCAACCTGTTTTGTTATATTGCCATGGAGAAGTGCTTCAATGTGTAACCGTGACAACAGCTGAGAAATAAAGGCCTTGAGACGGGGAAGAGTGACATCTACAATAGATATTTAGACATTTAAAATCAATCACATTTTCCATTTCGAAAAACAAGGGCTATATCATCCTAAAATGCAATACATGTCTTAGATGACGACGAAGAAAATTATAATCATCAACAAAAGTCAGTGGGAGTTTTCTTCACAAATATTCAGGTTTGGGAAAGTTTCCAGGACAAAATTGCTGTGCTCACTGCGTAGTTTGCCTTGCTTAGAATTCACATGTTATTTGACCCAGATTCCAACACAGAAAAGAAAAGAGAAAAACAGACAGGCAGGCAGGCAGACTATGCTGCACTGCAGTTAGGCTAAACAGACATCCAGCCTCAAAAATAGTAACAGTCATTCAGGTGGTGGCTGAAGATATAGCTTAAGATGTTAACTACAAAAAAGAACATGTAGTTTATCATTCCCCATCATCTTGACAGCAATTATTTCTGAATGGCAGTTTCAGAGATTGGTGGTTATTTTGAAATTAATTAAACTTTTCATAGATATATATGGCGGGATTAATGCCTTTAGCTCCAGGCACATCCAAACACCCACTGAAACACATGTGAGTGTAGATGAATGTAAATGGTGAATACAAGTTTAAGTGCCTCCAGAGTGGATTGTGGCAATCAACCTTAGAAACTAAACAATCAGCATAACCTAGATTTCACACCTCCACTCCCTTGTAGAGGTGTACAAAGGGAAAGATGGGAAACTTACATAGGGGTCAGAGGGTAAGGAGAGAATGTTGGAAAGAAATTTCTTCTTCCTGCCTGTCTACAGCCAGGCATATGGATCACTAATAAATAGATGCTGTGTAAATAAGATCTCTGATATCATTGATGGTAAGGTAGAGAACATAGGAATGCTGTATTTGGGGTTGTTCTTGAGGCTGCAGCTACCGCAGAATGATTATGCTGGCTGTTACACAGGGAGGCAAGAAGTGATCATATTGCAACAAATTCTGCACTGACTGATGGTTACCTGCCGAGTCCAATTCAAGGTATTAGTACTGGCGTACGAGACCTCTTCAACCCGGTATCCAAGTATTTAAAGGAGCGCCTCCCCTGATAACTCCCAGCCCAGCCTATGCTCCAAGACCTGTGGAGGAAGTCCTGCTTGGGTGCCGCTGGAGGGCGAGGCCCATGGGGTGGTGAAGTGGAGCAGGGCCTTCTCAGTGATGGACTTCCACTTATGGAACCCCCCTCTCAACTGAGATTATATTGTCCGGATGGTGTTGATGTTTCAGTGCCGCTTAAAGGCAGTGCTGCATCCAATGAAGTTGTCCCATTACTGCAGGGACAACATGTATTCATGTCCTGCTTGTGAGCATTTCTAATGGCATATAGATGGCCACTGCTGCAAACAGAATGCTATACTTGGAGGATGCTTGATTTCATCCATAAGACCATTTAGTTTACATCTGGCCCTGAAGATGGGAATGAGGACTAGATTGGATTGGATAGTGATTTCCCCTTTGCTTCATTCTCTGCTGCTGTCTTTAGAATCACTCATTAGTTTGTGTTAGCCCCATTCATTTGTCTGATAACAAACATGGGCTTCTAAGTGGAGCAGTGTGAGCCCTGAGTGAGCTATGTGGCTGCAAACTGGAGTGAGTGAATTAAATATCTGCTGGTTTCTTCCAGAGACCTATATCCTGCCCTGCCCCATGCAATGTTCCTGAACAAAGTGGAGCAAATTGTACTAGTCTGGCTGAGAGTATAAAACAAATATTACTGCGCTTGCCTTTGTCTTGAAAGAGACTGAGTGTTTACAGAGTTCACAGACTTAATATGACGGAGGTTCAGCTTGCCAACCTGGAAAAGCACCAACTATGCTTGGTCAGCAGATGAGTGGCAGTGAATGTTCTGATTTTCTCTAGACTCAAAGAAAATTGATTAGCTAGAACAGCTGCATCTCTGGACTTTTAAAAGACAATAGGGAAACAGGACTTGAGAGTGGAAGAAAGGAATGGCATTCAGCATGCTGGGGTTCTGAAAAGTATTTGGAAATCTCATCTGAAAACAGGAATATTCAATGTACTGACCTCTAGGTGTTTTGTACTACAATTCACATCATTCCTGAACACTGACTATATTGGTTGGGGCTAATGGGAGTTAAGAGTCAAACACTGGGGGTGGGGCACAATATTGGCGATCCCTCTCCTAGGGCTATCAAACAGAATTTTAGAACTGCACAACTGCAACTGTAAAAAATAAGAGACAAATTATATATCCATGGGTCATACTGCATAACCACTTCTTCCACAGGAAAATGGAATTAATTTCTTAAAGTGTTTTTATGCTGTCCAGATCCCAGAATTTAAAAGGCACTCTTTAAGGGCAGATTATTTGAACTAAATGAAGCCCCAGTTAGGGGGATTAAGCTATTGAAATCTGTCTGCACCAAAACTGTGGGACTTTTCTGTGAGGGACTTCAAACTTCACATCTGAGCATACTTTTGGAAGCTTACGATCATCTTGGATTGACTAGTTATTGATGGTGGATAATTTTAAACTAGATATATTTTAGAGAAAGATATTTTGATGATTCTGCTAAGCTTCTTCACAATGGACTTACTTTAAATGCTTAAACCTTTGTTATTTTAATATTCCCTCTGTAACAAATGTGGTTTTGGTTATCATTAAGGATTATTTAAATTCTAAATTTAGATCTTAAAAACCTAGAACATGACAATACATATTTAAAAGGTTTTCTCACCACCACTAAGTCAATCTAAATTACTAAAAATCTCCATACCCTTCATAGAACAGTAGTATGAATGCAGATACTATTGAAGACTGAGATGAAATTAAAATGCTTTGCTCTAAGCTCACTTGAGATAAAAAATGCTTGACTAATATACAACAGTTATAAAATTAGAACAAGTAAAAATACACATTAGATAGCAAGTTGTAATTAAAATTGGCAAAATATATAAACTGTCAGCAGCTCACCGTCTAAAGCTTCTTTTAATTCATCTTTGGTCCAGGCAACTTCTGTCATCAGTAGTCGAAGGTAATACATGGCATGCTGGTGAGGTTGTTCAGCTCGGAAGTTATTAAGCGATCGCATGTACTAATAAGGTTAAGTAAAATAATGGTTAATGAAGCTTTGTGATGAACGCTGCCTGATTTTTTGATGTTCTATATTCAAATTATATGGTCAGATAAAAGAAATAAATGCCCTTCAAGATGGGCAGGGCTCCCTCTTAACTGAGATTCCATACCATAG
The DNA here is from genome assembly GCF_965207765.1 of Zootoca vivipara. Classification (NCBI taxonomy): domain Eukaryota; kingdom Metazoa; phylum Chordata; class Lepidosauria; order Squamata; family Lacertidae; genus Zootoca; species Zootoca vivipara. The sequence continues at coordinate 34,687,658 of NC_142588.1, read as the reverse complement.
TTTGAAGCTGGTTGGCAAATCATTATTCATCCATGATTAAAAGGTTACCCTGACTAGCATTCACCAACCAATATTGGGGCCAATAAAACACATCAGGAATTTGCCTGTAATTGATGAGCAGCTGGCAGGTGGAGGAGCAGCAGCATGGAATCCTGTGGTGTGTTCCTAATCTCTGAACCATCACTAAGGGATGGGGAACAGTATATATGTGCTGGCTAGAGGAAGAGAACTACAGAAAGACAGAGTCATAGCTGGAAAAGCCGTCACCAAATTTAATTGACTTCATCTTATGAATGACTACTCTGAAGTCACATTATTTTCAAATGGAGCTTACTCTCAGGCAAGTGTACAAATGACGGAAGTCCAAGTGTGGCACCAATCATTGCCCCCTGCAGTCTTATACCTTTCTGTAGGTATATGTACATTCCCTACACATTGTTCATAACTTGTTTGAACTTTTAGGCTCCTGTACATCCCCTCCTACTTTCAATGAATGAAATATTGCATGTATGGTGTCTTCCCCTGCTTGATAGCATGGGCTGCTTGCTATTCTGATTTTTAAGGATCAAAGTCAAGTTCAAGATGGCTTACCGCCTCCTTGATAATTTCAAATCTTTTTTCATCAATCTCAAAGGTAGCCATTTTTTCAACAATCTTCTTGAGCAGGATATGCTGCTTGTCATTGTAACCTTTTACGGAAAGCTATAGGAAAAGGATATATAAGCTGTTATGTGTTTGAAATATTCTGTTTTCTAGAATTCTAGATTGTCCATCAAAGCAGTAAACAGCAACTTCTTAACACTGGGAAGTATTCTCTCTTATTTCATCAGAAATCCTAAAGTTTGTCCTTTACTGCATGAAAGTCTATGTGTGGTATTACCACTGCTTTATTCCCAGGGCTTAACATATTCTATTTAATACAAAGCAAAATTATGGTGGAAAACAAACATTGTTTCCGTGCTGCAAAGCAATGCTTCAAACATCAGGTAATAGAAAACGGAATGAATTGTTGTTGCCATTTCCCAGGATTAAAATCAGAAAAGCAATATGCTAATTGGAACGAAAAGAGACGTAGTTTATCATTCTTCTTCCAAATGAAGAATAAAAGTGTCTAGGAAACTAAATCTAGAAAAGAATATAGGAAAGAAAAACTTCTGTTCCATAGTTAATAAAGCAGAAGAGTCCATTGTATACTGATTTTTAAGAAGTAGGGTCCTACAAATGTTTAAGACATCAAGATTCATAAAATCATTGCATAACTCGGTTGACCACCATACACAGAAGGCTGTATCGAATGCAGTGCCAACTAGGTTCTACTTGTGCAATGTGACTTCAGTTTCCTATCCCTTTCCTGCCCCCCCCCAACAAGCTGCACAGGCTGTCCCAACCTTCTGGAGCTTACTCTGAAGGTGTATAGGGAGATAGAGGAGAAAGGAGAAGACGAAAAAAAGATTTGCAGGTACTGATGACTAGCAGCATCTGCAAAGCTCCTTGCACATATAAAGGATAAAACCTTTGTTTTGGTAGCACCTTGTTGCCTGTAAGATGCACCGAGTCACCTGTCATTTGTGATGTCCGGTGACTGGTATGTGGGAGGCTCTGTCAACTTTGCAAACTAAGCCATTGAGGCAGATCCTAATAAGGATGTGGCCTATAAAGTCAAAAGGGCTCCCCAATCCCTGTGCAACATGATGAAAGAAATTAGAATGGATTTGACTCATATTGACTAGATCCCAGGTTGCAGTCTGAAAACATAACACCTTGGCAACCTTGCTGATGCTAAATAGGTCTGATCAGATGAGAGGCTGCTGAACAATACTTTGTAAACCACACTGAGTTCCATGATGAAAAAAATGGCAGGCTACAAATGTAAATAAGCAAAAATACTGTAAAGCTGTCTTGTTCCACCCCCCCCCAGCCAATTTTAGCACTGAAACCAGCACATTAAAAAGCATGCTTTTTAGCAGCCCCATGTTTCATCAGATAAAGAAAATATACGACCTACATAGAGATTACTGGAGTCTTAGAAGTGCAAAGTTTTGGGAAAGTTTAGAGAAGAAATAGTCATGTACTAGATATCACTTTTTAATGTACTCATTTGTTATATAAAGACCATGTTTCACAAGTCATCTTGATCCTGAAATGCAGACTTCTCATACCAATAATGCAGTTAGTAATATTTAGTAAATTGCATATCTGATGAAGGTGGTTCTGGCACACAAAAGCTCATGCTGCAATAAATGTATTAGTCTTCAAGATGCCCTGCAGTACTTTGGTGGCGGCTGAGTGTTTTTTTTAAGAAGTATATATTAGGACCTAAATGACTGAAAGCCAGCAGAACTCCATGTTTAACTGAAAACATAGCAACTCTTTCAAGGTTACTATACTATACAAATGAGTAAGAAATGCAGATCAGTAATGCATCAGAACACTTCTCAGTCATAAAAAACCCATTCCAATCATGGCCAAACCATTCAATGAATGGGTATAAAACTGCACAAGTCTCACTCCCTTATGATAGGGATGCAAATGAGGACAAAACCAGTAGCCATTTTTCCAAGCAGCACTCAACTCTCACGCCATCTAATTTTTGCTTGTTCACCACCCCCCCATCTTACTTACAAGTATTGCATTCATTCCTGATGCAATGGCATAGACCAAACCTGAGAGGCGTGCTGCATATGTATACTCTTTTAAATCATCCTTCAATAACCTGATTAACAGGTATGTCATGTTGCAATGGAGAGGATCAGCGTAAAGGTAGCGACTAACAAAAAAGAAAAACAAAACAAAAGGATGCTTTGATACTTCAAGGAGCGACACGGTAATGGATGAAGAAACATGACTGAAGAGTATGTATATGCAGCCTCATAACCAATATTCTCGGGAATGAAACACTGAGGAATTTGATTTCTCATTCAGAACTCTGGTGGAATGGAGCAGTATCTCAACTCCAATTCGGACTGTAAATTTGAGCTTTAAGTAAAAAATTAAATCTTACAAATAGTCTGCTGAATGACGTAAAATTAAGTGCAAAAATTGCTGGATGTGAATGGAAATGTTGAAGACTCCAGAAATTTCAAATTATGAGAAAGTATAGCTAGAAATCAAGGTTGAAAAAGAAACTGGAAAAAACAGGTTCTCAATTGAAAAAGCCATTGAAATATTGCTTCCAGCAAATCAATATTGTTTTTTTCTGATTAGTGGAAGTAAATTTAAGGCTTTTAAGATTCTCCTTGATTTGGTACTTACATACATCCCATAGATGGTATTTTGGAGGTCATAGTTCAAGCCAGCTAGTTCTGCTGCATATGCATACTCGTTGAGGGAGTCTTTGAGTAGCTCAAGGTACAAATAGGCCATGTTACAATGCAAGGGATCCACGTAAGCAAATGGGCTGGAAGAAAATGTTGAAAGTAAAATATCTGCTGCAATTACTTCCCAGTTCTGCTAGATCCTCCATACTGGATCTCAAGGACACAGTAAAAAAGAAAACCCTGCTTCCTGTTATGAGAATATTAAGACAGTATGTGAACACAAACACACCACTAAAGGGGAAAAGATTGATTAAACAATTCCATACTGAGACACACAGAGAGATGTATTACATGTATGTTAAAGCTACTGCGTAAGATTACACAAAACCGTTGTTAGCCGACATTATTCTGAATTTGTTACAAAGACAAATGCTTACAAACAAGTATGAAACCTATGTAAAACACTTAAAATATACAATGAGTTAAAAATCGCCACAGTGGATAAATCTAAAAGCTTGCCAAGTAAGACAGTCTCACACTTAACTTGCTTGTCTTCAGGATTAAACCTCACTGAACACAGCTGCTGGTTTCACAAAATCAGGAAATAGTGCAGTTATAGGTTTGGTACCAAAGCATTGGCATTTTCTATATTAGGCACAAAAGGCGCAAAGTTTGGTATTTATCTATAGCACGTAACGCTACCCTGATATATTTTTTGCAATATCCCAACGAGGAAGAGTACGCTGCACAGACTTCCAAAGGTAAAGACAACTCAAAGACTCAAGTCATGTTTCAACAATACTGCTTTGCACCAACATATTAAGAATGACAAACCAGATTAAGAGCAGAAGTAATTTGTGTACAGTATGGTCTAATATCTATTATGGATATATACATATAGCAGTTAAAAATAAGAAATCATCAACATTGCACAAGTAAATTGTTCACAAAGCGACATTTCTTAATGAAGAATTCTCTCTTAAGTAAAATACGAAAGTACAACAATATTCAGAATGTTAAAGCAAAATAATAACTACGGGGCACAATAATGATTCAAAGAACAAAACATTTAATTAAAACCATGCATCTCTTTTTTTTAAAAAAATGGAATGTTCTTTAAATAATGTGAAACAAGTGGCCCTTTGCACGATGATTTCTGACGTGCAAACCAACCCTATTTATTCAGAAGTTAAGTTTCACTGGGCTCCATCGGACTCACTCCCAGAAATGTATGCGGCCTCAATATATGTTAAAACTCACTGGATAATGCTGCATTTTCATATACATCTTATCTCAAGGCTATTATTGTAGAGACCCATCACAAGCAGAAACAACATAATCAGAAAAGGCTGAGACCTCATTTTTAAAACCTTTTCAATACATAACTCATCAGAAGATAATGAAGTTTGGGAGGAGGGGACTGCATTTTACTTAATATAGGAATTATCATTTCAAGATACATAACCACCCAAGTTTATCATATATGTCTGTCTATCTATCTATCTATCTATCTATCTATCTATCTATCATCTACAAACTCTCTTACAAAACTAAGTAGTATTGCAGTTCACATGCTTCCTCAAAAATCAAAATGGGACCATGAAATTAGCCAGCAATTATATTAAATGTAAAAACCTAACTTACTTGGTTTTATCTTAAAATTCATTTTCAGTGCTGTAAAATTTTATGTATGCTTCAACTTTAACAGGTATTTTGACTTCAGCAGCTAGCAATTTCACCAAAGTAAGTTTTTAACTCGTCTATACAAATTTCCCCAGCTCATAATGCTCAGCCTTCCTTATGAATTGAGCAGCATTACACTGAGAAATTATCAGGCTTATGAGCATATTTAGCTCATAAGAAGCACTGGAACATATATTTTCTGTTTGAAACATATATTTTCTGTTTGAATATTCAGCTGCTTTGGGAAAACTACACACCACATTCCAGACACGACAGAAAATGGAGGCTTTGTAGAAAGGCACCCTGGTTGTTGCTAACATTACAAGTAAGTTTATACTATAGGGATGGTGAGTCGAGGCTCAGAGGCTCACAGATTAGAAAGGTGTGCTTGGGCCCTCTTGAGATCCCAGTGCCATTGAATCAGAGTTTCCAAATTGGGATATGTGAGAGCTATTATCTGTTAGGGGGGATATTATTAGCAATATTAGCAAATCCCAATTTCAAATTGAGTAATTCATCATCACTAGATACAAAGGGAGACCTCTGCAGGTGATCAGTTCTACTGCACTAGAAATGATTTAATGATTCAAGCACAGCCAATGCAGAGATGCAGCAGTATTATCTGGCCCAGTAGAGTCTGGTGGGAAAGAGGCAAGACCTGAAGTGTAGCTTATACAGAACCGCAATGGTGATTATGGGTTCACAGGAATGCTAAAGATATTTATTTTATTACTCATTGCATACTAACTGTTCTCAAAGCTCCCAAGCTGAGACAGACCAAAACAAAGATGAATTATTTTGTGTGCTAAAGAATGTTTTTAAAATCAAAAGTTTTAAAGTGCAGTTCTAAAATTGTTCTGGACATTTGAAGGGAGAGGAGAATGAAGCCCTGTTCATTTATTTCCCTCCATATGCTTGTACGTGGAGCTGGATCCACTGGCCTCATCAATATTGCCCAACATGCAGAGACAGCAGGGAATAAAACAATGGTGGGAGGCTAGAGCAGGGTTTCCCAAACTTGGGTCTCCAGCTGTTTTTGGACTACAATTCCCACCATCTCAGACCAGTTTTGCTTTTTGAGGATGCAACTTGAAGTGCTGCAAAGGCTCAAGAAGTGATTCTTCCACAGAATATGGTAGGACACAAAATGCATGTGTACAGTAAGGGAATTATGGCTCTACAATACTAACTCCTGCTATCATACCAGTTTCTGTCAAATACAACAGTCCCACATTCTACTTCTTGGACAAATCTTAGTAAAAAGAACCCCTTCCTCCAAAATGAGATGCTCTAGCACAGTGTTTCCCAACCTTGTGCCTCCAGATGTTTTGGGACTACAACTCCCATCATCCCTAGCTAGCAAGACCAGTGGTCAGGAATGATGGGAATTGTAGTCCAAAAACAGCTGGAGGCACAAGGTTGGGAAACACTGCTCTAGCACACACACACAAAAAAACTTTAGGGGTTAAATAAGGGTAGTAGAATGGTACCAAAGTTGTATAAAAGTGGACTTGTCCAGGTCAAACAAGGCACACATCGGGATCATAAAGCTGAGGGACTGCTCCACTGAATAGACTGAAAGCTACTTCCCTTTGAGGAATGAATGAATCAAACACACATGGCTTGGATATAGCCATACGTGTGTGGAAGCATGTTTCTGTGCATATATTCCCTGTGCTGTGAAGCTCTATCACCAGAGATACGTTTGGTGTAGGAGAGTGGTGAAGGAGGAGAGTCATTAACAGCTCTTGGATTATGTTTAAAATATTCTTGTGGCACTTTCCAACAGTAACAAATTAAGATGCTACAAGACTTTGTTGCTTGTGCTGCAACCGATTAACATGGTTGCTCCCCTGGAAAGTGGACAATACTTTTCAGCCAGCAAAAAAACTGTGCACACTGTTGCACATCCATAATGAACCGACAATCTCAGTTATTCCACTATAGCAGCCCCAAGCCTGTCTAGAATGATAAGATGTTTTCTTGAATGACTCTGCTTAGAATGATAAATTTTAAAGACAAAAATGCTTGCATACCTGAAAAATTCAAAGTTGAGACAAGCTTTGGGTAGGAAAAATTTGTCATCTTGCTTGAACCATAGTTTGCACATAGCAGTGTCCTGAGTTTAAGAAAACATACATTTTCTATTATTGATAATTATTATTATTAAATTACAAACTGTATTTTTATCATTTTAATCTGTTTACTGTACATTCTTTAAACATACAGAGCCCAGGCCATCTGAGTTTGGGTGCAGTCCCACAGGGTTTAATAGAGCCCAAATTTCTCAACCCCACCCCAATTAAGCACACAGTGATGGCGACCTATTCCCTACAATGTTCCCTCGTGCTGTCTAAACATATGCCTATATGCTAACATTTCTGAGATGGAGGGAGGACCTCTCAGCCCTGTGGGACTTTTGTAGGTATGAACACTAAATCCATACGCCATTGATTGCACCACTGCTAGGTAAGTCTGGAAAGAAGAGATAGCTATGGCAGGGTCTGGGCTTACCTGATACTGGGATGAGCCATTAGGAGTTCATTTCCAAACTCTGCAATTTGAACTCACTTCCACCACTATGTAAACTTAAAGGTTTATATATTTTGAATACGGGGCAAAAAGCCAACTGGACAGGAGCTAGTCACCTCTTAAAATAAAGATCCAATTTTCATTCATTTTTACAATCTATTCTTACAATACTGTTCATATTATAAGCAGCCTACTCAATGACCTTAATCTTTCAAAAGCAATTCAGGAAAGAGTGGTACATATTCCCGAAATTCCACCCACAACTATTAAATACATATGCTTACCTTGATAAGAGTAGGGTACTGTGGTGCATCCTTCTCTAAAGGTACAATTTCAAAGTTAGTAGGGATAAATTCATTCTTCATTGGCAGCTTGAATTTCCCATTGAGGTCAGCATTTTGCCATTTCTACATTCAATGTGCAAGCAAGAGGATAGTTTTGTTATTATCCAGTGGGTGTGTTAAAAAAACTTGTGCTGCAATTGTGCTGCTCTATGAAGGATTATCTACCTCTGATGAATCATGCTTCTTCAAAATTCATGACAAAAACAATAATTATTACTAATGTTTCAAATTATTTAATCTGCATGATTCCTTGCAGTTCACATAATACCATTTAAGTTTGCTTTTAACTATGTTCCATAAACACTTAGAACATAGTGCTGACTGAGGGCTAGATTGCATGCTCTAACCACTGTGTAGAACTACTAAGAAATGCTTTCTGCAATATGCATCACCATGTGAGCAGCTGGTTTTCACTCTTAGCAATATGTGAAAATATTACACAAATCCCCCAAACACAGCTGTGTGTGTGATCATAGCTGTATGTTCAGCTAGATGTTCTGCACATAGTTTCTCTCTCGCTAAAGCTTATCAATCAGGATTTGGGGGGGGGGGTGTTTTAAGGGTCCAACATGTATAGTATTGGCTGCACCACAAAGAGATGTTCAAGGATTTGGTTCACATTTTGAAGTGAAATCAATTTTTTTCCCATAACACCAGTTGAAATTAACTTACACCAATGTGAAACACTTATACAAGCAATAGTAACAGTTGCTTTTGTAAACACAAAATAAACTTTATTGTAAGCAGCGGCGGAGCAAGCCGATCGGGCGTCTGGGGCGACGTGCGCACCCTGGGCCCAGGGGCAATGCCAGCCACCCGCCGGGGTGGGGTGATCTGGGGCAGGATGCTCCGCAGGGCCTCCAAGGAGTCTGCCTGCCTCCTCCCACTCAGCCACCCTACAGCTGAGGGGGAGGCGGCGGGCGGACCATTTGAGGCAGTGCGGAGCCTGCGGGTGCTCAAGCCACCGCGCCACTCCCAGGAGAGACACGTGGCTCAGCCATGCTGCAGGCCCCGCAGTGAGCGCTGCCCAGCATTTTGTCACCCCCTTCAGTGGTGACATCCGGGGCGAACCGCCCCCACCGCCCCCCTTCCTCCGCCCCGATTGTAAGAAGTGTGAAAATACTAGTTACATATTCAGTTTACCACCAACTTTCTCACCACACCTTAATGACTTCATCAGAAATTGCCTCTTGCTTGTACTGGGTTCCATACCATTTTTCTGTTCTATCAGTTTTTCCTTCAAAAGACTTAGAAACTATTGCAACCCTAAAAAATAAAACCAAAACATAGTAAGTAAGCAAACAAGCATATTACCTCCCCCGCCCCCCAAAATGATATTCAAATAATTCTGCTTGGTCACTAAGTTCAGAGATTCTGTTATTAATACTGTAAATTCTATATGTCCTATTCTATTTTTGTATTTGATCCTCCTTTCAGTAAAACAAAAAACAACATTTATCCATATCAAAATGGCTATGTTAAACGACCCCTTGTTATTTTAAAATATATATGTATTATATTTTGCCATATTATACACACACACACACACACACACACACACACACACACATATATATATATATATATATACAGAGCCAGAGCTCATACACTGAACTTGCGTATATGAGGATACATTTTACAGGATTTAATATATTAAGCTCAGTTTGCTTTTTGCAGCTATGCCATTCTAAACTTCACTAAAATAAAAGATTTATAGCTCTCATGACAAGTATTTTTAAAAAGACATTAACAGAATATTTGGATATAAAAATATTCCCAGCAATTAAGAGCATATATAACACACCCAAGGTGCTCCTAAATTCATTTTCTACCATTTCTAAACAGAAATTTGAAGCAAAGGAAAAGGCCATACAAATGTCATCCATGGGTAAAACTACAACATACTTTTCTGATCATGCTCTCTGCAACATTTTAACAACTGTTTTCAATTAGTTTTAACAGTTTTCCAGGTTTCAAATTGTCTAGAATTTTAAATAATTTTTTTTTGGGGGGAGCAAGTAAGGAGAAATAATGCAGAATAGCAAGAGTGATTAGCATCTCTCTGGCCAATTATATGAGAGAGAAAACATTTACTATCAACCCTGTTTTAGCACCTCAGAGCCAACTCGTAGTTAATTAGAAGACTACAGGACAGTTGGATCTATGGAACACTTAATCAATCTGAACATTTAGTACAAACAAAACCTTAAAAACAAAGGATAGGGCTGAATCAGAAACAGAAATAACTAGCTATTTTTCATTTTAACCTTGTCCTTGGCTGCCAAATAATATCTCAAGATGGAAGATTCTGTGCTATAAATGAAGCACCCCACTCAGCCTTCTTTCACACTATGTATGAATACAAGGCACAATACAATAGCATGAGGGAAGCTTTATTTCCCTTTGAAATTAGTTACTATGGTAACAATTCTGTCACTGGCAATGAGAGAACACTGCTTATCTCAGTGTTTCTAGCATACACTGGCAGAGAACCATGGCTTCAGCAAAAAAAATAAAAGTCAATTATGCACACCAAGTATGAAAGTCTATCGTATTGAAAATAGCAGGAAGAGTTTACCTGCCACTAATAAAAACCTCTCTGTTGCCAGTGGACAACTGTGTTTCCACTCTGCCACAACAACCTTGTTTTACAAATCATATGACAAATACAGAGCAAGTCCATACATTACTATGAATTAAGCAGCAGTCAGGGGCGTCTGCCAACATGGACCCTGTATGTGGGCCAAGTGCAAAATTGGGGTGGGCATACAATCACAGGTAGAAACCATGATGAACCACTGCGATTCTCAAAAAGAGCTGCACAAAGAAGAGTGTGTTTTCCTTAAGTAGAAGCATTGGGTTCAGTCCAGTTAATCCTACAAGCCTATTTTTCTGGATAACTGTGAAAATAACATGCTTCCTTTCTGCACTTCCTGCACCCCCCACTACCCGAAGCACAAGTTCCCTCTCAGTCCCTATTCTGCAGCAACTATAGTCGGTCCCTATTCTGCAGCAACTATCGTCTTTAGAGTTTCCCAAATAATCATTTTGTGTCATCTACGCCCCTCACCCTGCCACAACCAGAATCAGATACCTAATTCAAATCACATTTTCAGATTCTGATTTCAAGGGCAAGCACTGACCAGTTTGCGAACGTAGCAAACTATAGTTGCAATAAATAGAAAACAGAAAGAAAAGCATCGTGCTAGACAGGAAGAACATGCCTGCTGTTCCTTTTGTTTCTTCACCTATGGGTTGGAGGATTGTTTCAATTGAGCCCTAGTGTGAAAGCATCCAGAAGAGTCAGTGACATGGGTGTGAAGTTTCAATGAAGTCTATCAACATTGTATTCAAAAGAACTGCACATTGGTTACGTAAATATGACAAAGGCACATATCAGTTCTTAAAGTTATTATGCATTGTTCTTCCCTCCTACTATGCTGTGCTAAATATTTTTCTTTGTATAAAATAGGAAAACTTAAATATTTCATTCAAGGAGTTTTGCACGTGTAAAGTTATTTTGGATTTAAAAGTACAATCTATTAACAGTTTTAACCTGCAAAATATTTCCATCTCAATCTATACAAAATATTGGATGTGGCAATATAGCTTACCGGACATTTTCAGGTCTTAACTTATCCAATACCATTTCTATTAAATCAGGCCTAAATTCTTCAAGTAAATATTCTGCAGCAAGAACTTCTTCTATAGGATAGTACTACAATAAATAAAAATGTGATGTTTTTAGTTTAAACCGAGGCATTATGCATAATACTAAAGTGATAAAATATAGCTACTAAGATAGTTGGCTATCACTCTAAGTAACACTTTGAGTAGACTCACTGAAACCAATAGATCTTCTCAGACTTATGACTAATGGTAGGTGTCACACATAGTAAGAAAGAATCACTGTCATTTAGGTACACAGCTAATAAAATAAAAGCTATTCGTACTACGTTGTTGACAAGGGATAAAAAGAAGCAAATGCTGACCCCTGGAGGATGTTTTCAAAGTGAATGAAAGCAACATAAACATGTTCATGTAGCAGTATCTTTAAAAAACCTACTTTCAGAAATTCTAACAGAAAGATATCTTCTCCCCACCCCACCCCCCCAAAACAAAAAGCATAGAATTCAGTACTTATGAATTCATTCTGGAAATAAAAAAGTGTGTAGAAGCAAAGATGTCTCCAAGGTTGTTTTGCAAACTGGAACCTTTGGTGAGTCTGCCTTTGATCTTAGTCACCAAGGCTCTTTAGATGTGAAGACACTAAAACCCAACAGGTCTACAGATAAATAAGAGAATACCATATGTTTAGGACCAGGCCCTAAGAATGCCTGGTACAGGAAAGATCATTTAACCAGTAAGCATGTTTGTGCATTGTAAAAGTCATACTGATTAATCACTATACAGGTAATCAGTTCAGTTATGCTTGGAAGGAAACAGTGCAAATTATTCAGTTATATCCAGCACCAGTTGGGGTCCCAGTCCACACTTGGTATCTAGTCTTTCCATGGAGATATTAAGTAAGGAGACAAATAGCTGTCACTACCACTTTATAGTGGTAACTTTGTGCCATATCAAAATGTTTTGGCCTGCAATACTCATCTTGTTCATTATACATGCAGATTTTTTTGTGCTTTACCCCAACCTAATGACATTGATGCCCAACTTTTCACACATTTCAGAAATGTTAAGAAATATTTCAGTATTAAATTCAGTCCAATTTCATGACTTACATGAAGAATCCCTGCAACTTTTGATGTATAACCCCGGGGTCTTTCCTTATCTTTAAACCTGAAGGCTACAGCATTCAAATCCTAAAACAAGAAATAAAATTAAGTTATTCTGCAATGCCACTCACCATATTGTAAGCGATCAGTCAGAATGGTATTTTTAAATGATAATGGGAAATGAAGCTTGGACATAAATTTTATTTGCAATTTATTTATAGCAAACAATAAATGCACTCAATGCAGTCAAACATAAGAAAGTAAGTGAAAACCGGTTTAAGTTATTACAAAGTATTTAGGGCAAAGTAAACAATGTATGTAATAAATTGCATTCAAAAGCATTAGAAACTAATTGATTGCATTCAAGAACATTAGAAACTTAACTAAGCAGATTTAAAGAAAATGGAAGTTATAATAATTTTAATCTTTTACAAGATGACTTTATGTTTATAAGGTTATGGATTATTAGATATAGCATTATTTTAGGTAGCTCATGTGTTTGTTTATTCATATGTTCATAAATTAATTTTAAGAACAAGAAAATTTACCAGACACAATCTATTTCTAATTAAGGTATCTAAAATAAGAGAAGATCCAGTGTGAATCTCTAAAACTACTTGAAAGAAACCCCCAAATACGTTGCAATTATCATACCTTACATTCTTGGAAAACCCACTCTTGAGGTCCTTCTGTACGTAGTTTTTGTATATACTGAAACATGTGCAAGATAATATCTTCCACGTGTACTTTTAAGAAAAAGATAAAATATTGCATGCATAAGCAATTTCTCAGGGAAACACAAAGTTAACATTTTTAGTTTTCTTGGGGACAAGACTAGACATGACTCAAGAGATCTGCGATTAGATCTCCTGTGCGCATGTACAAGGCTTTTAAAAAACGAATCAGCAGCTCCATGCATGCACTTTGAAGACTGGGATGTTTGAAACCCTTTTCTCCTATGCCCTTCCCCAATTTATTTGCTTCAGTGGGTGAGCCATTTAGGGCTGCTATTCTAACCCCACTTAACTGACAGTAAGCTCCATCAAATTCAGCAGGACTTACTGCTGAGTACATATGGTTGGGACTGCATTGCTGATCATCGATCTTCTAGTTCAGTCCTTATACTTAAAACTAGCAGCTCAGTCTGACAGAGGCTAAACTAATACAAAGTTGCACAAACCGAATGCATGCAGTATTCACACATCTATTTGACTAATGTAAAAGAATATAGAGTATCAAGCAAACAACATGCACATAATACCTTGCTATACAAATAATTTCCAGAGATATAAACTTGCTGATCAGTTATGATCTTGCCTGCTCGGCAAATCCCCGTGCTGTGCTAAACCAGTGCAGCGCAGCGCGGGGACTCACTTCTGCGGTGTCAGAAAATGCCGAAAATCGCATCTGCGCAGATGCTGGAAAATGCTTCTGCACAGACGCAGACACCGGAAATTCTGGGTGCACACGCTCATGTCCAATCCAGCCCACAGAGGGATCTCCACTGGAGTGAACCAGCCCAGGTGAGGTAAACCTTGCCAACCCCTGATCTTAACAGTGGCCCAATTTGCACGTAGCACAAAACCAAACCATGGTTCAGTGTGAGCAACCAAAGATAGAAGATTGTGGCCACTTTGTTCCTCCTCTGATCCTGCTGCTGCTATGCTGCTTTAATCTTAGCATTATGTCCAAACATAATAGCTTAGCTTTATGTCTGAACCCAGGTTCATGTTTTATTTTCCCTGCACAAACTACGAGCAGCAAAACCATAGAACAAACCTTGCCCAAAGTCATGGCTTGTTTTGAGCAAAATAAAGCATAAGCCCAGGTTCAGATGTAATGCTAAGGCACACCATGTAGTAGGAGTAGAACTAGAGGAAAAGCAAAACAGCCACTATCTTATCTCTGAGAACCCACATTTGCTTCTTGTGCCAAGCCATAATTTGCCGTAATATGCAATTAGGAATCCTCCAACTAGCTTCCTGATAATTTCAACAAAATTAGATGGGCTAAGAACTTTCCTCATATTTGGGTGAACACTAGCAGTATTCAGATGCAGGAAAATAATTTTCAAATCTGTAGAATTAAGAATGAGCACATAGGTCTTTTGTTCAACCCTCTTAAAAAAAGCCCACCTACAATCTTAAAATTACAAATGTTTTGGCAATGAGGTTGTTCTTAACTCTACATTTTTGCATGTGATGGGGAAGTTACCGTAGTTTGAAGCCAATTCATTTGTCCCTGACCTAGCTATTATAGTATGGATTTCCATCAGATTATTGCTCACTTTGGGAGATGCAAAAAGTCTACTTAGAGAAGCCCACTTAGATCAATGTGCTCCATATCCAAACTCAACAGAATAAAAGAAGGGATCCACTTACAAAGTCCTTCTTCTGTAAGGTCAACATTAATGATGAAAAACATGAAACCTCTAGCACCTTCTTTTTGTCCTCCAACCAGGGTATTTACCCAGCCTGTGAAATAGAGTATATTTAAAACTCTCACACAATAGTTTATTTTGTCTTAGTTATGTTGTTCATGTACACACACAAAATTAGAAGGTATATGTCTTTGGTTAACATCTATGAAATTAAATAAATACTATGAAAGAACCAAATGACAGAAAGACATTGCATGCACACAAAATCTAAGTGCATTGGGGGCAATCCCTTGTAAAGATCTTCTGCAATGAGCAGCTTAGAATTCAGCAGATTCCCAATGCAGCTAGGCTATGTCACTCCAAGTCCCCATCCCCAGCTCAGTGGTGGAGGTGGAGGTGGAGGTGGAGGTGGTGCAGGCCTCCAAAAGAGGCATTTTGAGGGCAAGGGGGACATATGCTACACATTGGTAAACATGCCCTGGGTATCACAAACAGTCATCCTGTTGATGGAATACTGGTGAGGGGAGATACACTGCATACAAATGAGATCCCTTATAATCGTTCATATCAGAAGTACTGAGCCATTGATAGGAAAAACCAAAAAGAGCATCAGTAATATAATGCGAGATTGTTTGAAATATCATTACAACTGAAACTTAGATTTTGTTTACTTCACTCCTAATTTTCAGGCTTCAATGTCAACTCACTGCACACCTTACCTTTAGCTTTGAGTTCTGATAGAAGACTTCCTGGACCTTCATGACCAATAAGATGGCCAAGATAATGGCCAGGGTTTGATTTATAGTACTTCTGGAGATCTGGTATTGGAAAGGTGACGTAAAGATTTCTAATGTCTTTGATAGGTACCACTTGGTAAAGTTGCTGTGAAACAAACAAAAAAGCAAAAGAAATCTGATTTAAACTGAATCCAATATTTTGCCTTTACAACACTACTTTTCTTCTCAAATCCACCACCCACAGTTCATTACACACATGCCCATTTCATGCGTAGGCAATAACATAAAATTAATATTGCTCAACTGCATTTTCTATCAGAACAATTAGTGAAGTTTCAGGAAGGGACCAATTACACCTACACCCACACCTTTTACAGTCAACACACATTTGTCTTGCTGTACCAGTAATTCTGATGTGCTACGATGCTACTCAACTTATCACAGTAGTTTTCTGGCCTTGCTTAAAGGCATCTTAACAAATACATAACATAAAACTTATTTTAAAAGAAGTCACAATGCAACAAACCCACCCTGAGATGTTCTTCCTGGAAAGGATGTTCAGGGAATTCTGGTAATGGAACGTTTTTGTTCTCTACTTCAGAGAATAGCTTCACTACCAAACTTGTTAGGTCATCTAAAGATTCTGTATGCATATATTTGGGAGGAAAAGAAAGTTACACATAGTCAAAAGTTTCACAGATAATATCCTTGATTGCTCCTTTTAGAGAAAGGCTCGATAAGCACAGTCTTAAGAAAAGTCAGTACAGTATCTAAAATCTGAATGCATTTTACCCATTCTTCAGTATAAAAATTCTGTGCCCAGAATACAACCTGTCTGTGTACTTTTGACGCAGCACAATGTATTCTGTGTACAGTAAGTATCTTCCTAAGGAATTAAAACTATGGAGTCTAGACTGGGAGGCAGATAGCAGTGAGACAAAGAAAGATATGGAGATTGGAGCATGCTAGGAAATGATTGTCATTGAAGCCTGCCCTCCATGTTCTGAGTTCTGGAACATCACTGGATGTTTATATTTCAAAATTCATCTATAAGAAAATACTAGGGCTAGAAACAATACATTATATAAAAACAGACATTTTCAGAATGACAAATTCTGCAGCAGACACACAATCTTTTACTTCTACTACAAATTTGCAGAGTACATACATCCCTTCCTATAATTTTTTTTAAAAGTCATCCTACAAATTAATAAGTGTAGATATTATAAATGCTGCAGATTTAAGGTAGACCTGTGGTTTAGTGTTTGGAGTGTGGTTGCATTCTTTACACAGAGACACACACAGACACAGAGTTAAGTTCCAGTGCTAATCCATTGTAAATTGATTATATATTAAAAGTAGCTTCCAAAATGTATGGCATTCTTACCTCGTCCTAGAACACAAACAGCCATTAAATTTGATGAATAGTAAGTGGAGTGAAACTTCAATAACTCTTGTCTTACATCTATTCCTTCTTGGTTTGGTCTAGTTTCCAAAGTGAATTTGCTTCCTACAGTACATAAATGAAAAGAAGGGTGTGTTACAATAAGAGCCATGACTGGGTAAATGTGCTCAGTTCTGTAAAAACTGTTAATCCCTGCAATCACAAGAGGTGATACTGCACACATTCCTCAGAGTACAGCATCTGAATTGTTTTATTTTACTACTACGTTTATACTCTTCATTTCCTCCAATGAGCTCAGGTGGCATACACGGTTCTCCGCACCTCCTCACTTTATTCTTACAACAACAAATGATGAGCATTGTGCATGCAGTTCCAAGTTATATTTCTATCATGTGATGGTACTTCTATTGAGTGCAAGATGTTTATCAAATTTCCTGCTTTCGTGATTTCAGCAAGACCATTTGCGGCTCAGCTTGAATAAGCTTGGAGTTAGGAGAATTGAAATCTAGAGTTGTGTTCTCAAGGGATTGCGTCTGCAAATCCTTTTTCTAAACTATTATTTATGCAATTTTAACAGCTTTTATACACACATCGTACAGTATCCATCACTTATCTCTTTTCCTAAGACTTCTCAATCAATCTCACTGTGATATTCTAGGGAAATCTTGATCTGCTGCATATCCTGATATTTCACCCATTATCATTTCAAGTCTTCCTCTTTTGATGTTATCTGCTGCTCATAGATCAACTCCTACTTGTAAGTTAAATTGCATATTATACCCTCTAAAATAATATCCAAAACACCTCCACTCTTATCTTTATTTCACCCTTATTCTTTAGTTTTACAGTCATGGTTACTAATGCTATGTATTCTATCAATCTGTTTTGCCAAATTTCCATTGTGGGTATCTCTTCTTCTTTCCATTGTTTCGCATGTACTGTTCTAGCTGCAGCGGTTGTGTACAGAAAAATATTGAGTGCCTTTTTTGGAACATCATCACCTATTATCCCTAATAGAAAGGCCCCTGGTCTTTTCAGAAATGTGAGTTTTAGAATCCGATTTAATTCTGTGCGGATCATTTCCCAATACTCTCGAGCATATTTACATGACCACCACATATGGATCAGGGTTTCCTCCACCTCGTGGCACCTCCAGAATAAATTAGACCCTTTTTTATACATTTTCACTAATTTTCTGGGTTTTCCTTAATAAGATAACAGGCAAATCCTATTCTGGTATTCATAATATAAAGGTTGTGTAGAGCAGAAACACAGGTATATGTTAATAATACAATTAGTGTTGTGCCTAACAACGAATGCAGTGTACTCCTCATAGTTCATGGACATGTTCAGGCCAGCATCAGATATAGTGTTCTTGAGTCAACAAAGCATGGTTTGTTGAAGTAGAAATGAGCAGTTAGCTCAAGCGCTTCCTCCTTCCACCCTTGGCCTTAGATAAGACTTTCGGGATAATTAAAACAGTTTCGCCATGATACAGTACCTGATTTAGGAAACTGTGGTTTAAGTCAGGGTGGATGGCAGTCACTTGACATCATGTGACAACTTCAAATGGGCTGCCTGCCAGTGTCTATCTCCCAGTTTTTATTAATCAATAATAATTTACTAAATTACTTCACTTTTTCCGGCAGTAAAAAAGGAAAATCAAGACTGGAGTTTCTAGTTTCCAGTAACCTGACTCTAACATTGCTGCTATGCAAAATAAAGCTAAAACACAGCATTCTGAGCTGACGAAATGTAGTTATGAAAACAAGCTTAATGCAAGAAATCGTAAAATAAGTGAGGTGAAGATAATGTTCTAAAAATAACGAGAACAGGGATTTACAGAATCATCAGCTCAATTCACAAATACGTAGTAGCAATGAATATAGACAAGCACGAATAAGAAAATCTATTCAAGATACATAAACAAATGCTCTTATTCAAATTATGATGAATGCACAGTACTTCAGGTCTCTGCACACTTTCATTGTGAATTACCACTTACAGAATAATTAAACATTGCACTTTCCTGATTGCTTGCCAGACAGAATGATCCCCCCTCTCCCCTCCCCATGGCCTGTTATCCTGACCTTCCAGAGCAGATTTGGGGGTTGTGGAGGGGGAGGAAAGCCCTGTTGCACCAATGGGAGTCCTTGCACTGGCTTCCGGTAGCACACATGGCAGAGTATCTGGTGCTGCTATACTTCTTTAAGCTTCTGTTTTCTTTTTTTAATTTAAAGACTGCAACTACATTTGAAAATAGAGTTTTTGAACTCATGTTTAAGACAGAAAGTGACCATTATCAGAAAGGGATCTTGGTACCATAGCTGCCAAGTACCCTGTTTTCCCTGGAAAACCCCCGTTGTTTCCTACCTTTTCCCGGCGGTCCCCCGTATCACTTCGTCTCCCGTTATTCTTCCTTATATTCTCCTGCTGGTGGCCATTTTTTTCCCCTGATTTGCCCATCTATGAGCACCGAAAATGGCCGGCACCGGCTTCGAAAGTCGCGTCAACACATGTCCAGAAGTGCGTAGACGCGACGTGTCAGCGGCGGCCATTTTTGGTGCCCATAGATGGGCAAAGCGACACTGGAAGTTGCGTCTATGCAACTTCCGGGGTCACGCGGCTGCCAGTCCCGGATTCTGCAGTCCGGGACTTGGCAGGTATGCTTGGTACCACCATTTTAAACCTAATACGTTCACCAGAGGGAATACTGCTGTAGTAAAAACGGACGGAATAAAACCTTAGGAGTGAGAGCTTGCATGCTGCTCTCACGTAACCAGACTTAAACCCTCTGCTATCACAGATTCAAAGCACATTTGAATCAGAAGGGTGGGTGATCTATGCTGAAAAAGAGTCAGGGGAAGTGAAACCCACTGATTCATCAGCCACAATACCTTTCTGGAAAATTTATCAGGAATTGCTTTGTTTTCTGGTTTAAGAAGCAGTGCTGGGAGAGGTTTCTTCTACCAGTACAGCTATATAATACTCTTTCCACACTTATAAAGAAATATTTCTTCTAGTGTGGCAGCACTCGCACCTTGAAACTCTCTACCTATGTACTCTTATGACCTGCTTAAAACATTTTTGTTTACGCAAGCCCATCCATGTAGATGTTGACATGTTATAATCTCTCTTCAGTCTGTTAATTTTAATTATCCTTTAAATGTTTTTAATTACAGCATTTATTCTTAAACTGCTTTTTATTGGTAATTTTAATACTTCTTGTAAGCCACTTTATAGGCTTGGTAATTATCAACTGGTATATAAATTCTGTTAAATAAATGTGACACATTCTCAGTTGCTTTTAAAGGTGAATCAAATGCAGTAAACCACCATGTGTGAAGGCTACATCATCAAATAATTTCCATACAACATGTTTTTATTTTAACACGTTCTTTTTATAAAAAAAAATAGATTTTTCGTCATACAATTTAATAGGAAAAAGAGAAATAATACATAACAGAAAAGAAACATTAAATCATTATACATTAAATCATTATACAATATCAAAAAAATGAAAAAAGAACAAACAAAAAAAATGAACCCACCAGCCTGCTTAACTTCGCTCCACCGCTACTCGTCTTCTCTATAATCAATTTTACCCTTATCATTGCATTCTGGTTATTTTTATTTTCTCTATATACATACATACCGTACATATGCAGGGGCGTAGGAAGATAGGGGCGGTGAGGGTGGGCCGCCCCGAGCGGCGGGCTCCAAGAGGCGCCATCGTGGGCGCCCACCCCAAAACATGCACCCCACCCCCAAAACGCGTGTCACGCCCCTCCAGGAGGCACACCCCGCCCCCGGAACGTGCGTTGTGCCCCCGGGAGGCACGCCACGGCCCTGGAACGTGCACCCTGCCCCTCCGGGAGGTGCGCCCCACCCCCAGAACAGACGCCAGCCCCGCCCCCGGTGCCAGAGCATGAAGCTCCGCCACTGTACATATGTCATTGATAATTTATTGTTTTGATGCATTTACATTCTTAGTCAAAGCATATTAGCATGTCTTTTTTGGAACAGTATTTTGCCATATAGTCATCAAAGCAGTGCCATTCATTTTTTAGTTTTTGATTTGACTGCTATCGTACGCTGTTTAGCCAATTTTAAATATTATTTAATTTGAGAATTCATTCCTCCTTGGTAGTTCTTTAGCTTTCCATTTAGGTGCTATTACTATCCTAGCTGCGGTGGTCGCATCGAAAATTCTTTTTTTCGATTTCAGTATTTCTTTCCCTAATAGGCCCAGTAGGTAAGCTTCTGGTTTTTTCATTAGTGGGATTTTAAGCATTTTTTTCAACTCCTCATGTATTTCTCCTCATAAGTACTTAATCAGGGTGTAGCTCCATTACATATGCATTGTTGCATTGTTGTTCCAGCTTCCTTGTTGCATTTACAACAGAGGTTGGATTTCAGTTTATAGATTTTTGCTAATTTGACTGGTGTTAAAATTTTCTTTCATTGTACTACAGGCGGTAAATCTTTTATCTTCCTGCCAAAGTTTCTCCCATTGCTCTAAATATATTGTGTGGCCGAAGTCTGGCGCCCATTTAATCATTGTCTCTTTCACTTCCTCATCAATCATGTCTAGATCTAGCAAAAATTTATACATTTTAGATAGTAATTTTTTTGGTTTTTTTAAAAATAATGTTTCATACATTAATGAATTATCTTTACCAAAACCTTTACCTAATGCCTTGGAGCCTCACAGCAAAGCACAGTTTAAAGGGACTCCCCAATCGAAAGCAGATAATGTACAAATGTAATGGAGGATTAATACCTGTTCCAAATTTACTGAAGGGGTGATTGGGATTTCCAGTAGCCTTTTCCAGCTGAAACAGTCTCCAAGCATCGTTCATTAAATTCTTCTCATGCTCAGAATCAACAGCATTCACTTCTCTGTCTTTGCAGCTTTCATCAAACAGAGGGCACAAGAAAAACTGAGCAAACCTGCAAGAAAAAAAGTCAGAGATTTCCCAAATCAATGTGTCGACAAATACATTTTTGATAGCTTAACATATGAAATTCATGTTCAGTGTGGAGAAGCACACCACAATTTATCACCAGTTCAGGATAGGATTTGCCCAGCAGGTCTGAGCCTTTTGTCTTCAATGTTCTGGACCAGGGGCCCCCAAACTTACCTC
The DNA here is from genome assembly GCF_965207765.1 of Zootoca vivipara. NCBI lineage: Eukaryota > Metazoa > Chordata > Lepidosauria > Squamata > Lacertidae > Zootoca > Zootoca vivipara. Next base: position 34,665,440 of record NC_142588.1, on the reverse strand, counting down.
ACCGAGGGCCGGTGCCGCCAGCGCCAATTGCGCTGCGGGCCAGAGCGCGCGGGAGTGCGTGCCCATACGCATGCACACACACGATTTCCGGCGCACTTCCAGGTTGCCAGAACACCGGAAATAGCTTGTGTGCATGCGCATGGGCCTCCTCCGGCCCGGAAGTGCACTGGAAATGACACTTGCGCACAAGCTATTTCGGAGGCTCCGGCGACCTGGAAGTGGGCAGCTGCGCCTTTAAGAGTGGGTGGCAGCAGTGGGTGGCAGGGGTCGCCAGGGGCCGCATAAAAGAGCCTTGCGGGCCGCATCTGCCCCGCGGGCCTTAGTTTGGGGAAGCCAGTTCTGGACAGATGCCCACAATTTAATTAAAAAATGTGTTCATCTGGAGCTACTCTGTTGCTAAGTATTCTTATCACAAAGTGGATGTTCTAATCTAGTGCAATTTACTATAATGACCTTTTTAGCAGACAGGACACAATCTATGAGCAAGATACCATCAGCCGCCTTGTTTGCTACCTCAGATCTGCCTCTTCTTGCTGTTGTCTTACGAACTAGCCACTGAAAGTTTCCTTAGCAGAGGCCTTCTGTGTGTCTGTGAAGAAAGAGCTATTGACACCTGCTCTACACAGATGTACTGAGGACCCTTCCAAAATCACCAACGCTAATGTTACTAAGCCTCTCCTTGGCCCTCAACATGAACCAAAGAACTTGTTTTTTAAAAAGTAAAAGGACACAGATCATGACATAAGTGAAAGCTGTGCAACCTGTTAATTACTTTGTCTTGGGGGGGGGGAATCATGCTAAATTACCTGGGAGAAAGCCCCACCAAATTCAACTTACTTCTGAGTAGACATACCAGAGATTGCACTGTTACGGTATTTTGCTAACTCTGAAGAAAAACCAAATATACAGTGTGCAGCAGTAGCCTGAATATCCCTATTTTCACCAAATATAAAATTCCACAAAGAGAAGAGCCTTTGAGAGTCAGCTGATAAATATGCAACATATGCTGAGAGTGTAAGCAGAATATATTTATAGAACAAACATATGTGAGGTTCCTATGCAACACTTTCATGGCTATGTAAAGTAACAGCAAAATGCTAAACCATATGAAGTTTTTAAGACACTCGCCATACTGTTGATGAATCTCTTCTCACTAAAAACCTATTTTGATATATTACCGCAAGGACTCATTCCATATGTTTCCTTTGATTGCTGTTATTCCCAACATGTTAAAAGTTTTGTTTCAGTAATTTAGTCTTTCCAATTGTATTAAAGTCATTATTATGAAAAAGCAGAAGTAATAAATACACAAAATAATGTTACCACCTGGTAGGACTCTCGTGTTAATTGTGCTTGGTGGAAAGACAAAACCAAACCATTATATTTAATCATTAATAGATATGCTCACCTGTCCAGGGCACCTTCCAAGTGTTCATGTGATACATCAAAATAAAAGTTGGTGTGTTCTCCACTGGTAAAAGCATTTGAACTTCCTGCATGTTCACTGAGAAATTGGCTGTACTCATTTTCTTTTGGGTATTTCTCAGTTCCCAAAAAAAGCATATGTTCACAAAAATGGCTTAACCCAGCAATGTTAGGGGGATCAGATAATGACCCTATGAACAGGAGAAATGGGCAGAAATAGAATCTTACTTTAAAAGCTGATATACAAATTCAGTATAAAGCAATCAAATCATCTAGAACAATCAACATTTTAACACTTTTCTCTGGGTCAGAGAAATCATCTTACTGATTATGACTGCAAATATTTAGGAAATTATATAGCTCCATTTCCCTTTGCAGAAAAGCGAGACTGGAATGCACCTGCTAGTATGCAGCTGCTTCATACTAACTTTAATATAAAACTGTAGAGAAGCTATAGGAAGGGTGTTAGCTGGAAATCAGAGGCAAGTGGTTTATGTGAGCACCCCAAGCACTTCAAACTACAAAGAAAAGATATTTGATCAAGCAGGACCTACATATGTACCGTGTTTCTCATATTATAAGACGGGCCTAAAAAATAAGACATGGCAGGCTTTTCACGAGTTGATTAAATATAAGACATACCCCAAAAATAAGCCATAGTGGGGGGCAGGTCTGGCAAGGAAAGGAAGGCGTTTAAGCACCTTCGGAAGAGCCGGCAAGAGGCAACAGCTTTGGTGCTTGGCGCGTGCCCACAGCCACCTCCGCAGCCGCTGGGATCACTGTCGCTGCAGCCATGCTCCTGGGCGCTCTTGGCGCTTCCCCTGCGGCCGCCTCACTGTGTTTTGCGGAGGCGGGACCGAGGGACTCAGCGCGAGCGGGCAGAGCAGAAGGAGGGCGGCGGAGATGGAACGGCCGTGAAGAGCGGGAAAGCGCGCGCACACACACACACCCATCCTCGCCATCCCGGTCAGGTGGTGGCGGCTTTAGTCAGGTGGCCATGGAGACTGTGCAGCTGCGCCACCCGCGCCGGTGAGAAGCCAGAGGGGAAGAGATGCACGGTGATGGTCAGGGTGGGAGGAGGCGACCTGGGTGCATGTAGGTTACGGAGGCAGGTCGGTGCACTTCTCTTCTTCTTAGGCCTTTTCCCACCCCCGCCCCTTCTCCTCCGCTTCCTCCTAGGAAACGCGCTCCTTCGTCTTAACTGCTATCCTCCTTGCATCTTCCGTCGGAGTTCGCGCGCACTGCCCAGAGTTGGCTAAATGCAACTGGAGTTGTGCAAAAGGCAATGGAAACAAATAGCCGCCCATAGGCAAAACCAAATAGCAAAACCTTTTTGGGAACTGCCTGTGTCGTAAAGTTCTCTGTTTAAACTGGGGCAGGGGCTTCCCGACGATCAGCTGAGAGGCGGGCTGATCGGGCGCCTCTTCGCCGCAGCCACAGCGCTCAGAGCGCTCGCCCCTAGTCGCCCACGAAGATCATGGGCTTCACCTGCAGCCGCAGCTGCCTCTCACCAGGCTCTTTGCGCTGCGCTGCCCGAAGCGGTTCCCGTGCAGCCGCCTCTTGCCAGGCCCTCCGCCACCGCTTCTCTCACAGCCGCCTCCGCGGCTGCTTCCTGCTCTGCCAACGTGGCTGTGCTCCTTGCTCCCCAGCAGCACGCAAATGGGAGGGCAGCCTTGCTGTTTTTATTGTCTGCTTCCTGGCTCTCCCCGGGTCTCGCGCGGTGCATGCTGCCGGCTCTCACTGGGTCCCCATGGGTCGGGGCTCTGCGCAGCGCACTGTTGCCAGCTCCCACTTAAAAAAATAAGACATCCCCCAAAAATAAGCCACCGTGGGGTTTTTTGAGGAAAAAATAAATATAAGACGTGTCTTATAATATGAGAAACACGGTAACCATTTTGTTTTGTTTTTTGTTTTTAAATCAGAACATCTAGGTAACAACCATGTTCTAATTTCATGTTTGCTTAACATGCAAATACATCATTTTCAGGCCTACTATCTGACTTCCCAAACATATTACACAAGTAATAATTTTCTATGACATTCCATATGCCATTAATTTATACCAGGAAATTAAACTATTTTCTTCCATGCATTCCCCAGCAGACACACTGGGATCTTAAGCGCAGAAGGGTATGGAGCATATAAATTGAGTTCTTCCATTATTCATCCTTGAAAAACTTAAACCTGCTTTAGAACAAGTAATTTATACAGCCAATTTTATGCATAGCTGCCAAGTTCCCCATTTTCCCCGGGAAACTCCCGTATTTTCCTACCGTTTCCCACAGGTCTCCCGAATGGCAAAATACCCTGTATTCCCCCCGGATTACGGAACTCCTGCCGGCAGCCATGTTCTTCTGGTGCTGCGCCAGCACCGGAAGTCGCTTCTACGCACTTCCGGACATGCGTAGAAGCGACTTCCGATGCCGCTGTGCCCATTTCCAAAATGTCCGTAGCGCCAGAAGTCGCTTCTACGCATGTCCAGAAGTGCGTAGAAGTGACTTCTGGCGCTGCGGACATTTTGGAAATGGGCATAGTGGCATCGGAAGTCGCTTCTATGCATGTCCGGAAGTGCGTAGAAGCAACTTCCGGTGCCGTGGTGCTACTGATCCCGGATCTTTCAGTCCCGGGCTTGGCACCTTTGGTTTTATGACAAACCTAACTTCTGAGGCTAATCTGGCTAAGGCTACAATCCTACTTCCATTTACCTGGGCAAAAGCTGCACTGAATTCAACAGGACATACTTCTGAGTAGAAATGGTTAGCCAGTGCTGTAAGACTGCAAACCTATACACATCTTCCTGGGAGTTCAATGGGGTTTTGTGCACTTCCAAATAACGTCAACTTCCAAGTAAGCAAAACTAGGATTGCAGCCTCAGTGTAGTATGTAGGTTGAAAACCCTTTTTTGAAAGTTATTTCATTTGAACTAGATTACAATGCAAACCAAGGTACAATATATTATAGACGATCATATACCTATGTGTACATCAAGTGCAGCTGAAGACTTGTCTGTAGTGGGGTCACTGATAACCATTGCCTTGATGCCATTTGCCAGTTCTAGCCCACGATACTCTCGTTTATCTTCAGGTGATTTGATAATATCATTTGCTATTCTATTAATAGCAAGATGACTCATTTTGTTGTGCGTTGCTTGCTGAATCCTAAAAAAAAGCAGTAAAAGTTAAAGCCATCTCTCAGTTCAAATAGCCTAAGAAAGAAAATGGGGAGATACATCTGCAACTCAAGAATGCTCAGCTCTAGAAGGTCCAGATCAAAAACTTATTGTCCACAGTCCAACAACAAGTAAGGCATACTTAGGTTCACTGAAATCAATAGACTAAAGCTATTTTACTTCCTTCAAATGTAGAACAGCTGAGTGCTTTCAATAAAAAGTTGGCCTAATAATGGTCACAATTAATCCAGTTTATTAATATCTATTTTATAATATTTCAAAGCCTATACTTAATATAGTTGCTGTCAGCCTTTACTAATTGATAATATTGGCTATGTAATTTAAAAAGTGCAATGTAAAATCAACATATGTTTGTCTAATTAAAAGCATTATTTCAGTTATGATGCAGTAAAGCCTAGTTTATAACATCATTTTCATCTGCCAAGAGTAGATCCCTATAGCTCTTTAAATCCATGATGAATTGCTTTACAATGAATATAGAATGCTAGAGAGCCAAAATGAACTGACCAAGCAGGTTCAAAATGCCACAACCACACTCCCAATGACAAGCCAAAAACAGTTTACTTCAGTGTCTGCGATTCTTGAATTAATTCAAGCCCACATGAAAGGTGAAGTCATTCATGCTGGGCTATTTACCTGACTACACCCTTATCCAGAACTTAATATAATTGCATTTCCTGTATTTGTTCATGCTACATACACTCTATTCCTGATCCGTCATTGATCTAGCTAGAAGATAGGAACAAAAGAAAAGAAGCACAGAAAAATAAGAAAACCATCCCTGCACATTTTCCAGGTACCAGACATCATTGCAAGAGCTTCTTGTTCTGCCATGCCTTTGCATACAGTCTCTTGTTTCTTGGCTTTCATGTAAAGCATATAAATATATATTTAAAATATATGCCTAAAAGGAACAGCATGCCTTCTTCAACCTGCCAAATAAAAATGCTTTTGTGCTGCAATTATATCCACGCTTACCCAAGAGCAAGCCAAACTGAAAACTGTGAGACTTATTTCTGAGTAGAAAGATACAAGATCAGCCTGTTAACAACGTCCCTTTTCAGTTCCTGGATCATTCTCGCCTCTTTCACCCAAGTATCTTGTACTTTGAAAACTAAAGTGCTGAATGATTTGTTCCCAGTGTCTCCTGGCAATTAAACCACCAGGCTGAAACACTGAAGACAAATGCAAAGTGTATTAGCTATTTAGAGCAGAACAGCATCACATTACGATTGTTCTAAATAATTCATTTGATAAAACTACAAAGCTATTCCATCATTACTGTTACTGCCACAAAAGTAAAGAAACTTCAAAAGGAAAAATAACAGCATAGAATTTGGGAACCGTGCTATTTACTTTTTTTAACAAAGGTAACAGAAGAATGTGAAATATTAAGGCTTAGAGGAAGGCGAAATAAGTACTAGAGAATACGTAAGGATTATTACGTATCTAGGCCAAAATCAGACCACATATTTAAACACTATGTTCAGCCATCACAATCACACACCCCAAATAGTTAGCAAGGTCTACAAAAAGCATTTTGGGTCCACACAGTCAATTCTCTGCCACACAGTCAATTCTCATGCAACTGTGCAGAGGACATCCATCCTTATGGAACAGTGGATATTTTTAAGCATTTTAATAGAGAAAAGTAAATAAAACTAAATAAACTTACTTGCATAAATATTTTTATGTTCTCCAATCAATCTCATACTGACCATGGGTTAAACCACAGTAAAATTCCACTGTCTACTGACACTATCAAAGTCCATAGTCCTCACTTGTATACTAAATATTTTACATTGATGTTTTATGCAAACCAGTTTGATCTCAGCTACAGCACACTGCATTTCTAAAAATCAAGGTGTTCATCTTGCTCTGTATAGACTTCCTCGTCCCTCATTGAGAACTGTGCTAACCTATGAAACAGCAGATATCGGCAAGACAAGCAAAAGAAAAAATAGCAATCCGAAGATACCATGCCAAAGAGCAGAGGTAAAGTTGTAGTCAGGCATACTGTAATATAATAAATAATAATAATAATAATAATAATAATAATAATAATAATAATTTATTATTTATACCCTGCCCCTCTGGCTGGGTTTCCCCAGCCACTCTGGGCGGCTTCCAACAGAAGAATAAAATAATTGATTAAAGATTAAAAGCCTCCCTAAACAGGGCTGCCTTCAGATGTCTTCTAAAAATCTGGCAGCTGTGTTTCTCTTTGACATCAGATGGGAGGGCGTTCCACAGGGCGGGCACCACTACCGAGAAGGCCCTCTGCCTGGTTCCCTGCAACTTGGCTTCTCGCAATGAGGGAACCACCAGAAGGCCCTCGGCACTGGACCTGTGTCCGGGCAGAACGATGGGGGTGGAGACGCTCCTTCAGGTATACTGGACCGAGGCCATTTAAGGCTTTAAAGGTCAGCACCAACACTTTGAATTGTGCTCGGAAACGTACTGGGAGCCAATGTAGGTCTTTCAAGACCGGTGTTATGTGGTCTTGGCGGCCACTCCCAGTCACCAGTCTAGCTGCCGCATTCTGGATTAGTTGTAGTTTCCGGGTCACCTTCAAAGGTGGCCCCATGTAGAGCGCATTGCAGTAATCCAAGCGGGAGATAACTAGAGCATGCACCACTCTAGCGAGACAGTCTGCAGGCAGGTAGGGTCTCAGCCTGCGTACCAGATGGAGCTGATAGACAGCTGCCCTGGACACAGAATTGACCTGCGCTTCCATGGACAGCTGTGAGTCCAAAATGACTCCCAGGCTGCGCACTTGGTCCTTCAGGGGCACAGTTACCCCATTCAGGACCAGGGAGTCCTCCACACCTGCCCGCCTCCTGTCCCCCACAGACAGCACTTCTGTCTTGTCAGGATTCAACCTCAAACTGAGAATCAAACTGAGCGGTCAGGCAGCTGTAGAAGTGAAAGCCTGTATGTAATAGCAACAACTGCTCCAGTAACAGAGGATTAGGATAAATTAATAAGAAATAATAATTAAAAATTAGGGGTGTAGCAGGGTTTAAAATAACAGCAGGAAATAGAGCCAATATGATACACAGATGTCATATTTGAGAGTTGCATAGGTATTCAGTGCAGACAGCAGTCGGACTCTGTGGAGTTTATGATGGAATTCAGATTCAGGTTGGGAGTTCAACAGTGCACCAACTGCCCAGCTGATTTCCTAGCTTAGATTGTGGACATGATCTGAGACCTAGTATAGTATTGGAGAGACCAGTGGAGCATAAAAGTCACTGGCTTGTGTTCCACAAGCCTCACACTACCACTAATGCTGTTTAACGTCTATATGAAACCATTGGTAGATACCATCCAGGACTTTGAAGTGAGACATCATTCATGTATTGATACCACCCAGTCCAGGAGTTGCTTAGTTCTGAACCAGTGACTAGAATGTCACAGCCAAGTGTTGGCAGGAACCAATTGAGGAGCCACCAAGGGAAGAAGGCGGATCAGAACCAAAAGAATGGTAGTGGGACAATGATAAGTAGTCAGAGGGAAAAAACTGGGAAGTTGAGGTGTTGGAAGCTGAAGGGGTAACAGGGCTCTGAGTTGGGAGAGTCTGTGGCAGAAAGAAGTCAAGAATCAGAAGCTGAAGCTGGAGTGTAGAAGAAGGGAGGTCAAAAGGCAGAGATGAATCAGACTGGTGAAGAGTCATGGGTGTCTCCCTCTCCTGCTGCAACAAGTTCTCCCTCCCAACTCACAGAACCAAGTGAGGAATAAAATGGGCAGAGCAGACAGACTGCACACAGGCAAAGTCTCAAATTGCTTGCAAGAAGCCCTGGAGAAGAGGAGACTTAAGACAAGGAGTACTCAGCTAAATCTGTGAAGACCGATTCTCTAACCAAGAGTTAACTAGTTGTGTGATTTACTGACTGGCTTGCTCTGTGACATAGAAGGTGTGGATGTGGTCAGCCAAACTAATTGTATCCAGACAAGTCAGAAGTGATGTGAATAAATAACCCTAAAGCTTTGGAGGGAGGTTATGCACATAATCATCTAAGGTGGTTTGGAGCCTAGGTATAGTCTTGGTCAGAATTTGCAACTATTTAAATCAATGAGATCTCACCCCACTGACCCATGTTTTTATCACCTTGAAAATCAAGTAATGCAATGTGTACTACGTTCAGCTGCCCTCATAAATTACTCATGAGCTACAGCCAGTACAGAATAGCACTGCTTACTTCCTGATGAACATGGGTAGGCAATTAACATATAATCAATTTTGCAGGAGCTGTACTAGTTTCCTGAGAACTTCTGAGCCTAATTCAATATCATGATACTTACCTTTAAACCAGAGAAAGCTAACCTGTGACCCTATAGTTGTATCTGGACTACAACTTCCATCAACCCCAATTATGGGTCATGTTGACTAGGGGGTGATGGGAGTTGGGAGACCGACATTATCTGGAAGGCCACAAGCTCCCTATCCCTGTTTTAAATCATTCACAGCCTGGATCCAGCATTCATCAATAGGGACCACCTCTCTCTGTATTGAACCCTATTATGGTGTAAAGATAAAAGATCAAGTCCTGCTCTGTATTTCCTCAGGAAGTGAAATCAGCAGCTAAAAGCCAGTCTTTCATTTGTTATCACTCTGAGATTCTGGAATAACTTTCTAAATGGATTTTTTTAATTAAAAAAAAGTCTGTCTTGATGGCATTCTGGAGGGATTTGCAAACTATTTTACATGAAGTAGACAGAAGAGAAATAGCATGCTTTGGAGTGGTCTAACTTTTATTATTAGGTTGTGATTTTTTGTGCTTTTATGTTCTATCAGATTTTAAGTATTGCTTTTCATTTTAATGTAAAGTGCACTGAGCTTAGTAAAAGTAGCATACAAATGTCTTGAGGCATAGATACTGGACTGGAAGTAAGAGGAAAGGGTCCACAAATAAGAAAGTCAAGTTTTTCACTCAGATAGCAACCAGAATAGTGCATTTTGCATTTAAGCTGTGGGCCTTTCCCAATTTATACTGGAGTTAAGAAGCAGTATACTGTATAAAGTACTGCTTTGGCTGATTGGCCTCTGAATGCTGACATTATGGAACAGTTAACATTTATTTACCTTTCAATCCACAGTTAAGGATGATTCCTAAATCAGAGTAATAAAGCCTGTAATGAACAGTATGTTGCAAAATATAGCAGAAGGTAGAGCAGAAGGATTCAAATGTCAGAAATTCCCGCAACTGACAAATTCAGATATGACACCCACAGAAGCCAATGTTTCCATTACGGTAAATAAAATCCACCAGCTGCACAATTCCTGCCAAATGGCAATCAGGTTAATGTAACTTCTCACCTCTTCTATAACGAAGACAGCATTCAGAGCTTTGGAGGAATTCATTAAAACTCACTACTATCATATAGAAATAAAAAATAACCAAGTCCATTCCCTAACATAGCTTTTAGCCTAGTCCTCCTTATACACATTCCTTGTTGACCTTAAAAAACACTTAAAGACAGGGAGTGAAGATGAGGGGGCTGATATTGTGACATATTTCCTAAAGTAATAGTGACATTTAAAGGCACATCAGCCAATAACAAGCTTTTTTTTTACATATTACTCTCAGTAATGAAAAAGAGGCATTTTCATCAATGTGCAGATCTATTTAAATACATTACTGTCACACTTTTTATATTGTTCAGTGTGATACAACACGAAAGTTCATTGTACTTGGAAAATGTCTAGCAGTGACACCCGAATGCCGCTAGAGTCAGACTTCAACCACATCTGCATCATCACTCATGTCCCAAACAAGTGGTGTGGTAAAGTACCATCATTCACCTGACCTCTGGTCAGTTGTTGCTCTAACCAGGAGGTGAAGCCATGTTGGTACAGTGCTCTCACTGGTGTGTTTGTACCATGCTGCCCTTGCTGCTTCCTTTCCCCTCCCAATATTCCTCCAGCTAAGTAGCAGCAACAAGAGGGCAGGTAAGTAGCGGCACCCACACCACCTGCTACTTACCCCAAATAATTTTAAAATCTCTGTAACTACTAAGTTCACTGTCTGGAAGTCACTGGCTATATCTAGTAATCAAGAAAGTGAGATAGATCATAGAATTGTAGGGTTGGAAGGGACCCCAAGGATCATCTAGTCCAGGCATCCCCAAACTGCGGCCCTCCAGATGTTTTGGCCTACAACTCCCATGATCCCTAGCTAACAGGACCAGTGTCAGGGATGATGGGAATTGAAGTCCAAAACATCTGGAGGGCTGAAGTTTGGGGATGCCTGATCTAGTCCAATCCCCTGCTATGCAGAAATCACTAGTGACTCATGTTAAGCTTGTGGTATACTAAGACCCCTAGAGCCTTTTCACATGTACTACTGGCAAGCCAGGTGTCCCCCATCTTATATTTGTGCAGCTGGTTATTGCTGCCTATGTGCAGAACCTTAGATTTGTCCCTACTGTATTGAAATTCATTTTGTTACTTTGGCTCAGTTCTCCAATCTGTTGAAGTCATCTTGAATCCCAATTCTGTCTTCTGCAGCATCACCTACTCCTCCCAGTTAGGTGTCATCTGCAAATTTGATGAGCACCCGCTCAATTCCTTCATCAAAGTCATTAAACAGACGTTAAACAACAGGCCAGACTTGTCACTTTTTTTCCAGGATTAAAAATGATTTCGCCATAAATGCTTTAAGAATTATGATGTTTTAAAACCTTTTATATACGAAGTGTTGACAAACTCAGCTACAAATATCTCTACTCTATCTAATTCATAAATCTAAGTCAAAAGTACTGTACCTCCAGAAATGTATAAATGGCATCTCCCCGCACACCGCTTTTGTCATGACGTTATTTTTAAATTGAAAACTTTCTGCTTTATTTTAGAACCCCGAGTTTAGTTCTTCAAATGCTACATAGAAGCAGAGAAAGAAAATGAATCCTATACTGTAGTTGATAGATCTCACTGTAGGTAAGAATCTGTTTCCTTCTGCATGTTACAGCAAAAGCATGACTCATCCCTACTTGTGCTTCCTATGTTTCTAATTGAACACACACCTTGACTTTCACAGTTCCTGCTTTTTTTTGTCCTGGCAAGGGCTCTGTGTCTTTATTAAACCTCTGACAGGCAAATAAAACATGTAACAAATTTGCCAAGCAATGGTACATAATCTTCAGAAAGCTACATCTGTTGAAATCCTTGTTATGCAGCTGTTCAGAGGCACAAAAAACTCATCATAATTATGAAGATACTTTCAACAGAAGCTAAAATGCACTTGCTAAGGTGGTACCTAATAATACTTCTGGGAGCAAGTATTGAACTAGCATGTGACAGTCTGAGTAATCTATATTTATAGCAGCTTAAACACTGACCTGGAATAACCCAGATAATGAGATCAATTAATTTCCAGTTCAATTAAAAACAGGACTTTTCCTATGGAGATACAGTTTGGATGTACAGTATAGTGGCTTATTCCTCTCTCTCTCTCTGCCTCCTGGATCTCTTTATACAGAAAAGCATTACTTACATGCCATATATTAGTGACACTTCTCACAACCTAAACACGGAAATGGCTTTCATCAAATTAGACCCTAAGCTTGTGCGAGGGAAACCAGAGCTCATTAACAATACTGTAAAGCATTCTTCTAAACAAGAATATGAACACCCCCAACTCAACACTTGTATATCTTTTTCCTTAATATATCTAGATATATAAAGCATATCTTTATACTTCTTGGGGCTTCTCAATAATAACCAGTTCTGAAATAGTTAATACTGTACTATTAAAGAGAAAATGTTGTATGATGGCACACATCACGGATGCAAAGTTTGAGTTGCTTTCAACACATTTTTATGACAAAAGTGGCTTTCAACTAAGATCTAAACAATTGCGTGGGGAGGAGTTACAGAAAGGATACACACAAAAACACATACTCCCAAGCTGTTTATAAAGGCTTTTAGAGTGATATAGAGGAATGCTTCTATCATAAGCATTTGTTTTCAGTAATGATAAACTATGTTTATAATTTCTAGAAATAAAGAGGACCCATAGTGGTGTACCACACAATTAAACTAAAATTAAAATATGAATGTAATGACATTAATTGAAAGAAAAATCCTCGCAAGTAGTGTACAAAGTTCTGGCATTTCAGGTGCTGTCATTAAAGGGTAGCCACACAGGAAGTGACTCTAATGGAACAACAGGAAGGATAAATGCTGTTATTCATGTATTGAGCAAGGGGTTGGGCTAAATGGCTTACAAGCCGCCCACCCACCCCCCAATTCAATCATCATATACAAGACTATTTGGTGGTAATAACAGGCATTAACATGCTTAGAAGAGGAAACAGAGAAGTTTCACTGAAGTGAGAATACGATAGACAGGAAAAATACACAAGAGTTAATTTCGAAAAGATGTTCTTTCATACCATGCACAGGGCAGCAACACAGAAGCAGATGCTCACCAAGTCTGAAGTTCTCTGGCAATAACTTAATGGGAAAATATCAGTGAAGTGCACAGGTGTCTGCAAGAGCTGAATTGAAAGGTTAATTTACTGCAGCACGTAGGGCTTTATTCGCACAATGAAGAGAAAGATTGCTACGGTATCTCATACCAAAAGAAGTAGGAAGCCCAAAATGTTTCAGCTACATCCCTAGCTGACTATCTTGCATCACTCAAAGGTCAGTTTTTCTACAGAATTGTGAACTCCATCCAGCAGATATAATAACCAGATATATTCACCTGATACCTCTCTTTCCTCACAAAATAAAGGGTCAAGAGCTCCTGATCTTACTGATTATTTGTCAATGCCTTCAACCTTTGATATACCTGAAGTATAATTTTTATCCCAGAAAACCAGATAAGACTCCCTGCCCTTGCTCCTGTCTGCATAATTATCTCTTCTTTTTAGTCTTTACTCATTTTATTAGGATTACAACCCCCCCCACACACACTTTTAAACCACACCTTGTAGTTTAAGATCACATTTCTTTCAGCCTTCCAACAGTATTCCTCTCTAATTGGCTTGTTTCCCACTGTCCCTTCCATTCTCACAAGGGCCCACACAATCTAATGTTTCAGTGACAAAGGATGGAGACAGACTACTAATCATGGGAACACTACTTAGAATTGATCCCAATGGTAGTTTAAGTGTGTGATGAGCTGGTTGCTGGGAGGGTTCTACTCACTTACTTCATAGGGTACTTAGAAACAGATACCAGTTTGTTACATGGTTCCTATTTATATCTGGGAAATATATCAACCAATATTTTAAAAATTAAGCCACCCTGTATACTACAAAAAAACTACCAGTAGTTAAAAAACTGGACTGCACTCTTGCCAGCTGCTTTAAGCAAAAAAAGTAACACAATTTTTTCTTAATCACTTTTGTTGTTTCCTGTAATCAATTCTTATCTAGTAGGTATCTTAGAAATATAAAATAAAGCCAACCTATACCCTCTCTTTGTTATTTGCTGCTGTATGATCACCTTATACAGGGATGGCTAACCTCAGTTCAGGTCTGATCTGACCCCTTAAGCAATTTTTTCTGGCCCTCCCAGAACTCTTATTTTTGCTGCTGCAGCAAAAAGAAAGAAAATGAAACAGACACAGTACTGGAGTGGGAAGAGCCTAGTGCCCCAAAGGAAATGCATATCACTCTCCAGTGTCATGAGATTGATCATTTGAGCTGAGAAGGAATGATAATCCCTCTCAGTATGGATCAGCTGGGATGGGGAGGCTGTCTGCCTGTGGATATTCTGTGTAAGGGTGTCTGCACGCATGCAACATGCAAGTACATTAATGAGTGTGTGGCAGCCACACCTACTACCGGAATGTGGCCCCTGAGTGAATCCCTCAGGTCAAATAAAGCTACCCTGCCTTACAAAGAGAAGACTCAATTAACATGTTACATGGCTCTCTTGCTTTAAGCCTCTGTGAGAAACAGTTATATTCCAAACAAAATAAAAAAAATTCCTTCCAGTAGCACCTTAGAGACCAACTAAGCTTGTCATTAGTATGAGCTTTTGTGTACATGCACACTTCTACAGATACACTAAAACAAAAGTCACCAGACCCTTATACAGTGGTACCTCGACTTACGAAGGCAATCCGTTCCATGGCACTCTTCGGAAGTCGAAACCTTCGGAAGTCAAAGCGTCCATTTTGCATATGCGCAGACTGTGCACACCGCTTCTGCACATGTGCAGAACGCGCGTGCAGCGAAAATACTTCCGGGTTAGCGGACTTCGGAAGTAAAAACCTTCGGAAGTCGAGGCACTTGTAAGGTACCACTGTATATAGTGAAAGGGTGGGTCTGGTGACTTTTGTTTCAGTGTATCTGAAGAAGTGTGCATGCACACAAAAGCTCATACCAGTGACAAACTTAGTTGGTCTCTAAGGTGGTACTTGGAAGGAATTTTTTATATTTTGCTTCAACTACGGAAGACCAACACGGCTACCTACCTGTAACTAGGTATATTTCAGTAATTGGGATGAGTTCATCAGTCTGAAGTACAGTACCTGCATTCTCACCCTCCTGTGTTTCAAGGACAGCGATTGGACAGCCTGCTAATTGAGAATCTGCTTCAGCTGTGAGAATGCACATACTGTACGCCCAAGTTCAGGAAGCTTCTAAGCGTTTTGATTTCCTCAGGGGACTCACCCCAGTTGCTATACCTTTTTACTATAAAGTTAGTCATTGTCTTCACCCCTTTGTCTCTTCTTTCCTGTTGCTTGTACCCATTTCTTTGTAATGCCTGCAAGATCCTATTTTCTGTGCTAGGGAAGCTTTCGGGTCACTGTTTTAGAAAGTTAGTTTCATGATTCCATTCATAATTGTCAATTGTATTTAAGATCTGCACTTTTTATGGGACTTTCACATGCTTCCCCCTTTTCTATTGAATAACAATCTCATTTAAGATGGATGTCTGTCTTTTTGAATAAAGCCTTGGTACTGGATCCAGTGCCTAAGTGCCCTGCTTTTAACTTCTCCTTCTCTGATATCCTAGAAGCATCCAATATGGGTCTCTCAGCCCAGGCTGGTTGGACTTAAGGAGAGGGGGTAGTATACTACATTGCAGGGTTGGTTTTATACCCTGCTCAGTAGACAAGATCTGAAAGAACTGGGCCCAGGGATTTGAGGTAGAAGTTCTTGACATCAATGTAGCCCACAACTGTGACACACATTTCAGATTCAATGATACACTGGTACTATAAATCTAATGGGATCAAGAGAAAGTAAAAGAACATAATTTCATACTCTTGACATTAAAATGGAAATACTCTGTTAGCAAACAGGAGCCACAGCCCCAAAAATTTATGTGTTGGGGGGGGGGGAGTTAAAAAAAACCTCTTTCTAGAGAAGACAGAATTTCTTGTGAATAACAAACAAAGTGAACAAAAGGCTTAACAGTGTAGGATGGGAGCCTGGATGGATGATCTCATTGTATTAGCATTGGCCATGTCCAAACATTCATAGGGTGGATAGAAAATCCAACTACTGTCTATTGCTCCAGCAAAACGAAGCTATCTTCTGTTGTGGGATTCAGCATCTAATTGATCAATGAATTAAACATTGTGCCCAACTGAAAAGGTATCCTCAATTTACCTTTTAAAAAATCACTATTGATAATGTATTTAAAAGTTCAAAGAACATTTTAGAAGTAACATTTCCTCCAGGAAGACACGGAAGGAGGGCTGATATATCAAATCATGTGAAGAACTTTTAATGTGCAAATGTATGCAGATCAACTAAAAATTAAGATTTCTTTAAATGGGAGATAGCCCGACTTCTGGTGTTGTGTATAAGTACATGCATGTGGTGCACACACAGGCAGGAAAGAATAATTAAAGCATATTGATTGTGTTGTTGAAACCTTTGTCCCACTTCTTAAAATTTTTACTGATGCAGTTATGTGGGCCTAAGTCCAACAGAATCAAGGGGTGCATTTATTTCCAACATATATCAAAGTATTAAGTTACCTTTGATGAAAGCTTCTCAGTCATCCTTTAACAATATAGGTTAGCAACAGATTTATATTTAATAAATAGCATCAAATTATTTTTATAATAGTTCGTAATTTCAAAAATCTTGCTACTACATGACACATTCACTGGAAACCTGTACAACCTGATCTTATTTATGTTTAGTGGTAGGCAACTCCCACCAAATTCAATGGAGCTTAATTCCAAGAGCACTTTGTTGCACCTCATCGGACCATTTGACTACATTAACCTAAGCCTATACATTTTCAAAGCTTTGCATGCTTTTGTTCAGCACTGTGGCTGTTCTTCCTCATACAGACCAGTCTGTCAGAAAACAGATGCCCGATATACCTGCAGTATATTGTACTTAAACTATTTAAACTAACTGTTGCCTCATTTGTATTTAAGTATGTTTTCTGAGTACAAGCCAAATCCTACTCTGTTCAATTATGGCATACCTTTTGAATTCAAAATGATTTATGGTGCAATTGTACAGCTGTCTACTAAGAAGTCTTATTGAGTTCAGTGGGGGCTTACTCCCAAGGAAGTGTGTTTAGGCATTGCTGCATATGTGTTCTATGAAGTAAAGCAGTTGTTAAGCAGTGTCAAAACCACAGTTTTGAATGGGTGGGGAGAAAAGCTTCCTTCCTGCGGAACAACTTATAAAGGTGTCTAGTGTGTTCCTAACTTACATAATGTTGAGCTAACATGGTTCCTGATTCTTGCTGTAAGCAAAGTCGTCTGCACTATGTTTTTAAGTCCACATGAAAGCCATGAAAGCATTAAAAGCTTATCCTCTTCTTCAAAGACAACAGGGATCTGATAAACCTGTTACGTACACACTTGCAGGGAAGTTCTTTCCATCAGCCCTGTAGGTAAACAACTAATATTGCCAACTCATGCAAAACAGTCACACTTAAAGAACAGCAACACGATATTGCAAAACCCTCGCCTGCATGCATATATTTTGTGCTCTCGTTTCTGACATCCACACACACTAAGAGAGGAGAAAAGCATTCGTGTACCGACGGCGACACAGTATTTAAAGACGATCGCAGTTTGCGAATAAAAAAAAACCTCGATTTTCCAGTCCCTTCTGCGAAAAAAACAATCTTTCTCTCGAATTTCAGCGATCGTTCGCCGCTTGCTAAGTTCTCCCCTTAGGAAACCGGTTACGACCAATGTGACGTTGAATCCCTCCCATTAAAAACATGACTCCCAGCAAAAAATACAAGGGGTGGGTAGAGGGGTAGGGCAAAGAAAACAACCACCACCGCCAACGAGCGTTATTTGCGCCAGCTGTTTACGACTTACTTGCACCACTACACCCGACTCAATCGCTTGGGGGCTATTTAACAGCCGCATACGACCCCCTTTCTTTCCTACCAGAGTCACTTCGCAGACTCGGAGAAAGAGGCCGCTACACCGCCCCCTCCCCTCAAAGCCAAGCCTCCCTCCTTAAACAGCTCAGTGCCAGAGTCCACGTTCCCTTCCCCCACAGCCTCGCATTAGCGCTGATTCACCCGCTCCCAGGTAGAGGTTCCCCTCCAAAAATAAAAAATAAAAAAATCACACATTTAACCGCCTGTTACGCAACCAGGGCAGAAACCTGGGTTGGGGTGGAGAGAGATATCCCACCCCCAGCCCCCTCCTCGCGCCACCTCAACGGCTTACACAACGGAAAGAGGGAGATGGGCGCACGCACCTCTCCCCCCCACACCCACACCGTTAATACTACTGCTGCTGCTACTACTACTACTACCGGTACTACACTGGCACACAACACCCCCATTTTGGGGCAACGGCGAGCCGCGTGGCGGAGGAGGTGGGGAATGAGAGAGACTATACCCGGAGACGAAGAGCCGCTGTCGCAGCGAAAGCAGGCGAGGCGGAGCGAGAGGCCGGGCGAAGCAGCAGCCCCAAGAGAGCAGCACAGTCCTGCTGAGGAGAGGAATAAGCCGGGGGAACCACTGCCGCATTATATCCCGGCCCTGCCTGTTGTCGCCGGTGCTCAAGCCCGGCCTACCTCTCCGCCGCTCCTCCCTCAGCAGAAGCCGCTTCTGGCCGGCGGAGGCGCCATCTTCTCTGCCCTCGAAGTGTCGCTGCTGCTGCCCTCGCCCACCTCCTCCTCCTCCTCCCTTCAGCCCCGCGCCGAGGCCTGGAAACACTTCTGCTGCTCCTACCTGGGGCCGAGGGGAACCAATTCCCCTTCCTGCGGAGGGACCGCTAAGAGAGAGTCCGGCGGCGGCGGCGGCGGCGGTTGCAGAAGCGACGCGGCGGGAAAGCGCCTGTTGCTGCTGCTGCGGTATTATAAAAGGAGCAAAAGGCCGCCGAGCTGTCTGCTGCTCTCCTCGATCGCGGGGTGGAGGGATTCCCGTTATGGAGAATGATGACAGCCTGGTGTCTAAGACACTCGCCCTTTGCACGCTTTGCTTCGACAGTCGACCCCGTTTTAACTTCCGAGTTAAAAGCATGCACGTGCGAAAGGAACTAGCACATGGGTGGAACGCCCCAGCGCTCTCTCTCTCTCTCTCTCTCTCTCTCGTTCCCCAGGGGACCCTCCTAACTATACACTTACCTAGGGGGGGAGCGAGTCTTGCCACCGCACCATCCACTGGATTTTGCTTCCGATTAAAATGGGTTAGGAGACAGCACCACTGGAGCCCGGCATCCTTCCGATTCAGGAAGAACAACGCGATCTGCTGCAGGGGCTGTTGCAGGCGGATGGCTCGCTTGGCACGAGCGTCGGCAGGCAACAGCCTACTAGACGGTTGCACGTATGCGAAATCGGCTGCCCCAGTAATGAAGCAGTTGGAAGGCAGCATCACCTGTCTCCTGTGTGGGATCCCTTTTTAAACAGCCCGATCCGATGCAGATAGGCGCGCCTATGCCTTTTGATTTCGATGGGCTACGCTCTAATATGAGTAGAATCGGTGTAAGAAAAGGGCTTCAGAAATAATCTCTGAAATGGCAACGGTAAAATCAAGCTAAATGATCAAGGCGCACGTTTATTCGGCACAGAGGCAAAAACTAGCGTTGGGCACAAATTTCAGCATCCTAAGAGTTTCTGTTTATTATTACAGTAAAGCAAAGTTCTAGCCCTGTAGTCTGGAATATAGTTTCCTTCCAACTTTCAGGTTTGCCTCTCCCTGAGATTAAAAGCAAAACAAATTATGCAAATAAGTACAAATACCTTGTTTTGAATTTGCATATTCATATACCGGTAACTACTTTTGTGTGGATGAGACCAAATGTCCATCTAGGAGTCTAGTGTTAAATTTCCAGCTATGACTAGCCAGCTACCTTTTTGAAAATTTACAAGCCTAGCATGAAGACAACAGCCTCTTCCTGTTCTTTGTCTCCAGCACCTGGTCATAAAATTCATCCTTTTTTTACAGAATTTTATTGATCTTGGTGTAAAATTCTGGTGTTGGTGGGTTGTTGTTGTTTTTCCCTTTTAAAGCACAAACTATCTGCAAGCTTGTATTTAGGCAAACTTCATAAGAATCTAAGACGAGACTGATGGATCAGGCCAATACCCCTTCCTAGTCCATCATCCTGAAGTATAATGCTGTGATAATGGAGGTAGATCATGAAGATCTCAGGGCATTTCTGCAAGGCAAGAATCTTTGGAAGAATTATACAGGCCTATAAAATCCGTACAAAAGTTCCCATTAATTTTAATTGCAGCTTTCAAGCTTGTTCTGTTTGGCTGATGATGTACAATTTAAAAAAAACACTGTTAATTTCTTCCTCCAAAGTTGTACAGACGACATTTGACATATTTTAATTAGAGTAACATAATTCAGATTTCCAGGAATATTAAACGCATGTGAAATCAGAGAATTGTGGAAGGAAGGACCCTGAGGATCATCTAGTCCAACCCCCTGAAATTGCACAAAAACTGTTTTGTAGTTTAATGGCAGTACTTATGTTCTGCCCTTTCAATAATATCCTCCACCAGTTGCTGAAAAACCAACATTCTTGCAAAGTCCTACTGGTTTTGAGTTTGGGGTGCTTGCTTGTTCTTTTGACTTCCACTTGCCAGTAGGAACAAGGGAACTCTTGTCACAGAAAGAGCTACATTACAATCTATGGAGTACAAATCTTAGAACTTCCAGTACACAGATGTGTGCTCTCTCAATCTCTGTTTCCCTTCTTTTAACAGGAGTGGGCAGAAGGTAGAGTAGGTTCTGGTGGTAAACCTCTGAGTAAACTGAAGTAGTTTGACAAGGAGCACTCAGTTGTTTTAGCAACAATAAAAAAGACTCACCATCCACCACATGCTACTGAAAATGAAGTTGGGAGATAGGGAACGTAACCAGAAAGGGTAACCAGAAGTAGCTTTTTGAGTCAGCTCATTTAAGTTATGGTATTCAAAATGAATTACTGGGCTCCAAATTATTTTATTCTAAATGTGCCACTTTTGCACGTAACTCCACCTGAGTCTATCCTGAGGTTCCAATGAAAACAAAATAGATCAGGGGTAAGCAAACTTTTTCAGCAGGGGGCCGGTCCACTGTCACTCAGACCTTGGGGGGGGGGGCGGACTATATTTTGAAGGGGGGGAAATGAATGAATTTCTATGCCCCACAAATAACCCAGAAATGCATTTTAAATAAAAGGACACATTCTACTAATGTAAAAACACGCTGCTTCCATTTAGAAGACGATTGGGCCAGATCCGGCCCCCAGGCCTTAGTTTGCCTCCCCATGAAATAGATCTTGCGAGCCTGCAGGGTGCCTACACCAACAACCTAATGTTCAACGTGTTCCCTGTTGTTGTACCAGACCTGCTCAGTGATTCCAACAAGTCTCGCAACATATTACAGGACTGGGACACCCTGATGGAATACAGCTTGTGTAAACATCCTCATCCGAGGCTAGTTCCTGCTTTACTTGTTTAGAATCTGTAAACATTTCCCTCTTTCCTTGACCTTCCTAGTCCTTCTACCTAAGGGGTGGGGGAAACTTTCCTGGCTGGTGATTCAGAGTCTTCTCTTTCCATCTTTTGCTGGACCAAATTCGACAGGTGGGGGGGACTGTCCTCCTGTCAGTCACCTGGAGTCACTATTATGTGAGGTGATATGGGGTTTTGAAGCCCTACTTGTTGACCCTTCAGGACCAGGGTGAGTTCCCATCATTTATCAGCTGTAGGGAGGGGAGAAACTGCTTTATTTAATCTGGGTCAAAGACCCCTGCTGCACATTTGCGTACACACACAGAGGTTGGGAGCCTCAATGGTAATCCTCTAGAAGCTTCACCTGGGGCAAAAAGCCTGGCTAGCCCCCCTCCCCCCCCCTAGCTATGGCTCTGCTATATGAGCTCACTTTAAGCTCCCAGTTGAATGCCTTGACCTCAACACCTTGTTGAAAAAAGGCTTCATATTTCTCCCATTTTAAAGTACAAGTATCCTGGAAGTGTGCTCAAAGCATGTAATGTACATATTTTTGCCTTTTGTTTTTCAGATCCTTTTAGACATACTGTATGACATACTCAGTTCCCCGTGAGAGATAGTCAAGGTGAAAAGTAATTAGTAAGAATGTGATTATGTCATGCCAATTATATACACACCCTCCTTTCATTAAGCCTTATACGTAATGATATATATGAGGAAATGCCTAATTGCAATCATGTCAATTACAGCACGCTGCACAAACTACTTGTGCTGTATGCTGTTCTTTGACCAATGGATATCAGTGGATGAATTCCTCTTAAACTGAAGTGCTACATTCATTTAATTCATATCCCACCCTTTTTTTTGAGGAGCTCATGGTGGTGTACATGGTTCTCCCCCTTTCTCATTTAATACCCTAAACAACTCTGTGAGGTAGGCTAGGGTGAGAGGCAGTGATTGGCCCAAGGTCACCCAGTGAGATTCATGGCCGAGTGGGAAACAGAACCCTTGCTCCAGGTCCTAGCCTGACACGCTAACCACTCCACCGCATTGGCAACTCAAACACACACTGGTAGAAAATCAAATACTGATCCCGAAAGGCCAGCAGTAATACAGGCCCTCTGAGTGAGAACCTGTAGCATTTTGGGGAGCCCACTCACCAAGTACCCAAGTGTCCCTGCATCTGCTTTTAAATTATTGTAAGACCGTGATGTTGAGAAAGATTGAGGGCACAAGGAGAAGGGGACGGTAGAGGACGAGATGGATGGACAGTGTTCTCGAAGCTACGAACACGAGTCTGACCAAACTGCGGGAGGCAGTGCAAGACAGGAGTGCCTGGTGTGCTCTGGTCCATGGGGTCACGAAGAGTCGGACACGACTAAACGAGGCACCAAGAGGCTTGGATTTAAGTTTGCTACAAAATATAAATGACCGCAAACCTTGCCAGAGGTTTGGAAGGGATCCCAAATTTGGGGGTTCATAGTTAATAACCCCGTACCCACTCACTTGAGAGAAAGCCTCACTAAAACACAGTGAAGTCACCTGTGCAGAGATAGGCAATAATTTTAAACCACACAATCTTACCTGTCTCCAGTTGTAGTTCAAGTAGGTGGAGAACTGTCTGTGACCTGGCAGATCCTTGCTGCAATATCTTTGTTCACTGGTTATTACTGCCTGCTGTTGTCGGTCATCCACCCATGCCCAAACAAATCTTAGGTGTTTGCATAAACCCAACAAACCAAAGTAGGACAATGAATCTGTATTAACAGGCTGTTAAATATATTCAGAAGCCAGGGCAACAGCTAATTTAAATTTGACCCCGCCATAAAGTCTTGGAATGCCCCGTCTTCTGTGCTCTGCATCTTGCGGAAGATGTTCAAGTGGGAACATCAGAGGCCAAATAAGTTCTGATGAGAGCTACAGTATACCCAAGACAGTGATGCAGCTCCATTTACAGCTGAAATAATATTTTTGTTCCAGATTCTTGGGAGGGAGGGTGCCCTGCCAAAGGCAAGGGGGCTCTTTCTCTGGGATTCATAAGCAAGACAAGGCACAATTGGTGAAGAAAGTCTTAAGATTTTTTTAAAAAAATAAATATTTTATTAGAATTTTCCAAATTAGATAAACACAAAAAAGAAAAGAAAATTATAACAATAACACATTACAAAAAGAATAAAGAAAAAAAGAAGAAAAATAAAATTCCAAAAAAACCACAGACTTAAAAATACTTATTACTTTGTTTGTTCACATTATATATGGGGACTTCCTCGGGTTCCCTTCCCCTGTGTTGCTTTAGCACGTTTATACTTTAGCAAATTCTAACCCATTTTAATCACCTTATATAATCTTAATTTACCCTTTCATTTAACATATTCATAATTTCCACAGTTTATTTATATCCTAATTCTAATCTTGATAAATAACTTTTGCATATTTTTTTAAATATAGCTTAAAATCTTTCCATTCTTCTTCAATCGCTTCCTCTCCCTGGTTGCGGATTCTTCTGGTCATCTCAGCCAGTTCCATAAACTCCATCATCTTCATCTGCCAGTCGTCAATCGTTGGTAGTATATGTGATTTCCAGTTCTTGGCGATTAGAATTCTTGCTGCCGTCGTAGCATACATAAAAAAAGACATATTTTTCTTAGGAATCTCTTTTCCGACAATGCCCACTAGAAATGCTTCTGGTTTCTTACCAAATGTGTTTTTCAACACTTTCTTTAGTTCATTATAAATCTTATTCCAGAAGTCACTTACTAGTGGACACGTCCACCACATGTGGTAAAAGGAACCTTCTTTCTTACATCTCCAACATTTGTTGTCATGATTGTGGTAGATCTTAGCTAACTTTACTGGTGTAAGGTACCATCTATACATCATTTTCATTATGTTTTCTCTTAATAAGCTACACACAGCAAATTTAATATTCTCTTGCCACAATTTTTCCCAATCCTCTATCATAATATTATGACCAACATCCTTTGCCCACAACATCATAACATTTTTTGTTTGTTCATCTTTCGTATGCCACTCAAACAACAATTTATACATTCTGGAAAGTACAGAAAGTCTTAAGATTTATTAAAAAGCAGGCAGATTATACATACTACACCAAGTAAGCAACACCTCCGTTCAGCTGCTGGGAGCTCCACAGGGACAGCAACGGAGAGGACCCCACAGGTAGTCACCAAATGACACAGCACGGCAGGTCTGCACTGACACTCTCCCTGTCTCACAATGATCTTCCTAAATTGGGCTGCATGATTGGTGTTGCAGCTGCCAATAATGCTGCTTCAAGGGATCCTCCCCCAATCACAGCTGTTCTTTCTTACAGGTATTTAGGCTGTGATCCTCCTAAGATGGTATATATCTTCTAAATGTTTAAGCTGGGAAGCAGACAAGTAACATATTTTAGCAAAATAAGTCTGTTTCTAGCCAAAATAAGGCTCACTTGCTGCCTAGGAGAGTGAAGGTCACTGACATGAAGGAGTAATTGTGACAGGCCACTACACCACCTTGATGTACAATATATCTTCTGGTGCATTTCCCGTACAGGGTGTAGCTACTTCTTTTACTTCTTGACTTCATGACACACACACACACACACACACACACACCAAAAAAATCTCACCTTCTCTTCATGCCCACAGACTGCATGGTAAAATCATGGTCTTAACACGATCTGCTCTGGAAAAGCAAAAAAGCATAAGATGCAAGGAACAAGCCCTCATGATTTTACATGCAGGTATCACAGTTCCACCGTACAATAACAGGCCACATCCATGCCAGATAAATCCACAGTGGTGCTGGAAAGTTCTGGATCCATCAGTTTCACAGCACAGTCACTGAGTGTAAACTGAGACTAAATCACAAATTTCTGTTTTACTCTAAAAGCCTTTTATAATTTTGTTTAGTAAGGTTTAGATAGCACTAAGAACAACTAGGTGGTTTAGGTAAAATAGTACAAAATATTAATTAAAATAGTGACAAAAACAGTCTTTTAAAATTTAATAATACAATTTTCAAAATTTAAATAGTGTAAAAACAAGTTTTAAAAAACAAATATGTATGATAAAATTACATGTCTGTGTAGTCATTCATAAACAGAAAAGCTTATAGCAAGCATGGAAAACAATATAATTATGCTGCTTGCCTAGTAATTATATTATTGCCTATTATTGCCTAACTTGGCTCATAATTTTGTTACGTTTTGATTGGTCCTAGTGAACTGTCATTAGGTCGTTAAAAATTCTTTGTGTCACTCCCAAGGATACTTAAGAAATGCCTTTTTATAGGCCCCCAAGGTGGTCCTGTCACACCGCAGAGGACAAATGGTTACTTCCAGCAAATGAATCATCCTAGGTGAGTCTCCTCCCTCTGCAGTTTTCTTTTGCTCACAGCAAGGAGGCAGGGAATGGGAACCGTTCGCCTGGTGACTGACTGGACACGTCATATGTAAATAACTACACTCTTTCTCCCTTTCTCTCTCTACTTTTCACAATAAGGAATCCTGCATAGCAACCGTGTAACAGCAGACTCAGGTTGCACCGCTTCAGAGCTACGGTATGTGATAGGCAAGCCGAAAAGGGCAGTGGAAACTACAACTCCCAGCATGCCCTGTTGTCATTAAACTGACGGCGCTTTTAAAAATCCCTAAGCATAGAGATAAACGATTAGAGCAACAGCCAGTAGTTTCCCTATTTGGGGGTTTCTATTTTACTCCGTGAGATGGCTAAAACAGAAGAGTGTCTGTCTGCAGAAGTAATGCTGCGCAGCTTCCGCACAGGAGTACGGAATAACCGAGCGTTTGCTTGGGATCCGATCAAGTGTCCACGCGTGCTAGTCCTGGTGTTATACACGAATATTTTCAGCAGAGATGAGTCTCCCGATTCTTTTTTCCTCTGAAATGTGAGAAATGGTCTTCTTACCGCGGCTCAGTTCTAGAGACTGGAATGCGGTTCACATACATACATACATACATAATTTTTTTCATGCAACGTAAAGACCTGTGCACAAACTCCTGCCTTTTCTAGAAACACTTTGGCACCAAATCGCGTTTTATTTTGTTTTAAAATTAAATCTTGCCACGGGCTTTTGCCGGGCGTGGGGTGGGGTCTCATGGGGTATTAGACTAGGATGGCGTCAGAAGTAGTCCAGAAGTCCTTTCTACAAAACGGTAACGGACTGCTCTTATGTTGGTGGTCTATGTTTCATGTTGATCCTTGCGTCGCCGCATCACGCAGTCAAAAACGTAAGTCCGTTTCCTGGGAGGAAATAATAAACGAAAGGGATGGGAAGTCCCGTGTTGCCCTGCGCGCCTCCTCCCTTCGCGCTGATTGGCCGAGGAGCGAAGCAGCGAGTCGTTCAAAGTAGGCGAGTGTGGAGGTGGAGGCACTTTGGGCGCGCGTCCCGTTTCAAGTGGTAATTCTTGAGATTCGCTGGTCCGAAGCGCTTCTTTCTCCTCAGGGAGCCGGCGGCTCTTTTTCTCCTCTCCGTCTCTCGCGGGCGTTTCGCCCAGCCGGTGGAGCTCGCAAGTGCGGGGACCCCCCTCCCCCAGCCGTTAAAGACTCGAGCGGCTGCCTCCCTTCCCTTCCTCCGCTCCGCCCGGGTCGGGTTCTTGCCTGCGGCGGCCTAAACATGAATTCATCGAGTGCTGGGGGCAAGAAGGACGAGAAGGGCAAAAACATCCAAGTGGTGGTCAGATGCAGGTAAGCGCGGCGGCGGCGGCGGGGACGGGTCCTGCAAAATAGAAACGATAATAAATATGGGGGATTTGCTGCGGAAGCCAAATTAGGCGCCTTTCTCGATCTTGTGCATGTAAGCCTCCCTGACTTCTCACTAGGCTTGATTCCCACCCCCCGCCCCTCGGCAATGGTACCGGTATTGTTGTGGATGCTTCGGATACCGTAGAGATCCTTTTTCCAGGCGTTGGCGGTGGTGAATTTCAAGGAGGTTGGATGCTAAAGGCTGCGGTCCTGGGCGCACTGACTTGGCAGCGCAGTGGGACATCTGAATACGCATAAAGGGTTCTACAAAACACCCAAAAAAGTGTTTTGTAGGTTTGGACAGGAGGTTGGTGGTGGTCCTCGGGTTGGTAGCTGGTCATCTTCCCCGTGGTTGGTCCAGGTCCATCTCCTGTTGATTGCTGGCATTTTTGCGGAGAATTTTCAGCCTCGGTCTGATCCAGCAGTAGGCTTACTTAAATATCTTTAAACAAGAGGGTGTATATTCAGGATCAGTTATACTTTAGCTTAGAAATTACTGGATACTTTGTGGGGAGAAAGCAAGATCCTTGATCTTGCAGGCAGAACCTACACATTTACAGTTTTTATGCATTAAGTTGCGTTGGGATTTGTAGATCCTGTTTCTTCCTTGATGCATTTTTATCATAATGCTGGAATAAGTCTCCAGCTCTTTTTGCTTTGTAAAGTGTGCATACACACGAAAGCTCATACCAATGGCAAACTTAGTTGGTCTCTAAGGTGCTACTGGAAGATTTTTTTTTTTTAAAAAAAATGTTTTAAATTTCGTATGTCAGTCCTAAGGATGGCTGATGTGTGGCCAACACATGTTCCTCCGGATGTTATTAGATTCCAGCTCCTATCAGACCTATCAGCATAGGGGCCAAGTGGTCTTCAGCCCCTCGATAAAATATTTGATGGGCCAGCCCCACCCCCAGACATTACCATTCAAATGCTGTATGCACCTCAACATGTGATTGCTTATGCCAGGTGCAGCTTACCTGTCCTCTCCCCCAATATTTTATTAAAGTTGGCACCCCTGCCAGCTAGCATGGTCAGTGGACAAGGATAATGGGAGCTGAAATTAAACAGCCTGCTGTAGATAGTGTTGATGACTGTCTTACATTATCAGCTTAAAAAAGAAAAAAAGCATTGTGCCTCTTTTGTTATGCCATCTTTTATTCCCTCGAGGTATAAGTAGTGCATGTCAATAGAAAAGCTATCTGTTCATTAAGAACAAGGTGAAAGAGATGAGATGAGTCATTTTTTTCTAGCTTGACAATCTTCAGCACTTAAGTTTCCATTATCTGATTGCTTGTGACAATTTACTTCCAAGTATAGTGTAAATATGCTTACCTATAACATTTAAATCAAATTGTATGCTTGATATTTTCTTAATCATATATTTCAGTCATAATACTTCTGTTGTGGGACAGGCTGAGATACTGATTCATCGCCTAAATGCATAGCATACCTTTTAGTTATCCTCTCTAAATATAGCCCCAGTAAACATGCTGTATTGAATCTCAGTGGATTGGCATTGGAAAACTTTCCACAATTCCAGATTTTCCTAGAATCCCACATCACTGTAGGTGATTTAGTCCAACATTTCCCCATTTTTATTGTGTGCAATTGACATTTCTTAAACTTGTCAAAGCTAATTCAGCAAAACCAAATTTCAGCATAAAACCTGCATATATTGTGTTCATAATTCAGTGTTCAAGGTGTTAGTGCTGAAGGCCGCTCCCTGCAAGGCCTTTTCTACCTGGCCTAGGTGGAAAGGGCCCAGGCTCACCCTGCCCTATTTCAGGGACTCCTGGGAGACTGGGGGGGTCACTGCCTGGTTGTGAGTCCTGAAGAGCCCAGCCTCACTGGAACAAACTGGGGTTGGGGCAAATGTCAAAAATGCTTTCAAATGTTTCAAATAGTTTTTAATTTGTCATGTTTTAAATTTTGGTTTTATGGTCTACTTTTTGCTCTGTTGGGATTAATGTTTTGTTGGACCTGGGGATTAGTTTAATTTTTCGTATAACTGAATTGTTTTTGTTTTATTTTTTAATTAGTTTCTATTTTATAAAGTTTGTATTCTGTTCTTAAGGGTCAGGGCCTCATTACACCAGTCCTGAAAGACCTACATTGGCTCCCAGTACATTTCCGAGCACAATTCAAAGCGTTGGTGCTGACCTTTAAAGCCCTAAACGGCCTCGGTCCAGTATACCTGAAGGAGTGTCTCTACCCCCATTCAGCCCAGATACTGAGGTCCAGCTCTGAGGGCCTTCTTGGTAGTGGCACGCACCCTGTGGGATGTCCTTCCATCAGATGTCAAGGAGATAAAGAACTACACAACATTTAGAAGACATCTGAAAGTAGCACACCCACTGTCTACAATCTTGTCAACCTTGTTTGCTTGTAGCTAGACTAGTGCATATGCAATTTGAGATCAACTCTTTTACCGTTTTTTTAAGGCCCTTCAATGCAGCTGAGCGCAAATCTAACTCCCATTCTGTGGTGGAGTGTGAAAATGGAAGGAAAGAAATTTCAGTTCGCACTGGAGGGGTGATGGATAAAACAACGAAGAAAACGTACACATTTGACATGGTAAGTATCAATATTTTGTTGGCTTCCTAGCGTATCTTACTGGTTTTGAGAATATAGGGCAGTAATCATAGCTCAGAATAGAGCATATTCTTGGTATGCAAAAGAGTCCAGGTTTGATCCCTGACATTGGGATACGGTACAATTGGTTGGACAGTCCTTTGCCTTAAGACCCTAAGCTAAGGATTCATTTCCAATCTGAATAGATACTAGGCAAGGTAATACTAGGACCAGATGGGCATATCTAATTTGAACATAATGTAACAATTTGATTTAGTGTTGCCTACCTTGGCCCTTGTGTGTTTCCCATCTGTTCTACTCTACTAGTACGGCTGTGAAAAGGAGATCAGAAGCTTTTGTTCCATTTTTAAACTGTGAAACTGAAGTTAGTCTTAAGTTAACCAAGCCATAACCATAAACTTCAGTTTGAAGTTGGCTCCTCTCTAAACTATAGTTAAGACTCATGATTTATTTGGGTTCAGACATGATCATAAGCCACACTTAGTGAAAAATGGAGGCAACAGTTTCCAGCACAGTTGCACCAGAGGAAGAAAATGTGAGAAGCATATGAGGCTGATGCTCATTCACAGAACACTGAGCCCTAAGTGAGCGTCACATCTGAATGAGCATACTTCTTGAGCTAATATGCGGCACTTTCTATTGTGGAATAATATATATTGAACTAGTCTTTTACGCTGGGAATAATTAAGAGGTAGGTGGGAGTCTCTTGCCATGTAGCAGGTAACCTATCTGATCAGCCTTATTTAAGTTGCCTATAGAAATGTCCATAGAAAGTGGGTACAGTATTTATTTCAGATACGTGGGGGAGAGGATGGCTTCCTAGCACAGCCTTGTAAACAAGCCCAAAATGTGCTTAGCCTACCTGGACTGCAGGAAGATGGATGGCTCACTCCATCTCCCCTCTGCCAGCATACGTACTGATTGGGGAAGAAAAGTATTTCCTCCCACTCCCTTCCCCATGCCTACTACGGTATAGAAAGCAAGAGAACAGATGTGTGATCTGTTCCCCCTTCACCATCTTGCTCACATGTCTGCATGGAATTACTGGTAGCCAGTGCCTACTAAGCTAAAGGTTAAATACGAAACCTCAGCTTTATTTTAGAAAAGTCCTAGATTCTCCAAAACACCCATTTCCTTGAAAACCTTTGATTTGGCCAACATCTTTCCTAAACAATGGGTGCTTACCATCAAAGTCATTTAAAACAAACTTTAATAAGGAAAAGTTCCTTTTATTACTTTCTTTTCACATCTTTTCTTCAGGTAACTCAAGGTTGTGACCGGCCCAATGTCACCCAGTGGGTTTTATGGCTGAGTGGGAATTTTAATCCTGGTCTTCCAGGTGCTTGTTCAACACTAACTACTATACCACCACACTGACTGTGCTACACCACAAAAATTTCCCTTGATTGGAAAACTATTGGAACTTCTACCACTCTTCTTGGGGGGAAGCAGGTGCAAATGGCATGAGATAACAGGCTGGGAGATGAGAATCTGTAGATAAATCAGAATATAATTCTGACACTGGTGAAATTATGTGGCAAGTTGGATAGTTCCTGTTTCATAACTGAAAAACGTGTAGCAATGATGCCTTGTATGAACTCTGCAGGTTTTTGGAGCTCAGGCTAAACAAATTGATGTGTACCGGAGTGTTGTGTGTCCAATTTTGAATGAAGTTCTTTTGGGTTACAACTGTACAGTGTTTGCGTGAGTATCATTTTTATTTTTCTTCTAACTCCATCTACAGTATATCTGTTCCTGAAGTTAACATTCCAAATTCCTTTGTACAGCTATGGTCAAACAGGAACAGGAAAGACCTTCACTATGGAAGGGGAGAGATCACCTAATGAAGAATACACATGGGAAGAGGTAAAATATGAGGAATTAACAAACAGCAGAATCCTATGCTTGTGTATTTGGAAGGGAGTCTTCCTGGAAAATACACACCCCTCTCCGAGCGATGCAAGATTCTAGGCACTTATGTTTCCTTTTGGAATGAGGCATAGTGGAGACTCTGGTGATATATGGTTTATTTACACATACAGGAACCTGAGGGGGTTCCTAGCATTACCACCCAAATAAAGTCTTGCTTCTCTCATAGCCACAGTTTTGGATTCCAGCAAAAATCAAACTCTGACTCTCTCCAGCTTGCTGCTTTAGGTCTAGGTCACATCACTGAGATTCAGGCCTTTTGTATTTCAAATTAACCAGGGAAGGAGGCACACACATTTGCCCTCTGACACAGCTTCCCTTTGTTCCCTTAACAGCTCATACTTAGCAGGCCATTACCAGGCTGGCCTGGCTATTCCTGCAATTGCATAGCTGCCAAGTTTTCCCTTTTCTTGCGAGGAAGCCTATTCAGCATAAGGGAAAATCCCTTAAAAAAAGGGATAACTTGGCAGCTATGCAATTGAATTGTGATGGATCCAGGAATTGGATGTGGGGCTCAGGAATATAGCCTAACCACCTCAAAATCATAACATTTTCAGTGTCTCCAGCATAAAACTATATATAATGGATTGTATTAGACACACTTGCATTTTAAAGATGTATGCTCATGCTAGCATTCTAGTGTCAGATTCCTAAACTCCAAAAAGAAAACTACAGTGGTACCTTGGTTTAAGTACACAATTGGTTCCGGAAGTATGTACTTAACCTGAAGCAAACTTTTCCATTGAAAGTAATGGAAAGTAGATTAATCCTTTCCAGACAGTCCATGGAGTACTTAAACTGAAGCGTACTTAACCTGAAGCGAACTTTCCCATTGAAAGTAATGGAAAGTGGATTAATCCGTTCCAGACGGGTCCGTGGAGTACTTAAAACTGGTACTCAAACCGAAGCGTACTTAAACTGAGGTATGACTGTAGTTCATGCTAATATGCTTTGTTTCTTTACTTTTAATTATAGGATCCATTAGCTGGTATAATTCCCCGTACACTTCATCAAATATTTGAAAAGCTTGCTGAAAGTGGTACAGAATTTTCTGTGAAAGTATCTCTGTTGGAAATCTACAATGAGGAGCTTTTTGATCTATTGAATCCCTCTCCAGATGTTGGGGAAAAGCTGCAAATGTTTGATGACCCACGGAACAAGGTAAAAACAACAACCCAGAAACTGATTTGGCTTCTCCTGAATGCTGTGGGATTTAAAATTACTTGCTAACCTAGCATTTTGTTATGACAGAGAGGTGTCATAATCAAGGGTTTGGAAGAGATAACGGTACATAACAAGGATGAAGTTTATCAGATTTTAGAAAGGGGAGCAGCCAAAAGAACCACTGCAGCTACTTTAATGAACCAGTATTCCAGGTAAGAAACATGTCTTTCTCTTGTCTTGTTCATTCATGGTATTGGTAAATAAAAGAAAAACACCTAGCTAGCTCAGTTGGTTAGAGCATGGATCAAATGCCAGATTTGATCGTGTTATGGGACAGCTGCATATTCCTGCATTGCAGGACTAGATGATCCTCAGGTCCCTTCCAACTCTACAGTTCTATGATTCTAATATGTAAGAATTATATCCAATAGTTCCCTTAGGCAAGCCCCCCAGATGTTTTGGATTATGAGCTCCTTGTTTGCTGCAGGCTTCATTAAACACATTGCTCCAGTTACCTCCACCTTTGGAGGTTATTCATTTATAGGGTTTACAATAAGCACCCAGAGCAGGTTACAACAATATAACATACAATTATTTATTTTATTCATTTTTATTTCGTAAGTTTATGTACTCCCTTGTCCTCCAAGGAAAATATATTTGATTTTGAATTCCATGGAATGCAAATTATAATACAATAAAATTCCACATAAGAAATAAAAGAAGCAATAAAAATACAGTTATAGGGCATTTAGCACAGTGCATTGCAGTTGCTACAGCAGGGAGAACAATCAAGTACTCCACTACTTAGTGTTACATCTGTCTTATTTGGTTGAGTTTTTGTAGAAAATAATATAGGAAGTTGTGTTTGTTATGAAATTTAAACTGAGTAACTGCGCTGCAGAAAGCATGCTGAGGAGACTACACATTCTGAGCATAATTAAGCGAATGCAAAATAAATCTAACAGTTTAAATCTAACAGTTTGAATCAGGCCTTCTGCCCACTTACATGGAAGAATGCATTGGAGGCAGGAAGCCAGCAGGTGGCGCCAGAGCCACCAGCACAGAATACTTCCTGCAGTCCTACTTGCAATAATAAACAAAAGGCTTTATTAATGAAGCTTTGTGAAAGAGAAGGTGCTGTACTGTAGCTGGGAGATTTGCAGAGTTTGGAAAATACAGTGGTGGAACAATTCTGTCCTGCTGTTTGTGGCAGCACATATTCTAAGTTAAAGAAAATCTGTGAAATGAGCCAATTTAGCTTCTACTTTGAGTTGACTTGATGTAAGTGAATGCTGGGCCTCTGTGTGTGTGTGAGAGAGAGTGTGTGTGTGAGTGTGAGTGAGTATTTTAATGTGCACTGGAATATTTATCTGAAATTCTTCACTCCATTTGCAGTCGCTCCCATTCGGTGTTCTCTGTCACGCTACACATGAAAGAAACAACAACGGATGGTGAAGAGCTTGTTAAAATTGGGAAGCTAAACTTGGTAGGTGCCCATCCTTGGGATTAACCCATGAAGAGATTATGTATAGGAGCAACAAAAAATGAGTCATGGGGGTGGGGGACACAGTGCTGCTTTGAAAACTGAAAATTCTTACTGAATGTTTTAACAAAGTGATCTGCTTAAAATGCATGTCTTAAGAGACCATAGGTGCTAGGCCAATGCACCAGACTTGCCCAAGGCCTGAATCCAGAGCCAAATGGAGCATATTAAGAGAGCCTCCGATAAGTCGGGCACAAAAATCACTACTGATTGCTGCGAGTTTGGTTGGATGGGCCCAGAATGATCTGTGGGTGTCAAGGAATGGGCAGGACATCAGGCAGGAAGGAGAGGCAAGCAAGGTGGAAAAACCATGGGGAAAGAGCCAAGACTTCTCCGATCAGTGGCTGCATCTTCATGGGAGAAGGTAGACTGAATGCTGCAGCTCTCCTTCTGCCTGGCACCCCTCAGGATCCATGCCACACAGCTGTTGAGCAGCAGCATCCATCTTGTGGCATGTGGATGCCGCACAGAATTGGATGTGCCAGCTGGTAAGCAGCAGGGTGTTCTCTTGTGTGTTGCCATTGCATCCCTTTGCTCTAGTTTGAAACCTATTTTAAATTTGTGTGTTAAAATTGGGTCTTAAAACCATTAGTTCTGCCCCTGGAATTGTTTTGGGAGCAGAAGACAGATCGGGGATCTGCACGCACCCCTAGCATGTAGCACCGGAGAGTTTGGCTTATTGCAAAATGTAGGTCATTCTTTACCTACTTGCATTGTCTTTATTGTACAATTTGAAAGTTAGGTCTCACCTATGATTGTAACAGCTTATTAACCTAGACACGGTCTTGCTTCCAGGTTGATTTGGCAGGAAGTGAGAATATTGGTCGTTCTGGAGCAGTTGACAAAAGAGCTCGAGAAGCCGGAACTATCAACCAGTCCCTATTGACTCTGGGAAGAGTCATTACCGCACTTGTTGAAAGAACCCCTCACGTTCCATACAGAGAATCTAAGCTCACTAGAATCCTGCAGGATTCCCTTGGAGGGCGCACAAAAACTTCCATAATTGCTACTGTTTCTCCAGCATCGAGCAATCTTGAGGTAAGGTGCTTGCCTTCAAACTCTGTTGGTGGCTGAAAAGAACCTTGTTTCAAAGATAACTTTGAGTGATTGGGTGGCCTTCCAAGACCTCATCACAGGACTCCTAACCTATTCTAGGGAAACTGTGTATGCCACAGGGGAAGGATTGGGGCATGCTAATCTAAGCTTTCCTACAGCATTGGAAAACTGGCTCAGAACATATTGATTGCTGTGGATTATAAGAGATAGGATGCTGGTAAAGCTACAGTGTTTAGTTGATTAAGGAGCTACATTAACTTGAAAATTCTCAATTAAGTAAGGTTCCATCTCTATTGAGCAGCAGGCTTAAAAAAGAATACAAAAAATGAACTATCACACAAGTTTATCACTATATTAGAAAATGATGATAACGATTTCTACCAACTTCTCTGACACAAGCAGGAATGCCGCCTCCAAGAGGATTTGGAGAAAGTTAAAGCAAAAACAGAAAGTCACATGGCACCTTAAAGGCTAACAAATTTCATAATAAAATTTGTTGTTATTTTTTTTAGTGGTGCCGCCACAACTCTCCTTTTTCTTCTGAGTTGGTGGTTGCTGTGATGTGTATCATCTGTATACCAATTTTCTTTAAAACGCATGTTATTTAGACATACACAAATGTGCAGATTTTGTCAATTTGAAAACTCAAATGATTAGTCAACCATGATTTATTTGAAATCGAGTTACAGCCCTAGAGCCTGGTGTAGACAGGACTGATTAAAGTTGGTAGGATGCACAGCAGATCACAGAATGAGATGCCATTTCTCTATACAAAAATTCAACTTTCCCCATTGGGATTGACTAGTGGAGATTGATTATATATTTATAGGCATACTCTTGCTGAAACAGAAAACACTTACCTGTCACTTTTATATCTTTTGTACAACAGGAAACTCTGAGTACCCTTGAATATGCCCACAGGGCTAAAAATATCATGAATAAGCCTGAAGTGAACCAGAAACTCACGAAACGGGCACTCATTAAGGTTCAGTATACTTTCATTATGTATAAGTTCTCTTCAGATGTTACCTACTGCATTGCAGGGCAGATCTAGTTCAATTAGTTGCAATGCGAGATCTCTTGTGATTGGGGTTTGCAAAGGCCAGTCAGCTTGGAGGATACGTATCAACACTGTACTGATGTTTCAACAGGAATATACAGAAGAGATTGAACGTTTGAAACGAGATCTTACTTCTGCACGAGAGAAAAACGGTGTCTACATTTCTGTGGAAAACTATGAGTAAGTACCTTGAAAACAGCAAAGCTTGGCCGCTGTGGGTCAGCATGGCATCATCAACTTCATCTAATCGTGAACTCAGGTGGTGAGTGATAATAGGATTGGTGCCAAAAGCCAAGAGGGAGGCTTCAACATGAGGATTTTATAGAAATCTAATCTATTTTTTTAAAAAATTAAGAGTTAACCCCCCCCCCAAAAAAATAGCCCAGTGAGAACAGGCCATGCTCAGCAGCTAATGGATATTGAGCGTTGGTTAGAAAAGAAGAAATGGGAACAGGTGGGAAGGAATGAAATGGAATATTTTTGAGGAGGGCACAGCTAACTACCGTGTTTCTCCGAAAATAAGACACCGCCTTACTGTATATTTATTTTTCCTCAAAAAAACAAAAAACATGGTGTCTTATTTTCAGGGGGTGGCTTATTTTTTAATTACATGTCCAGCCTAGCCTCTTCCTTGGCGCCCTACAGAACTGTACCTATCACTATGTCTTATTTTCAGGGTATGGCTTATATTGCGCAAATGCTTAGAAATCCTGCTATGGCTTATTTTATGGGTATGTCTTATTTTAGCAGAAACAGGGTAGAACCGTGAGTAAGGAGCACTAATGGTAGAAGGTGAATATACATTAAGATGTTTTGTTTCCGGTCCTGCTTATAGTCTCTAATAATGAACTCAGGTTATTGAGTGCCAACAGGGTTGGAGCTGCAACAGTGCCATTGAGGCATCTGCACGCTCTGGTGAAACCCGAGGTATGCAGAAGAGCAAAACTCTTTATTTTAAAATTCTCCAAAATGCCTTTGACAGCCACAGCTTGCTGAGTGTCAGTTGGAAAAGGAAGGGGAGGGAGTATGAATTTACCACCGTGAACCCCTTTGCAGTTTGTACCATCTTGAAGGAGCATGTGGGTGATACATTTATGTTTTGTTGCAGGATCTGCTTGTCTAATATGCTGTCTAGGCAACATTCCTGTACATAATTTTAAGTTCCACACTCCTATCTATGTATTAGAATGCCTAAAGTATAAGTTACAGGCTACTTACACTTGTTTAATATCAGAGATGTCATTGTAAATGGGCTGCTCCTCTAAAATAGAAATCTGTATCGATAATTAGTGATGGGAGAAATTCAAAATCATACTAGCGTTTAAACAGGGAATTTCCATATATGTCTTTCTTTCCTTGCTCTTACAAATATTTAATTGTCTTGTGCAGGCAGAGTTAACTTGTTCAGTGTTCTCCATACATGATTTATTTTTAATTTTAGTGCTCTTAATGGGAAGTTGACTGTTCAAGAAGAACAAATTGCAGAATATATTGAGAAAATTGGAGCAATGGAGGAAGAACTCAAAAGAGTAAGTTGGTAGACTGTTATTAGTCCACGTGGCTGCTTTTGGGAGGAGTAAGGAGGGGTAATGTGTTTACATTCTGAAAAAGATTTAGAATAGCTAGATGAAAATAAAGCATCTTCACATTGGCATGTTCCCATCTAACCAACAACGTTCAGCATGTCCATGGTAAGAAAAAGAGACAATAATGTACTTTACTCACTTGATGCGATATATTTAAAGCATTGTCAACTTTTGTTCATGTGGAAGCTTTTCCGTGAGATGCAAATTAATTTGTTGAAGCTAATGTAACAAATAACTCTGGTTTCCTATGGTTTGTTGTTCTGATAATCATTAGCAGCAAGCATTTCCTTCCCTGGGTCCCTTCCTTCACAGGTGGTCCCACCCACCTGAGAAAGTTCACCCATAGGTAGGGAGAAATAAAGAGCTGGGCCAGAGACGTTCCCCACCCCTGCTCTAACAGATCATAGAATTTCTTTCAAGTGTATTTTAACTGTTTTGGAATACTTTCAATGCAGGTCACTGAGTTATTCACAGTTCATAAAAGTGAAATGGAGAAGTGCAAGACAAACCTGGAGGTTAGGGAAAAAGAGCTGGAAGACACACAGAAGCACTTGGAAACAACCAAGGTTCTTCTTGAGGAAGAAGTGTATATAGCATCAGCTTTGGAGAACACAGAAGAAAAACTTCATGGCACTGCAATTAAGG
This sequence comes from Zootoca vivipara, assembly GCF_965207765.1. Lineage (NCBI taxonomy): Eukaryota > Metazoa > Chordata > Lepidosauria > Squamata > Lacertidae > Zootoca > Zootoca vivipara. The sequence continues at coordinate 34,626,634 of NC_142588.1, read as the reverse complement.
TTAACAACATTCACTCTCCAAGTCTCTCCCCCCCCACTAGCACTTGAATAGGCAATATGCTTATAACGTCATGATTATAGCTTACGCTGTCAGCGCTGCATATGTTTTCAGGCCACTTTCAAAATCTTGAAGTGCATACCAGACCATAAGAAGGATCTGTTAATGATTTGGGATAGAAGTGAGAGAGAATGGTCTACTTTTCTCATGAAGGGAATCCAGAGGGGCAGTGGCACGCACTGTTCATGTGTTCAGGCAAGGCTTGTAGAGCCTTTTAGCCGCTCAAGTGTTACCCTCTCAGCTTTGCCTTTTCCTCACTGAAGTAGCTTGCAGCTTGAGCAAAGAAACTAGCCATAGACATAGTGACCCCACCCCTTCCACCTCTCCTTTTTATTTTGTTTGGAAGGTTGTTTTTGTTTGCTGCTGTTTATGCAACAATTGTGTTTTATCACCATGCCCTGCAGCCAAAGGCACAGGGTTGCCTTGGAATGAAGCTTTGAAGTTGCTAGGAAATAGTGTGTTCCCCCAGCAAGCTATCTGAATTCAATAGCTCTTTTTGACTTTCACTTCTGGAGCCCAGCAATTCCATGCAGTTTGAGCCACCTCTACCGTGTTTCTCACATTTTAAGACACCCTCTTATATTTATTTTACTTAAGGAAATAAGCCTATAGCTTATTTTCGGGGGTGTCTTATTTTTTTAAAATAACCTCCTCTTCCTGCTGCGGCTTGGCGCCCGAAACTGGCTGCTGCTGCGCTGCTGGGCGCTTTGTTGGCGCTTCAGCAGGGCACGCTGCTGGGTCCCTCCGCCGGGTCGGGGCTCCAAGCGCTGCACGCTGTGGCTCTTGCCGGGTCCCGCCGCCGGGTTGGAGCTCGGCAAAGCGCACGCTGCTGCCTTTGCCGGCTCCCGCTCCGTCGGGGCTCAGCAAAGCAGGACCCAGCAAGGGCAGCAGCGCGCGCCGAGCCCCGACGGAGCAGGAGCCGGAAAGGGCAGCAGTGCGCGCTTTGCCGAGCCCTGACCCAGCGGGACCCGGCAAGGGCAGCAGCGCGCGCCGCGCCCCGACTGCTGCTGCCTTTGCCGGCTCCCGCTGGGTCAGGACTTGGTGCAGTGCGAGCTGCGGGTCGCACAGGGTCCTGCTGGGTCGGGGCTCGGCGTGGGGCATGCTGCAGCTTCTGCTGGCTCCTGCTCCATCTGAGCTCCATGCGGTGCACGTTGCGTATCCGCTTCCGGCAAGTACAGGCATCTTCCTTTTCCTGTTCCTTACGGAAGCGCCATCCGGACCTGCTCCCAGCACGGTATAGTACCGGTACCCCAGAATGTCTTATTTTGGGGGGGTGCCTTATATTTTATTGCCTTGAGAAAATCGTGCCATGGCTTATTTTATAGGCACGTCTTAAAATGTGAGAAACATGGTAGTTACAGCACTAGCTTTTTCATGTGTTGCATGTTGGCACTTGCTTAAAAACTGAGTGTGGGACTGCACTGCAGAGTCTGCCCCTGATACCCAAACACTATAAACTGCTTAAACATGGGGGTTTAATATGACCAAGAACACAATTGTGCGAGAGTCCTGACTGCATGGAAGCCGTGTGTGAGCAACTGTCCATACACAGGTTTTACTTTGGGTGCTCACACTAGATGCTATCTCCTACAATTTGGAATAATTGCTTGTTTGATTTGAAGATGGCTTAACATCATCTAATCTGTACTGATTTTGTAATCAGTGTGATGCAAACTGAAGACTGACAAAACCTTTCTGCCGTAGCTGCTTAGTGCTGTTAAAGAAACAACCACAGATGTTTCGGGTCTGCATGCAAAATTGGATCGTAAAAAAGCAGTTGAACAGCATAATGTGGAGGTCCAAAAGACATTTGCAGACCACATGAATGCCTTCTTCTGTGATATGAAGAACTCCATCAATGAGAACTGTTGGAAACACCAACAAATGCTGGACTCTTACACTTCTTCGGTTGGTAAGTGTCTCAAATCATCTTTCTGTGCAGCAGTCATTCAGAAGACCTCCCTTCCCCTGAAACTGAATTTGGAGTCAGACTTGTTGCTGAAATCATGGGGAAGATTGTCCTGTTGAGAAGTGACTCACTTAAACTGTGGCGCCTGTCTCTCTCGGTAGGTGATCTTCTGTCTGCCAATTCTTCAGCTTTTGGAGTTACTGCATCAGCTATAATTTCAGCGTTCGGCTCTCTACAGGAGATGGTTTCCACTGAAGTTTCTCTAGCTTCTGAAAAGATACTGAACCAGGAGTCTCTGACATCTCAAAATAAAAATGATCTCCGGAAACTCTTAGTAAGTATAAGTGCCGTGGGACACTTCTAAATAATTATTGTTTCTGTAAAATATCCTGATTGCTTGAAATGGATAGCTTTGTGGAAATGTACCTTATAATGGCTCTCTGAACCAGGGAAGGAGAAGCTCTGCAGTCAGCAAAAGAAATGACATGTAGAAGCCACTTACTGATGTTTTGAATGGTTCTTGTTCAGCCTTATTAACTGTCTCCCAAGCCATTCCCTGTTCCTTGGCAGAGTGGCATCAGGGAAGAAGCTAGGAAAGAATATAGCCAGCTGCTGTAGGGAAAAAGCTTCTGAGTTGTAACAGAAAACAAATAATCCCGTCATCCAGCAATTGATCTACTGCAAATGACCCATCTACCTCATTGCAACAGGTGACGTACTTGGTCATTGGAAGTTGCCTTAGCTCTCAAGCAAAGTCTTGCTCAATGAGCTGCCACCCTTCTGTACATCCTTGACCATTCTACCAGACTGTAGTATAGTTATAGTAGCCATTTTCTGGAGCCAGGTTACAAGCTGCCCTCACCTTAATTTTTGAGATAATTTTTTTGACATAGCTTTTGAACGAGAAGCCATAGGTGGTTTTGAGCTGTAACATTTCCTATTCCACTTTCCACAACAATCAGTTTTCTTACTGAACTCAAACGATTTAAAGTAGAAGAACTGTCTTATACCCCCCAATCTACTCTTGGTTCTAGGAAGAGCACACATCAGGATTGGACCAAGCCTTGAGGAGTCTGTTACCTGTGTTGAAATTTGTTCTGAATCTGAACTCTCAAGTTCATGATAATTTGCATAAATATTCATCCCTGGCTGAAAAGGTAATTTTGAACAGCTTCTGCCATATCCTGAACTATTGTACTCAAGTATGTGTGAAAGTTATATAACAGCGACATCAATAATATTTTAAGGAAGTATCTTCACTAAGCAATGTAGTGAAGTGTCCCATGCTTTGGCGTTGTGAATTGATGGTGCATTGTGTGTGGATGTGTACAGAGATTGTGTGGCTGGAGTAATTTTTAAAAACCCTACTGAAAGCCCTAACATTGGTGTATTTCTGAACCTTGATCTATCATTTTCTTGTTTATAGATGACGGGTTATAGAGAGAAAATGACTATATTCTTCCAAGACCATTCTCTTGCTTTGAGTAAACTACAGGAGGATATTTCCCAGAAGTTGGCTCAACTTCAACATGATTGTGAGAGCTTACAGGAAGAAGTGGTGTTGTCTAAGGTGGCCCTTAAAAAGGTATCTCTGCTTTTTGCGGCACAATAAGGAATAGGCCATCTCTGCAGGTCCTCAATGCAATCAGACAGAGGCAGGCAGAACTGTGACCATGGTTGATAGGCAGACTGGACTGGTGAGGGTTGCTGGTTCTGGTGCCCTTCGCCTTATGTTTCAAGTTGTGCATTTTCCATCCTGTAGAGGTGGGAGAAGTCAAGTTGCAGCTCTCAACTTCAGGTTCCATTTAAATCATAGAGTTGGAAGAGACCACAAGGGCCATCCAGTCCAACCCCCTGCCAAGCAGGAAACACTATCAAAGCATTCTTGACATATGCCTGTCAAGCCTCTGCTTAAAGACCTCCAAAGAAGGAGACTCCACCACACTCCTTGGTAGCAAATTCCACTGTCGAACAGCTCTTACTGTCAGAAAGTTCTTCCTAATGTTTAGGTCGAATCTTCTTTTTTGTAGCTTGAATCCATTGCTCCGTGTCCGCTTCTCTGGAGCAGCAGAAAACAACCTTTCTCCCTCCTCTATATGACATCCTTTTATGTATTTGAACATGGCTATCATATCACCCCTTGCCGCAATATGCAGGAGAAGGGCATATAGCACAGCATATTTCGCCCTTTTTTGTGTTGAGCAATCCATACAAGCCACATCTCTTTGTATGGGAACTGGAAGTTTATCTGTTATTTCATAGGGTTCATTCAAGAAATAAACACTCGTTTGTGCACACTGCAGCTGGGGTGTGTGTGTGTGTTTCTGTGCACTTCACTCTCATGTGCTGTGTTACCTCTGCACCACTGCCCCCCCCCGAGTTTGTAACAGGGTTAGTGTTTTGTGCAATATGGCCTAGCTAATGCTGTGGTATGAATTTCAACATGCCTGCCTGCTGCCATTGATACCTTCCTGCATAGCAGTGTGCAGTGAAACCATGTGAGAACCAGCTGGCTGCACCCTATTTAGGTAGATGAAGGAGTTGAGTGTTGCACTCTTGAGTGTGCACCTGAGAGAGGGAAACGACGAGGTGTTAGTGTGCATAAATTCAATGAAAAGGAGACTAATAGTGCTGGAGAACAGTGTACTTAAATATAGGTTCCATTATCTGTAGGACTTGAGTGGTGCAGCAGGTAACTGTCCCCATTCCTAATTCACGAGTTCCATGCAGCAGAATATTTAAAATGTTTTCCCATGTTCATCAAGAAGTACACTGGCTTTCTTTTTATGCTGTGGCTCTAAAAACCAGTAGATTTGTGTTTTAATTCTCTGCATTTGTTCTAGGCCTCTTCCCAGCTTCTTGCTTCTCTGGGCCTGCTAGAGCAAGAAACCCAGCAGAATCTAAGTGAAGTGCTAGAGAAAGGTGAAATGGTGAAGAAGGGTATTGGTGCTGCCCAAGAAAGCCTAACCTTGTAAGGAAGCTCCTCAACTTGCTTATCGCTTAAATGTCTTTTAAAGGCTACACACATGTTCCTTAGGCTTACCCTGCAATAATTTTGCAGGTAGGCTACATAAGAGTTCAAATGTGTGAGCCTTCTAAATGTAGAAGTCTGGTTCTAAAAATCTCAAAACCTAAGCATGCTTGAATGCAGCATCTAGTAATAACTGACTGGCTTATTGTACATTTTGGGGGGGACTTGCATTAATTAGTTGTGACTGCTATGAACTTAGTAATGAGTAATTATTGTGGGAGTAATTATTGTTAGGGCTGCTTCCAAACTATTATCAAATGGTCTAAATAAGTTTCTGAACAATGAAGGTGCCTGACCTATTTTTGTGGTTAGTTTTCCAAAGGTTAAATATTTAATAAAACATAAAATTGGAGAGCTGTTGCTGGTTGTAAGCTGTGGTGTGCCTGCTGGGTGAATTAAATGAAACTTTGTGTAACAGAATTCCTGGAGGTTGTTTTTTCTGCTACATCCTTCAGATACCCTTAAGGATACTCATTGATACTGTCACAATGAAACACTGTATTTGTGATTAGGCTTTGTCCTGCAGAGCACCCCCAAAATTACTAGTCACTGTATCAAGAAAGGACTGCAGCTCAGTGCTTTTGAGCACTCATACACTACAGTGGTACCTTGGTTTATGAACACAATTGGTTCCGGAAGTCTGTTCATAAACTGAAGCGAACTTTCCCATTGAAAGTAATGGAAAGTGAATTAATCCGTTCCAGATGGGTCTGCGGCGTTCGTAAACCAAAAATTCGTAAACCGAGGTGTTCATAAACCGAGGTTCCACTGTATATATGTAAGCAGCCCTGTTTAGGGAGGCTTATAATGTTTATTAGATTATTTTATTTTTCTGTTGGAAGCTGCCCAGAGTGGGTGGGGTATAAATATTATTATTATTATTTATTATTATTATTATTATATAGAAATGCAGGGAAGTATCCACAGTAATAATGTGACCTGTTTAACACATAGGAAGTGATAGTCAATGCAATTAACCCTGCTGTGTGCCGTTAAAAGCAAGTACGGCCGTACCTTAGAAGTCGAACAAAATCCATTCCGGAAGTCTCTTCGAAAACCAAAGCATGGCTTCTGATTGGCTGCAGGAAGCTCCTGCAGCCAATCGGAAGCTGCAGAAGCCCCGTCGGACGTTTGGCTTCCCAAAGAACGTTTGAAAACCGGAACAGTCACTTTGGGGTTTGGGGCGTTTGGGAGCCAAAACATTTGAGAACTAAGCTGTTTGTAAGCCAACGTACGACTGTACTTGGATCAAAAGGTTTAATAATCTATTACTAAATCTGTTAATACAGGCAGACTACTGGCCTTGTCAGCTCTACAACTTCGGAGCACAGCAGTTTAACGCTGCCTCTGGATGATTTTTCACAAGAGATCAGGCAATCCAACGATGAAAATGTTCAGATACTGCTGGAATCAGCCGGCCACTGCAAGGACCTGGACAGGCTCGTGAAAGACATGTGCCAGGAAACGTGTAACTGGGGTAAAATTGCGGCTACAAAGATGGACTGCATTGTTGACCAACAGGCAGCCTTCCTCAGCACCAGAAAGGAACACCTACAAAGAATCTACAAGGTTACTTAGCATCTAACAGCCTAATGACAAACTTCCTGAAAGTACTGTACCACTTTAGGCCATGGGTGGAAAATCTCTTGGGTGGTCAGGCTGGGCCTCCTGTTTTTTCTTCTTGTTGTTGTGTACCTTCCTGTTTCTCCACCCCTTGCCACCCACAAAATAGGCCAAATACTGTAGGTTGCCCTCTCTTGCTTTAGATAGACAAGACTGGTCTGTGGCTAGCATATATAAAACATATTGGACTGGTTAACATTTGGGTGTGAAAATTACTTGATTCTCAATTGGGAACAGTTGGAAAGGCTGGGCCTATTGAACATCCAGTATTTGGCCGAGGTTGGGGAGAGATGCCCATCTTTACATGGAAGAATTCAAACACATTTTGGCCCCCTCTGCACTATACATTTAAAGCAGCACTATACCACTTTAAACAACCATGCTTTCTCCCAATGAATCTGGGGAATGTTAGCTAGATAAGGGTGCTGGACCCTCTACTCCACTCACAGAGCTATCATTCTCAGAGTGGTTTAATAGTCAATCCCTCTTCTCTGGAAACTTTGGATATTGTAGCACTGTGGTCTCCTAACAACTCTCAGCCTCCTTAGCAAACTACAGTCTTTGGGGAAAACCATGGCTGTTAAAGTGGTATAATGCTGCTTTAACTGTATAGTGCAGATTAGGCCTGAGAGTTTGATCAGAAGCGACAGCAATATCAGATATGGCCACCTGATATTGGTGAAGGCAAATGAAGTTGCAGTACCCTTGCATTGAGCTCTGGTTGTGCCAGGCTGTACAATGCAACGATCATTCTGCATGCAGTGCAATGTGCTTTCAAGCACAGTATAGTGCTTTTAGAAAAAGTTTGCCCTCTGGCCTGATTCTGGACCAGCTTTTTCTAGTCAACCTTCCTGCCGAAGCAACAGGACCTGGTTCACATGATACATTAAAGCATAGTTGAAGCAAACTAGATGGTTCAGGGTGAGCACACAGCATGCTGGGGCACATTGCTGAAATTGGAGTGCTTCATTCCTTCCCCACACCTGCTGTTGCTCCCTTTTGCCCCAGCCCAATTTCTGTGTCTGTTCACTACCACCCCATACACTGCTGCTTATAATTTGACAAAGAAGTCAGGTGGTATCTGGGCAGTGCGACTAGTGGTTTTCCAGACTTTTAGAACCCTTTGTAGAAGAAAACTGGCAAAGAAGAAGACTTAAATATTTTTGCTACCTGGAAGCTAACTTAGTTTTCTGAGAACATGGACCTTTGTATGTATGAAACCAAGCTTAAGCCCTTTTTGTCCAGCATTATATTGATTAATTGCACATTTTGTAAAGAAAGTTCCTAGTATTAAGCTCATCTAGGAGTTTTCGTGAATTCATTAGCAAAAAAATAGCTGCCATTAAAAAAGACCTGTTATGTCCCTCTGGAGTGTCATGGTTTCCATTTGGCTGATTACAGGCGACTCCCCACTTGTGTGGGGATTACGTTCCGGGCTCCCCATTCATAAGTGAAATGTGTTTAAGTGGAGAGTCCTGTCCTTGTGATTCAGGGGGAGATGTTTCCCTGACCCTGAAGAGGATGTCCTCTTCTGGCTCTGGGGAGGGTCTCCTCAGGAGCTACAAGGACTCTACAGGGTGCTTCCCACTTCTGGGTTTCAGGTGCCATGTGTATGTGTGGTATTTAGATTTCTTACAGTGGTTAGTAGGTACCATGTGATGG